>NW_024037069.1:7187500-7518570 GCF_015706575.1 Patiria miniata | reverse complement strand
GCAAAGGTGTATGGTCTATAAAGTAGGCTTATATTATGGATGACTGCATATGAGCCCCAAGCTGAACAAGTTGTCCTTTCAAGAGCATTTACCAATGCATCTTTACTAATAATGTGTTGTATTGAAATGCTTGTTTCATGTTACATGCACTTGTTTTTGTGTGTTATGTTATTATGTTTCCAAAATCACGCATTAGGTATTTCCCTTGACTGGGCCCGAAGGCAACACAGTTATAGATGTGATGGGAACTGATATCGGTCGGAGATTTGAGGATGTCGTGTCAGTGATGGTTGGCAATCAGCCCTGTGATCTGGCTGGATTAAGCTCAGCCTACCAAATTGGAGCAAGGTAGGGTCAAATCATACTTTATGCAAGGACATTACCTTGTACTTTTGTTGCCATGTTGTGGAACATTGTAAAATTTTAAAGTGTACATAGTGGATAAGGTTTGCTCAACCTCTTTGTCTTAATGTCACATTATCACTTTATATTTCAGTGTCAGCTGCAGAACGAGACCAGAAAGTGAAGAAGCTGAGTTGGTTACTTTAACAGTCACGGGTGCAGATGGTACTACACTGCAGCACAGTCAGGAACAGACAACTTCAATTCAAAGTAAGTCACGTCCTGCACGCACTCGTTTACACTGACTCAGCCACTGAGGTCCAGCTTGGAAAATGAACAAGCGTCCAAGAAATGTTTTTACACTGAAATAGCAATCACGGAATGAATGATCAAGAATGAGGTCCAGATCTGTTCACGAATGTTCCCTTCTAGCAGTTCGGCACCACATTATGTCAGCTGGAGCAATAATAACATATATTTTAGCTGCATTAGTTGATCTCATACCAAAACATTTATGTTTGAGTTGAGGATATTTGGGAAAATCCCAGGCATTTGAGTGAATTTCCTAAAACGTAGGTCAGATTTACGTTTGAAACGTCAAAATATTTAAAATCAATAATACTCGAGGATTCTATGCACGTGTAACTAGAAAATACTTATTCAAAATAATATAATTTTATAAGATGGAATGTTTGCGTCGGAGTGATATAAATCAAATTATGTTTTGCCCTTCACCCTACGTTTAAACACTGTATACTCAGTGTGTAACCTCCCGAGTGAAAGTTGGAAAAAATCACTCGGGTGGGACTCGAACCACGACCTCCTGCTTTCTAGTGCAGATGTCTTACCATGCACTCAACCACCGAGCTAACGGGATCGGTTGGCTGGTTCGAATCTGATGTACATAGCAGCGGGTACCGCATATTTTTTTATAAGATGGAATTTTGCGTCGGGATGATATAAATCAAATAAGGTTTTGCCCTTCACCGACGTTTAAATACTGTATACTCAGTGTGTTACCTCCCGAGTGAAAGTTGGAAAAAATCACTCGGGTGGGACTCAAACTTTTACTCGGGAGGTTACACACTGAGTATACAGTGTTTAAACGTCGGTGAAGGGCAAACCTAATTTGAATAATATTATTGTTGTAGAAATTGTGTAAGAGACAAACACAGTTCTAAAATTGTTTTAATAAGATGTATTTTGTTAACAGGACCCATCGATTACACATTTCCAACCCCGCCTTGGCCCAGAAGCCGGTGGGACGGCAGTTAGTGTGAATGGCACAGCTCTCAACACAGGACGCAATATTGAAGCGTTCATCGGCGACAATCCTTGCAGCATAACAATAAGGTATTGTGCCTTGTCGTAATACACATCATTATTCAAATTGTTGCGCATACGGCAAAAATCGAAGCATTGTCTAATTTTCCCCTTAGTGGAATGACATTTATTGAAGCATTCATTGGAAACAAATAACAGTGTTTTGTACGATAATTATTAATTCAGGAAAAAGAGGGATCTCCCCAACATCGGTACAATTTCTAGTTTCGACAAAATCATTTGGACCTCTATCAAGCTTCAGTTGCTTTATTTTTCTTAAAAAGGTTTTCCTTTCCCACCTTTGTGGAACGGCTTTTGTTAGTAATATATTTCATTATAAAAAACTACTTTATCCTGTCCAATTTCCAATTACCTTGAAAAATAATTGCTTTACATCCATTCAGTATTAAGGAGCATCATACACAGAGATGAATTCACGTTTACGTCCCTGCAGAAAATTTTACATGGCCTCTGTCTCAAGTGATTTTTTTCTTTCTCAAATTGTAAAGCAAACCGGTTGAATCCATGCTAGAATGCACAACTACTGCTGGCCAAGTTGGATATCAAGGTGTTGTGAAAGTCTCCTTCGATGGGCCATGAGAACCTCAGCAGATCTGTACACGTACATGTACACTGAGAATCCCACCATTACTGAGGTCTCTCCTCTGAAAAGCATCGTTTCGTGAGTCTGCATGATTTTTTTGTCTTCATCTGTTTTAACATGATGGGCTAGTTTGTATAGCTTTTTGGTATATAGTGTTTTTGGTATATACTTCAATTTGTATCGACCACATTATTTCTACCTAGTTTTTATTACAGCCTCTATTGTCCTATGAAAATGTCTGTGTTTTAAATATAGCTTTTTGGTATAGTGTTTTTGGTATATACACAACAAGAAAATGGTCCTGGTATTAGTGAAATGTTATGTTTCTGTTAGATACGCGATACACTGTCAAGTAGCAAGCTTGCAGCCAAGTTTATGCATGGCTGTTTTCAGAAGCAGACTAATACAAATCTTCTTATTACTGAAGACAACTGTTAACTGAGTGAACAGTGAACTATTATGCTTTATTCTTAACTTCCAAATGTCATTTGCTCAAATATCTGAAAGTGAACATGTTCGTGCATTTCTGAATTGTTTTAGAGTGATGTTACACCAGCCCATATCTTTCAGTGTATAGAATATATTTTCAGTATTTGCTATCGGTAATTTAATTGTCAGGGGTCGAATGTTGACGGTTACTGGCACTTTTCTAAACACAAGTAGAAACCGTCAAATCGTTGTCACTAATGCAAATGAGGTGAGAAATGTGTTATACTTATTATCTGTATAAATGATTTTATATCTGCCCTATCCTCGCTTAACCTCCTTTATTATATCTACTTGCTCCATTCTTCCACATATATAATTAGGAAACATTTAAAACTTCTATTTTACTAAGTTACCGCAAACAACCACTTAAAATGTGAACATTGCAATAAGGGTACTGTGTAAAGAATGACAGCCATTACATCATTAAACACATTTCGGTTTTAAAGTAGAAACAAAGAGGGGTGCCATTGTCAACCGGAGCTAATGCTGGACAGAATTGTCAACTTACTGATGTGGGTCTTTATTTCGCAGGAATGTCAAGGTGAATCTGCAACAGAGATGCAATGCCCGTCTCCTAACATAACAGACCTCGACATAAGCAATGAAAACTTGACCTTTGGCTTCATCATGGATGGGGTCACTCAACTGTTGACATGGTCTCAGGATAACGATGCCAACTTGGAGTACTTTGAGGATCCAATTATAACAAATTTGAAGGTGGTATGAAGGAAAAAGAAGAGAAAAACTTGACAATCACGGTTGGTATACGCGTGTCTTATTCTATGCGCCTATCCTTTCATTGTTTTTTTTTTGTATTTTTCTATCTGTATTAGATATATGGGGCCTGTCGGTAAACGTGCACGAAGCACACTTGTACAGCGCTTTGCAAAGTGATAACACCTCTCATATGTGACACAAGATAAGTTCAAGTTGATGTCTCTTCCTCCTGAATCAAGTGGATCTTCCAAAAATACAGTAGGCCTAACTTGGTAACTCTTGCTGAGTTACAAAACTTCATATCACACTCAGATCAGTCATTCAAAAGCAAATGTAAATGTGATGTGAAATAAAAGTTAAGGTTTTTTTTTTTACCTCAGTCCTCACGCGGTGTGTAGGAGTTCATGTACATGAAAAACGACAGAAATTCTTACGTGTGATACAGCCATATGGCCTTCGTATTTAGAAATAAATAAAAGTGTTGAGCATTAATTGTCACAACCGAAAAGACTAAACTCTTCCGAAATATACCAATGCAGATACCAATAAATTTCCTTTCAAACAATTGAACTTGAATTACCTGTGGATGCTTTGACAGGGCGAGCGGATTGACAGCGCCATCAAAGCTGGAGAAATCATCGTGACGATCGGCGTAGAGAGATGTCCCGTTAGCCTGATCACTGGGACAACACTCGTATGTGAATTGCCCGATGAGGCACCAGCAGCCGGTGACTACATGGGAGAAGATACCGGGAAAGGTCTGCCTGTGGTATGGGTAAGTAAGGGGCGGATCCATTTTTGAATGGGGGGGGGGGGTAGCTTTCAATTGTTCTTTTCTTTCGAGATTTTTCCTTCTTGTGCGGCCCCAAGGGGGAGGCTTATTTCCTTACCCTCCCGGTATAGATCCGCCACTGTACGCCCTTACAAACTTGCGGGTAATTTTTCATTGTGCTTATTTAATATTATATCCTTAAAACATCCAAAAGAAATGAAGTTTTTCTGGACCTTTTCAAATAAATGTTAAGTATAACTTTGTAACTGTGATGTTCTTTCTCAGTTTTTGTTCAGTTGTTTCGACATTATGAAAGCAAACCAATTAACAAATTTGAATCATTATTTCTTCGGTCAAAGAATTTCATAATATTCGGTCATTACACTCCCGAAATCTGAAGAGAAGACCCCTCTGGCTGTAAAATGACCAAGAAAAGCGGCTCATCTAGGATTGAATATTATTAAGCAAGGTTTAAACATTGTTCCTCAGATGGATTGAACATCTGTATTACTCAATCCGAAAGGTTAAAAAACACCCAACATTCGGCCAGTTCTCCCAAAAACGTAATTACACTACTTTGTCATTGTTGATTGTTTCTTCAAAAGTGATTATTATACCGTTGACACTAACAAATTGGTTAAGTCTATGTCAGTTATGTTGAATCGTTTATTCAAGTCTATGTTGAATCGTTTATTATTTCATTTGTGTTATTCCATAGGTTCGCCACAATAACTTAAAATTTAGGTTGGGCTATTTGGTCTATCCCAGTACGGTGCCACTTGTCGCTATACTCGTACCGAGTTTGGTCATTCCACTCTCCATGGCGATACTGCTCGCTGCTACCTTCGTGTATTGCAAACAATTGCAAAGGAAGCGCACCCACGACCGAAGACTATTGGGCAGGATAGTGGCGATTCATCTCGGTAAGTGCTGGTGGCAAGAGATGACTTCAGTTTACTCGAATATTTATTTCCTGAGTGCTAGAAACAGGTGCACAAAACTGCGGTGAAGAGAGAGTATCATCTCAGTCTATATGAGTATGCTCTTGTAAGTTAAAATCACTTGATCGCAAGACGGCGAAATGGTAAACAACACGAAACCCTTTCAAATTTCAAAGCCAATTATCCTTCATCACTTGTGTCTACCGGCTACTTATCAATTCCTAATTTTCAAACATAATTATGATAGTTAAGAAACAAATTAAACAGTACGTAGCTGCACATCTCCGTATTAAATTATGTTCTACTTCTAAAAAAACTCTCAAGGTGGCCGCTAACGGGCAGCCGGTTTTGATGGTAAAATACACGGCAAAAGAATTCAAATGGCGTGCTCCTCATTTGACTGTAAATTGTCAAGTTGTAGACAGGATGAAACAAATTTCTCTACAAAAACAAAAATAAATATAGAACTCTTTTGTCAAGATTGTGTTTACCATTTTAGACAACTTGTGAATCTTGTGTAGCATGCAAAGGTTGTTTTGTCTGTTGATTTGTAAGCCTGATCGTGGTCGTAAACTTACCACTATATTACGTTATTTACTGTTAATGCGACATTGTATCTCTTTTCCTCAGAAATTGACTCCCACGTCAAAAGACGCAAGTGGTATAGATCCCAGAAACAGTCGGAATCTACTCAGCCAAAACAAAAGCGCATTGTCCTGAACAACAAGGTCAGCTTTGTTCCCGACGACATCCATATCGACTTCAGCCAACTGGAATTTGGGGAAACTCTCGGACAAGGTAGTGACTTTGTACGAGGAAACAATGAACATTTCATGAGTTCAAAGAGTAAGCTGTTATTTTACCTGAGAATAAAGGGGCTGTGTGTGCAAACCGTTATTGGCGTGAATGAAACACATTTTCACGTTTCGACCCTTAGAAAATTATTTAGACTCGGCCAGTCGCTGGGTCTGTTAGTAAGTCGGTAGGTCGGTTGGTCTGCCAGCTGGCTAGTCTTCGTACCAGCAAAAGATAATCAGCAAAGATGAGTATAAAACACTTGAATAAATTTTACAGGTGCATTTGGGCGTGTACTGAAAGCTGTTCTACACGATACGTCAGGGGAAGATCAAATTGTGGCCGTAAAGACAGTGCAAGGTTGGTGATGAGAATGTCGGCCATTTGTGAGAGATGTTTTCTATGACAGTATCATGGATTCAAAACAAAGCATTGAAAAGTTTTTCCTCGGTTAAAAAAAGGGCCCATTTCAGAATGGTATGCATTTTGGTCTTGATTATACTTGTTGCTGATTAGAGTTACAGAAGAGGTGTTGGATGACCTTATACCGAGAAAGAGGAACGAAAAACATTAATCAATGTGCATCTTGAATGAAAGAGCCGAAAGAGTCTTTTCGTTCAGAATTGCGAATTGTTGGTTGTAAAATGTTCTTGAACTGAATTGATTGTGTCTCTGGGTTATTGCATTTCTCTGGTGATGAAAATAAGTTGAAATACAAGTTCCTGTTTTTGTGTAGTAGCTTGGCCAAATGTAAGTTTAGCGTGCCAGTTTACACATATAATTGCCTTATTTTTTACATGTATAGACACCTCGGACCCGAAAAATGTGGTAAAGTTCCTGGAAGAAGGCCTGATCATGAAAACCTTCGACCATGTCAACGTTCTTGGGCTTCTGGGGTTGACCTTTGACGCGGACAAAAACCCCTTGGTGGTGATACCCTTCATGGCAAACGGTGACCTCAAGACATATCTGGTCAAGAAGAAACAGGTGTGTAGTCAAGAGCGATCAATGTCGATAATAGGTAGTGGAAGGTTTGATAAAAGAATAGGTGATGAGTGGCATGAGTTTGGAGCTCACTCAATGGTGATTTTGGTACATGTTGTTACGTTTAATAATTAATATTAAGATTTATTGAACAAAATGCTGTCCCATTTCGTAAACAGTATGTCATGTGTTTTGATCTGAGAACAGTATTTATTTATTCATTGGAGGTTTTTACTTTCAATTTAGACCTTGGCGACATCTCTGCTGATGAGGTTTGCCTCACATGCTGCACTCGGTATGAGTTACTTGGCTCAGCACAAGTTTGTCCACAGAGATCTTGCGGCCAGAAATTGCATGTACGTGTATCCTCTCTTTTATATCATCCGGGGCTTTTTACACATGTCTTTATATGTGTGTTTGAGTAAAAGCCAAATGAATGTTACGAGAAATCGGTCAGTTCGTTTAGAACTTACAACAGGACTGTTCTTATCAGAACAAAAAACTACTTAGCAAAGTTGATAATGAGCAGGACAAGTTCTTTTCAGAACTAATATCTTCTAAGCAGTAGTTATTACCACATGGTGTTACCGCAAACCGAAACGAAATAGGTCAGCTGTTTCATCGAAAATAATTTTAATGCACCAGAGATACCAAGGGACATGCATTCATTGAATTAACTCCACAGTTCGAATTAATGGCATTGCAATTCTTAAATGATGTGACCCCAAAGTAATATCAACTTTTAACAACCTCTTTAGGGTGGATAGTGATCTTCTGGTGAAGATAGCGGATTTTGGACTATCCCGTGACATGCACGAATCGGATTACTACACAAGCGGCGATGCCCAGGCTAAGCTGCCTATCAAATGGATGGCTCCCGAGTCCATGGAACGTCGAGTGTACAACGCCAGGACTGACGTAGTACGCAATTAAATCCATCTTTGATTGGAATGTTAGATGATGTTTAGATAAAGATCTTAACGGAAAAGAAAGCAAAACACATCACTTTGCGTTCTGTGGAACTATCCTTCGAAGAGAAACTACATGAACTTCGATGTCCGGTCATGAAACGTCAGTTTATTGATAATTTACATCGGGTATGTTTTCAAGGCGCCTGACCCTCATTAGCTGGAGTATTTCGTCTTCAGACGCCCACCTCGAACTGATTTCTAAGTTAATTTAGTAATAAACGTTTTTATTTAAATTTGACACAAGATCTCATTAAACAGTTCAATAAAGACTCAAATACAATGTAGTTTGGTCAATCATCGTTAATCTTGGCTACCCTTTCCAGCTTGCTCATGTCAACTGTTCGGTAGCTCAATTGAACAGTCATCATTAGAATGGTCTCTTACATTGAAAAAAAATATTTGTCTTCTTTGGTTTTCTACAGTGGTCATACGGTGTGCTCCTATGGGAGATTTTCAGTAAGGGTGCAAAACCGTATCCAGGAATTCCCAACCAAGATGTGTATGATTTCTTGAAGAGAGGTCAACGCATGGATGCTCCCAAGAACTGCCCGCCAGAAGTGTATGTTCAAACAGCGCTCACCATTACTTTTAAAAAATTACACATCTAATGTCGTTTTAACTGCTGTAAAAGTATACATGGTTCTTTGTATTTTGCTCAACTTTTTCTAAAAGTGAAGGAATCTGTTTCACTCTCAGAGGTTTTTCTTACTTTAAAGAAGGAATATAACACTCTGTAGTTGTGAGAAACTGTGAAGAGTGTTTTGTTTGGGGTTTCAAAAAAAGGGTAACTCAATTCTCAAACATTTTTCGAAAAATGTAGGGTTAATGTGCTCGAGTAATCAGTAATAATGGAAAGTGTATTGTCGGGGGTTTCAAGTAAAAGTGCAGACACAATTTGATATACGATCAAGCATGCAGCATCTAATGATTCTTGTTACATTTGCTGACTGATACAGCTACGGCATAATGGTATGTTGCTGGCAGGACAACCCAAAATCACGTTGCACCTTCGTCCAAGTTGCTAACGAGCTGGAAGAACTGTTGGAGGGAGACCGTGACTACGTAGCAGCTCCTAGTGCGGGTGTGGTTGGTAAGCGACCCATCGAACATCGCGAAGAACCTGGTGTCAAAGACGACAGCTATCTGGTCCCGATGCAGCAGGAGACCGCCTTTGGTGCTGACGGACCGTGTAGTGACAGAGAAACCAGCGGGAGCCATGCGACCGCCGCCCGTGATCCCTTGGATTATGTCAATAAAATTGTCATTAGATAAAGTGTCTTGCACATTCCCAGATAAGAAATATCCGAAAAGAAAATGGTTTGAAGAAAAAAGTCTGTTTCAAGTGGCCAATATATTAAAATCATTATTGATCAAGATGGATCAATAGGACACGCTTCTTGCTCACTTTCATTCCTAAGAAAAAAGATTCTAGTCTTTTCTCTCCGTGTATTGGAATGAAATCGTTTACAATATATAGAAGGTGGCAGGCTAAACTAATAGCTAAAACATGGCTTTTTAAGCGTCTTAAACCAATGCCAAATGCCATTTTTTTTTTGCGATTGACATTTGTTGTTTATGGACTGTGGTATTTAAATCTGAGGTATTACTGTGGTTCACCATCATTGAATGAAACGTTCACAGATAAATATTTTGTTGAACTTCATAATATTCGGATTTCCCTCAAATGAGTGCATGCATGATTGTTTTTAAAGATAAAAATGTTCACATTTTATAATAATACTTGAACCGTTTTTTCTAAAATACACAGTGATTTTCCAGTATTGTATTATATAACCATTAGCTTCGTAAAGTACATTCCTGTACAAACAGTAAAATAATAACAAGCCATACAATGTTTATTTGCAAATGATAACTTGCCGACTGGGAAATTTCCTTACAGATTCTTGCAAGTTGCACAAAACATTTATATAAAAAATGGTGAAGTTATCAATAAATTATCGACTGTCGGTATCGCTATAAAACTAAAATTTGGAGCAAACACTAATAGCAATGTTATTTTATTTAACGTATTGTACACATTTGTTTTTCAGCATTTAATTATTAAAATAAATATTGTATTACATAATTGACATAATTTGTATATTTGGAACACCAGTAAAGACCTATATACTTAGACAGATGACACGTGCATTTGCATTCTTCTGCGAAATAAATATGAAATGTAGCTCATTTCATTGAGATGATATCTTGTTTACCTTTAAAAGTGTTTTAAAAATGGTGAAAGGAGAGTGTTCTGTCGAAGGTGCAAAAAAATAGCAATTTTGAAAAGAAGTTCTTTAAGCAAGGTAACTGAGGCTGCTCAATGGTTGCCAGTTAATGTAGAAAAACAAACTGGCTTAACAGGTTAACAAAATACCAGAATAAGTTGGTAAATGACTTCGAAAGATTTATTTTAAAAAGTTGCAGAGTTGGAGATCTAACAATGATTGTAGTTAGCACCGAGTGTTGTATAAAGGCTCATACATGTATTCGATTTTCATTTGATTCGATTTAATCTTGCTTTTGGATCATGATTCATTCGATACACAGATACATATTTAATCACCTTTTTTATTCAGATTATTAGCATTGCAATGGTATATTGCTAACTTATAGCAAACATTGAATTTCTGTTTAAAATGTTAAGACAAATTTTAGTTCAGATGTGTTGAATCACATACATTTCACAGACAGATCGATTTATCCGATGACTTTCTTCTTATACTTGATATGCATTTTGTAGAGTATTTTTGGGGAACAGGGTTGTTTGATTTGAATTATTTTAATCATTAATCTAAATCCTGCTTTAAATCAATACAAAAACGACTAAAATCGGCATTTTTAATTTGAATGCTCCACCTGCATATATTCTATTGCATAATTGACATTACTGTTATATTTTCAATACATGTACACGCAGGCCTGCTAGCTGACTAAATATCTGTTCTAACGTAATCGCGTGTGCACAGGTTTTCGCCTTAGTACAGACATTGATTGAGGGATATTCCATTGTCAACACAACTGTACCGTTAGACTCTCATGAAAAAATGGAATCCCTTTGAATTGATATTCAGTGGAGATTCATCTATTCCTACAAACAAGTCTGTAAAGACTGATGCCACGTGCATATTATGCATTATTTTGCCAAATTAATATGCGTTCTTCCTTATGTATGTAGCGAAATAATCTTTTGTCAGGCCATGCATTTTTGTGTTATTATTGCGATCAAGAGAGGGCGTCAGACAAGACCTATAAAAAGTATCCGTATCTGGGCAGACCCGCCGAGGTCGCCAGGGTCATACGCTAGACAATAAATGATTACAATGTATACATTTGGAGGCGCGGGAAAAGAGTACGCGCAACAGAAAAAAATGAGTGGCAGAATGATATTTGGAAACATGAGGGAAGTTTCGGCATGATTTTCGGTGGACAGAAGCAAAATAAATCAGCTCGACAAGTAAATCACATAGAAGAGTCAGTGTGTATGTTTTCGTTCCAGTTTTATTGAAGCCTATACCCCTTTGCTTCACGGCAAAATAACACTACAAATTGGTAACACGGATGGGGTGTGGGTAACGTGTTTGAAACGTGAACTGGACGACGACAAAAACAGAATTTTGGAGCGTATCGTCGAGAGATCATTTTGCCTGGGCTGCTGCTTAGCTAGCTTCAAGACGGGACGAAATACGGCGAACGGTTTTAGAGTTCGTCGATCCATTGATGCAACCGAGACCTGAGCTGCAGGCCTTCCCAATCGAGCCTGACTTGCTGAAAAGCGGACTGTCTTGGAAGTCCGCTGTGCCGTGACAGCTGCCGTTTGATCCGCACCGAGACCCGTGGGCAGCGGACGTACGGTCTTCGCTGCGAGGAGACGGGGTCCGCAACTACACAAACGCCTTCGCTGGACGTTGAATTATTGCACTTCGAACAACGGGGGTGTTGCTGTGACGGATAGCACTATTTGGATGACAGAGGCGTGAAGCTTGATGTCCGAGACTCGCTTGGACTGGGCCTACTGGTGTGGGGAGCTCGAGAGGGCAACAGTCAAGTCGGCTACACCTGCTGTACTGGAGTGACGGTTCAACGCTGCGGTGGATGAACTGAGGATTGACAAGTCTCCGGCCTGGATCGACTGGTGAAACAGCTCATGGTATTGTAACTGCAGGACTGATTAATGAACTTTCACCTTTAATTGTATGTTGAACAGTACGTAGGCTATAATTTCATTAAGGGTTGCCCTGAAAACACAAAATACCCAGTTGTTGTATTGTCGAGGTGTGTTTGAAGTCTGCCTAATACATGTAGTTTGCCCATTATCTCATTTACCTGTGTACATATGCAATAGTGTGTCCCAAGTTATGAAAGTTTGATTGAGAGTGCTTGAGGGATTTTTGTTTGGCACAGAAGCAAATATTATGGCTAACTCAGAAACAGATTTGATAACCCAGTTGGTGACAGGGCTGACAAATGCCCTAAAGCAGGATAAGCCTCGGGCTGTATCACAGCGCCCAATCAAGCTTTCAAAGTTTTCGGGTAAACCCACAAGGGCAGGGGACCCCACTATAATAGAATGGTTAGATGAAGTAGATGTGTACATTCAGCAATGCAGTATCCCGGAGGATGAGCAAGCAAAGGTTGTTATTCAGCATTTAACAGGGGTAGCCCGGGAGGAGATTAAGTGCCATGGGGATGAAATTAAAAACAATATTGCTTCCCTAAAGAAACTGCTTAAGAGGAGTTTTGGTGCGGACGAGACTGTTCAGTCTCTTCAAGAAGCCCTCTATGAGCGCACTCAAAGGGAGGAAGAATCACTGATGGATTTTTCTAGATCGCTTATGCGACTTCATGATCGAATCCTTGAAGTCGCGACAGAAGGCGAGAAGGGCGCCCTCAAGGGGTTACGCGACAGGGTATTAATCAGCCAGTTTGTCGCTGGTGCTAGAATTAAATCTGTTAGGCTGGAGCTGCGCAGGCTTGAGTTAGCCAAACCTTCCCAAAGTTTCAGTGAGATGCGCGATGCAGCACGGGAACTTTTCCGTGACATTGAAGGGGGGTCACGCCCCAAACGGAGTCAAGTGCACCAGGTGTCAGCTGAAAGTGTATCACCTGAGGCTGAAGATAGTACACCGGGGGTCAAGGTCAATGAAATTTCAGTTAATAGGAATAATGACCAGTTGCAACAGGTGTTAGCACAACAGCAAGAGCTGTTGCGATGTCTCCAGTCACAACAGGGTATGTTGTTAAAGCAACAGGAGCAGTTGAATACATTGTTGAAACATGTACATGTAGGGCAAGATGCGAAAATTCCGTGGGTATCGGATACTGCCGGGAACAGACCACCTCTGGTTTGTTTTTACTGTAAGAAACCAGGGCATATCAAGGCTCATTGCAAGCGCAGAATAGCTAAGGAGGCAGCGACAACAGCTCAGCCATCACGCGAACCACAGTTAAGTAGTAATGTGCAGGGTAAAGTAGTCGGGGAGGGGTTAAACCCCCATGCTCCACAACTGTAGGCCGAGTGGTGGAGGACAAGGTCCAAAAGGCCTCACAAAATGGAGATTCCCAATGTGGAAGGGTGCAGTCAGAGTCTTCCATTGATGAGGTGCTCTCTAAGTTGGTGCGAGAAAGTCCAAAGGCGTCAAAACCACATGTGTACTTGACACCGGAGCGGAGGCGTCTCTGATTTCTGCATCTTTCTACAGGGAGAATCTAGCTAAAAAGATGGCCGGATTGAAACAGATAGGGACGCATTTGCGAGTTTTTGGAGCAAGTTGCGTTGAACTACCCATTGAGGGGTATGTTGAAGTCCCTTTGAGTGTTTACAACTACACAGTTGTAGGCCATTTTTTAGTAGTGAAGGATTCTGTGGAGGCTGACCCAAAACATAGACCTTGTCCAGTGTTGCTTGGATGCAACGTACTGCACTTACTGAAAGATCTTACAATAGAACCCGAGCATGAAGACGCTGGTGCATGGTCATTGGCATTACAGTGGTATGGGTTTTCAAGGGGATTGGACCAAACTGAAACTGAAAATATAGTCAAGGAGACATCTGGTAAGGGACCAGTAGCTGCGCGTACAGGCAGAAACCCAACCATGATATTGCCAAGAGAGGTGCGCAGCATACCGTGTTACTTAAGAGCACCGACTGACACCTTAGAGGGGTGTACGGTTTTGGTTGAGGGTCTGCCTGGAGTGAACGAAATGGGGCTCAGTAATAGAACAGGGGAACAATCCGACTCTGGTACATGTACTTTGGGTGCCAACTTTAAGGTTTATGATTCATGTGAGATAACCAGGGGTAGAATTGTCAATGTGTTGGTGGCAAATGTGGGAGCCCATGTACTTGAAATACCTTCACACTTTAAACTTGCCAGCGTCACAAAGATCACTACCAGGCCCAATGTTGAACTTGAGGAAGGGTCAGATGGGATTCATGTTTCAGTGAGTAATATCCTTTGTGAATCATTGGGGTATCAGGAGTTGCCCCAGACTGATTTAGGCAAACCCGTGGACCATGATATTGAAATAGGTGATGGGGAGTCGTCGCCGAACGGCGAGTTGTACGTTTTCGAGGATGGTTCGGAGTACCAGTTACCCATTAGGTTAAGTCTTGACTTGGGTGTAGAATTGAGCAGGGAGGATCGGGATCAGATAGTGCACTTGATTCAAAAACATGACTCAGTGTTTTCAAAAGATTCACTGGACCTTGGGTTTTGTGACCAAGTGCCTCACAAGATTCAGACAACCGATGACCATCCGATAAACCAACCATATCGGCGTATCCCTCCACACCACTTTAAAGAAGTTAGGGAGTTAATTGAAAAATTCCTGGACCAGGGCATTGTGCAAAAGAGTAGTAGTCCCTATGCGAGCCCTATAGTGCTTGTACAAAAGAAGGATGGGTCCTTAAGAATTTGTGTCGATTACAGGCGGCTGAATGCCAAAACGGTGCGTGACTCCTTTCCTTTGCCTCGAATTGAGGAGTCACTGGAGGCACTCCGGGGGGCTAAGTATTTTTCATCTTTGGATCTCGCACACGGATATCATCAGGTAGCGATGGACCCTGACTCTGTCAGTAAAACTGCGTTTCGGGTTCCCTTTGGCTTGTACGAATACACCAGAATGCCTTTCGGGCTAGTAAATGCACCAGGAACCTTTCAGAGGGTCATGGAGATGTGTCTCGGTGACATGAACCTGTGTGAGTTACTGATTTATCTTGACGATATTTTGGTGTTTTCGTCTACTGTTCAAGAACATATCAACAGGTTGGACAGGGTTTTGTCTAGGCTTGCTCAGTTTGGATTAAAGGTGAAGGGCTCAAAGTGCCACTTGTTTAGTGAACATGTGTCCTACCTGGGGCATGTGGTTGGGCCAGAGGGTGTGGCTGTGGATGAAGACAAAATACAGAAAATTAAGGATTGGCCGATTCCGGAGAATGCCGCGCAGCTTAGATCATTCCTGGGCCTGGCTGGATATTATAGGCGCTTTGTGCAAAACTTCTCCAGAATAGCGGCGCCACTGCATGCTCTTATACCCTCACAGGCTAAGGGCAATGCGAGAGGCAAGTTACCTAGTTTTGTCTGGGACTCAGATGCGCAGTTAGCATTCGATGCATTGAAGCATGCTTTAACACATGCACCAGTTTTGGCCTATCCCAATTTTGCCCAACCATTTGTCCTGGAGGTGGATGCATCCCTGCAGGGTTTAGGAGCTTGTCTGTGTCAGGATGACGAGAATGGTAGAAGGCATCCGGTAGCGTATGCCAGCCGCGGTCTAAGGGGTGTTGAAGCTAAATACCCGGATTATAGTTCCTTTAAATTGGAACTTTTGGCGCTCAAGTGGGCGGTAGTTGATAAGTTTAGAGATCACCTTTTGGGGGCAACCTTTATTGTCCTTACTGACAATAACCCGCTTGCTTACCTCAAATCAGCAAAGTTAGGTGCTACTGAGATGCGTTGGGTTTCGCAATTAGCCGCGTTCAATTTTGGAGTACAGTTCCGTTCAGGGAGAAGCAACAGATGTGCAGATGCACTTAGTAGGTATCCTGGGCATGCAAGTGATTCGTCAGAGGTTGAAGGTCTTATGCAGGATAAGTTGCACTCGACTTTACTTCCCAAGACAGCAGTAGTTGATAAAGTGAAGGTTAAAGGGAATATACATCATTTGCTTTTGCTGTAATTTTCAGAAATGGATGGAATTGGGGGATTGGAAATATAAAGCAAATATAGTTACACTGACTTTTTGGAGGTTTTGGGTTCGAAAATGCTATAAAAACCAAGAAAAACGATCATTTACCTGTAGTCTGGTTCCCTGACTCCATATAAGAAGAAACAGAGCAGTTTACATACATTGGGGAATTGTAAGGTCAGGGAACCAGTCTAGCTGGCTCGTACCCGTTCATAGGTTTGTAA
The DNA here is from genome assembly GCF_015706575.1 of Patiria miniata. NCBI lineage: Eukaryota > Metazoa > Echinodermata > Asteroidea > Valvatida > Asterinidae > Patiria > Patiria miniata. Next base: position 7,502,218 of record NW_024037069.1, on the reverse strand, counting down.
TCGATTGCAAACAAGTGCAATAGTCAATTGGGGCCAGTATTTGAAAAAAAGCCAGTTGTTTCCAACGCTGATCGGCCGATCAGCGTTGGAAATTGATACAAAAATACCACTTTTCTTGAAAATGACAGTATACCAGGTGCCATAATTTTACAGGATGCTTTAGACTGTCATTTACCAACGTCCTATTAAGGTATTTCGCAAAAACTTGGTAGTTTTATTTTTCGATGTTTGCAAATGTTGTATATTCCCTTTAAACAGGCACATAATGAAGTACCCACAGAGGGGGCTGGACCTCCTGGTGTGTTTCCGTCTTGGTCGACGGAGCAACTTTCTTCCTTGCAAAAGCGTGATACAGAGTTGGGTTGTGTCTGGGAGTGTTGGAACCGGAGGTGGACACCAGGGGAGGTAGTGTCTGATGAACATGGCCAATCACCTAAGATTAAATTATGGCTTGATCAGTGGTCACGTATTGTTGATCGTGACGGGGTTCTTTGCCGGCGGGTAATTGATCCTATACATGGAGAATTATTCCAGATACTCTTGCCGAAAAGTCTTCGACAGAGAGTATTGCAAGGTTGCCATGACGGATGGGGGCACCAGGGAGTTGTCCGGACAAGTTCATTATTAAGGAGACGGGTTTACTGGCCACAAATGACGGCAACCGTTCGTGATTATATTGACCATTGCCAGAGGTGTATTACTTCCAAGGTGGCTCAACCGCAGACAAAGGTTCCCATGCGTCATCTGCTGGCATTTCGGCCTTTGGAAGTTCTAGCGGTAGACTTTGTTAAACTTGACAAGGGTTGCAGGGGATTTGAAGATGTTCTTATAATGACAGATGTATACACAAAGTTTTCGCAAGCAGTACCTTGTAAGGATCAACACGCAGTCACAGTTGCTAAAGTGTTAAGGGACCATTGGTTCACAAAGTTTGGTATCCCGAATAGACTCCACAGCGATCAAGGGAGAAATTTTGAGGGGGATATTGTAAGGGAGCTTTGCACCTTGTATGGAATTAAAAAGACGAGAACCACCCCGTACCACCCTGAAGGGAACGGCCAAGCCGAACGCTTTTATCGGACCTTGTTTGGGTTGATTCGCTCTCTGGATGAGCGTGACAGGCGCAAATGGCCAGATTTACTATCGCATTTAGTTTTTGTGTACAATGCAACACCTCATTGTACGACTGGGGTCCCTCCGTACACTTTAATGTTTGGGCGGGAACCTCTGATCCCTTTGGATCAGATGCTAGGAAGGAATGATAGTAATTGGGAGCAGGACTTTGTTGCTGAACAGGGAGAATTGCTAGATCGTGCTAGGGAGATTGTAAAAGAGAGAGTAACTAAGCGAAATATCCAAAATAAGCAGCGTCACGATAGTAAGCGTGTCGACAAACCCATACACTGTGGTTCACAGGTGCTTATGAGAAGACTAGCATTTAAAGGTCGTCACAAATTAGCAGATAAATATGAAAAGGTCCCATATAAGGTAATTTGGACCAGTGAACATGGGGATGTTTTCCGAATCCGTCCTATTAGAGGTGGACCAGAGCGAATCGTAAATAGGAAATATTTACGACTTGACCCTATGGCGGAAATTGATTCTGAGGGTAGTGAGGAATCCAGTTCAGATTCAGATTGGGATGTAATAGAGCAACCCGTAGAACAAGTGTTGGGTCAAAAACAACATGGTGTTGGCAGTGATAAAGTAGGGGAGCCAGGTGGCTCTAAGCTGCCTAGACGGTCTCAGAGAATTAATCGGGGCATGAACAGCAACCCATTTCGACTGCCCAAGTCAGTTATAAAGTAATGTCTATCTACTTTGTTTGAACGCTTGTTGCGTGCTGTACGTTGGGAAGTTACTAAAGGAAAGGCTGGGGTATCCAGTTTCCGCCTGGTGATCACCCATCTGTCAGCATCAACATGTGTTTGACAGGAAATACAAGAATTTTACAGAGTTATGTAGTATTTTGTAAGTACCTGTATGTATAATAGTAACCTGTTTTGATAACTTTCTTTCAGGTGTGTGGAAAGCCTTGTTGCTACTTCGAAGGAAGGTTTGGGGAATCCAGTTTCCTGTAGTGACAACTTGGCTAGCCAACATCTCCAGTAATTATGGGAGGTTTTGTACTTTTTGGTCACAGTTTCGTAAAGAGAATGAGGAACAGACATGGTTTTGCATATGAGGTCGAACTGCAGAGAAGCAAAATCCCTATCGCATGTATTGGCGAAGGTGGGTTGACTTTTGACCGGGTCCTGTGTAACCAAGGCCGTTATTTCCGACAGTTACAGCAATTGCAACCCACAGTATTAATTATTGATTTGGGAACAAACGATCTGTGTTCGGTTGAGCGAACCCCTAGCCAGGTTCACACCTCACTTTGTAATATGGTGTCTGCTCTTCATAAGTGGGACGTATACCCCGATACTTTGGTGTTTTTACCAGTTTTGCCACGAACCGGGGGGTTGAGAAGCTACCAAGTGTCATTGCAGACATTTAATAGGAGAGTCATAGATTTCAATGAGCTGTTGGAAAAGTCCACGTTCCTTGAAGATCGATGGTGGGTTTGGCGCCATCGGGGTCTCAAGAACCCGCGTTTTAGTTTAGATGGGGTGCATCTTAATTCGGAAGGAATGCTACAGTATGAGAGGACACTACGAAAGTTACTTAAGTTTTTCGACTCTCGTATCTGGTTTTAGCTTCAAGGACACGATTATTAAGCTACATTTGTAACTGATTAGAGTATTCATACATGTAAATTCAAAAGAGGAGTTGTATCATGTAACAGAGTATAATGTGTATAGAGTTTATCGAGATTGGATGGATACATAGCAGTACACGTATTCATTTTTATCAATTGTTATTCAAGCTTGTTGTATTTCCAGTTTTTCCTTGTTTATAATAAGTATGTGTAGTAAGGCAAATAATGTATGCTGTAAAGAAACGACATTTTGATTTTGTTTGATCCTGTGAAAGCATTACTTTTAACCTTGATCTCCAGGAGTAGATCACCCAAGTAGGGGAGTTTGTAGCGAAATAATCTTTTGTCAGGCCATGCATTTTTGTGTTATTATTGCGATCAAGAGAGGGCGTCAGACAAGACCTATAAAAAGTATCCGTATCTGGGCAGACCCGCCGAGGTCGCCAGGGTCATACGCTAGACAATAAATGATTACAATGTATACATTTGGAGGCGCGGGAAAAGAGTACGCGCAACAGGAAAAATGAGTGGCAGAATGATATGTGGAAACATGAGGGAAGTTTCGGCATGATTTTCGGTGGACAGAAGCAAAATAAATCAGCTCGACAAGTAAATCACATAGAAGAGTCAGTGGGTATGTTTTCGTTCCAGTTTTATTGAAGCCTATACCCCTTCGCTTCACGGCAAAATAACACTACATGTAAAATTGCTGTATTTACATAATTCGCGTCGTGTTTTTTATGTGTGAAAGGAGAGTCATCTATCAAAGCTGTTGCGAGAAATAAACACACCTTTGTAAAAGTACTTCTTAATGTAAGGTAAGAATAGCCGCTCACCTGGTGCCTCGATAATGCAGAAACACAACATGACTTCATTGCAACTTTTATATGCAATATATTCGATATAATTCTGTACGCTAAGTTGACTACTTATATCTGAATATAATATCACACTGCGTAATTTTGCATATTCAAGGCATTCGAATCGGAGTTGTATTTGTAGGCCTTACATGATTTTTTTGTACTGTATTAGAAAAAATGAAAGTTATGTGAAAGCATGTCCTCACCATATTTTGGCAGGAGTGATACTATCCGGTTCGTAAGTGACTGCGTCATATACACGCGCGCGCCCCACTGATCACTAGCGCCCATTGGCTAAGCACTCCAGATGCACTTACTTCCGGTTCCATTGGTTCCAATGCTACACTATGTGCAGAAGCATGGTCAAGTTGAAATGACGTCACACTTACACACCGGGTAAAGAGAAATGAAATACACTGCAGTGAATTACACTGCAGTGTTTTGACTCAGTATTACGGAACTGTGAGTAAAGCAAAGAATACAACTCACATCTTTGGAAAAGGCCAGCGCCAGTCTGATTTTCATGCAGTGTTAATTGGTTTGTACGATTTAGTTCATCCCACCGTAAACACCTGAAAATGCATCGAGTAATAGCAAACTACACTATTATTGACTTTTGTATAATGAGATTTGGGGAAAATCCGAGAGACTCAAATAAAATAGGTTGTAGTCACAACATTGATACCAAAGACAGCAAATGCGGGTGAAAACGAATCTAAACAATGCAACAACCAGATAAAACCGTCCAGCGGATATTGACCTGTAAACACCGCCGGTTGGCTCAGGATTATACACGAATACTTCCCAATGTATTTCAAGTATTACATTAGAAGTGTCGCTTGTATGATACTTCTAACGATGCAGGGGAACTGTAGCTAAGGTACTTTAAGGTTTGCAAGATGTACCTCATGCTCGCCTTCCTTCTCATCAGTGTTGAGACTGCATGGCATTGAAAGCGTTCCTCCTAGCAGCGGTGGATTGGAGTTGTTAACAAAGTGGGCGGGGCACTCAGAAAAGACGCCTCAGATTCCCTGTGGGATAAATTTGAAAACGGAGGATGACAAATATATTCGTTTGTATGCACGTTGACGTCTAGAATTGTTCATCAGTTTAAAAAATTGATTTGATGAGGATCCAATGTTTCTCGTCCTCTCTCCTGTTGCATATACAATGTTCGTTCAAATTCGATTCGATTCATTATCGAACAATATTTCAGATAAATCGTCAGAGTTTGACGAACTGACGAATCTGTCCAGAACCGATCTTACAAACAATTTAGTATTGTTAAATATTCTAACATATTTATGATTGTTTTCATGATGATCTGCTAAAAATTAAGACAAATACATTCGCCGTTTGTTAAGGAGGTTGTGGAATGCTCGAAGACATTTCCGTCATTTTCGGGTATATGTAGCCTAAAGTGTGATGAAATAAAAACGACTATTGTTTCTGTGATAAAATGAGTACAAAAGGTACTTTTGAGAGCTGTTTTTCAAGTCCTGTCATGCCTGTTTCGACCCGAACGTGCAATTTGTGTAAAAGTCGTCGTTGCGGGCAGCAAACAAAACACAGTAAATCGTGACGTAATAAACAGGACTCCCGATGCAGAGTAGCATAAACGAGTCCTGTTTATTACGTCACAATTTACTGTGTTTTGTTTGCTGCCCGCAACGACGACTTTTACACAAATTGCACGTTCGGTCGACACAGGACCTGAAAAATAGCTCTCAAAAGTACCATTTGTACTCATTTCATGACAGGAACAATAGTCGTTTTTATTTCATCACACCTTAGGCTACATATACCCCAAAAATGACGGAAATGTCTTCGAGCATTCCACAACCTCTTTAACTTCGCTATAGTTACACAAAATGGCGAGTTTGTGGATACTCGTTTTTGTGTGCTTTTGATTAAGTGACGTATCCCGATTCCTTATCAGTTCTAGAACACAATATTTTAAAAAGACTTGACCAAAATCCTAAGTTATATCTGAAAAAAGAGGATGCCTTTCCAGCCTGCGCTCTCTGCTAGTCATGCGCACAATAATAACGCCATACACCGTGTCGCACTGTCTGCTAAGTACAAGCTGGAGTATTTCGCAGTCAGACCTAACTAGACTAACTACACGTTTTAATAAGTGTGAGACGGAAATTTATCAGGACACAAAAGTGAGTAAAATCCATGAAAATGACAGGTGAAACGAAACAATCTATCCTTGCCAATTTGACCAGTATCACCTGTGGATGGGATAAACCCTAACGTATGCACCAGGAAACTAAAGTCGGTTCCCATCGTGTCAAAGTACCTCTCAAGGAAGTAGTTCAACCAAACCTTTGTTAAACTTGACACCGTCTTTGTAGTGCTTCTATAATACAGTCAGTGTTTACTTCATCGAAACCAATGTAGATTAGTATTTGTCCAGCACTCCAGCAGTTGAATACACGTATTGTTAATATCGCCAGTTTGCTCCCGGAAGCGATATTTATTTGCCCTGCAGTTGAATATGCGTAATGTTAATAGCGTGAGTTGACTCACGGAAACAACTTGTGGTAATTCGTAGCTGGAGTCGCTCCCATAATGATGACATACCTTAGCAATTATATTTGCTTCGAGCTAAACAACAGTGACTTCACCTGTACATAATAAGTCATGTTTTGTAAATGTGTACACTCCGATAGACTTCTCTTTCTACTGCATGTGGAGTTGAACATTTTGGGTTTTGCGAGTGTAGGCTCAGCCGTTCATCACGGACACTCCTCTGTTGGTTGTCTCCAGTTATTTCTACACACCTCTTGTCAGTCGGGTAGACAACTCGATCCTTAGCTTCGTGATTTATCCAGACATGCTGGGTTTATTGCCAGAAAACGTTTTTGCTATCTCGTAATGCTGGCATTATAAAAACAACAGAACCGGAGCATAACTGAAAACTAGACAGAGAGATTACGGCGTGTCATGACGAAATACTGAATTTCTATGGATTCATAAGTTGTTTTACGGAAATTTAACGGTGAGAAAGATTAGGACTACACTCTCTTTATAAAGGAATTGTATTCGGATATAAATGGAAAACAGTACAAGTCTACCAGACATTTAAATTTATCAAAGTAAAACAGAAAGTTCTTTAAAATAATAGTCAACAATAAAAGGGAAAATTCACTGTGAATTGGATTTGTTTTCGTCACAACTAGATTTCTTGTCGGTCTCAAGAACTATAGAAACCAGTCAGTAATTAAAAAAAAATATTTTGTTCATCACAGTAACAACTTACACTGAGTGTACCGTCAACTGAGCGAGTTCACCAACCGTTCAGGGAACTGTTAAAAAGACCTTGAGTTTCAACACCCGGAAACGAAACCCCAAAATTTGTACAAACTCAGCTTCGGCAACTTAACAAATGATGATCGTTGGCCCATGAAGAAACATTTCTATTTAACATGTTTTTCTATCAATATGTGTATACAGTACTGCACTGCGGTCATGTTGCTGTGGCTATGGGCTGAGTGGTAGAGTGATCATTTAACAAACATGAAGAACTTTCATTGGAGTACCGACCGCAGCATCAGTCACTCAACTTTTGCTCTTTAGACTAAGCAGAGGGATCGTGAGGAGAATCACGTCGCACTCCTGAGACAGCCTTAACTATATCTGCAACTAACTGCTCTGCGTCTAGCCCATTAGCACGGTTACTTGTTGCGGATAACGCAATTGTCACATCAAGCTCTGTTAAAGATGTGACTGCTTTCGTACAATCCAATATTTTGAAGTGTCACAAACTATTTTCTGAGTGCTAGTGATTCAACCTACACTATCAGGTACGTTTGATATATTGAATTAATAACTTTTCCCCACAGCTTCAAACAGTCGTCAGTCGTTGGTTATTCCACAGTCTAGTAGAATATAAATTATTAACGAGGAAGAATGAATGGGGAATTACGGGCGTAGACTAAATGTGGAATTCTACACCGTTTTGCACTTAAGAGGGCCAGCGGTAAACAGATGGACTGTACGAACCTGCTTTCAGTCAAAATATATCGATAGGCCCTAAGGGTTACATTTAAGATTTAATCTGTATAGAACATCAACGAAAAGAGGTCACGATTAATTGACAAAAAGGACGACAACATTTCGGTTTAATATCCAGCTTTAAAGACATTCAACATCTCAAGCCTTCGAGATATTTTTTTTAGACTGGAATTTCCAGTTTCTTCAGAATAATTCTCCTCAATTTTGCCAGCATTGTAAAAATGTTCATGAAAGTCACGTGACATTAAACTTTGTATGCACATGTATAACATTTTATATTTGATAAAGGTATTCCTTGGTTTGTGTTTTCACAGGCCAATTTTTCTTAAAAAGAAACAAAAGCCCCGTTTGAACAAAATCCAAGTTTTAAAGGTGTTGCTACCCTTGTTAACGGTTCTCCACCATTAATATTGTTGCAGCTCGATAGTTTTTGGTAAGGCCCACGAAGTAGTAGATCCGGGTGCTGAATAATCGAAGAACCGAGTATGACATTAACTATCCAGTTCATCGATGTTAACCAGATATCATTGTGAATTCCGAACTAATATTTCTTAAAGACGAGCAACAGCCAACTGCTTTTGGATATCACAACAAAACATTTTCCATTTTCCTTTCCACGAAGGTGGAAATAGTTGTGTGGTGTTTTTTTTTAAGAACGATACAAACAATGAAATCGACATCCAGTCCTATTTTTGGATTTTGTTTTGTCTCTTCAATCATAAAAGTATTTAATTTTCACCCTTTCCTATGTTTTTCAGGTAAACGAACGAGAATTTTTTTTTCTTGACATTTCTAGGCTCTGAACAAGGGTCCGAAAGATCAGATCTGGACATTCGTTTCATAACCAGAAATTGACTTTGTGCAAAACCAACAGTCAGAACGTTTGTAAAAAAAAGTCATTTAGAAATAAGGAGAACCATCATTTATCTGTAAATCTTTTCATTGTATGGATTCCCTTACTGTACTGTAAACCTTGGTAATTTTTATTTATCTATTTTTTTTTACAGTCTGTGGCTATAGACTTTTCTCTATGACCCACTGCATTGTACAAAGCGGTGCATTGCCATCTCAAACATCCCCGTGAACTAAATATTATGGAGTCTTGTAGGAGACACTCCACCCTCCTGTGGGCAATTGCTCTGTCTTGGAGCGTCATCTGCATAAATGTTTTTATCACATCAGCTGAGTGGCACGGAGACCTGTCAGACTATGAGTTGGCCAGCTTTGACAATCCTGATATTTTGGATAAAACTCAAAGACGTGCATCAAAGTTCAACCATTTGACCTTGAGTGACCATGGCGATGTGTATGTTGGGGCTGTCAATTGGTTGTACAGGTTGGACGGTAGTTTGGAAGAGATACAGAATGTTTCAACCTGTAATGACAGCAGGTCGGATAGTGTGATGCCCTGCCAGCTTACAAATAACTACAACAAGATACTGGTAGTTGACAGTACCCGGCCAAACAGTTTGATAACCTGTGGCGGTGTGTATGATGGTATTTGTCAGTTACGGCAGTTACAGGATATCAGGAACGTGATGATGGAGTCGGTTCCTTACGTTGCTGGGTTTGAGGGTGCAACTACTGTTGGTCTGGTAGCTCCAGGAGAAGATGGGCAAAAAATGCTTTATGTGGTTGTTACTTATACTGGTGAAAATACTTTTTCCAGTTTTCCCTTTCCAGCAATTTCAAGAAGAGACCTTAGAAAAATCCCATTGTTGTCGGCATCTTTTGAAAGGGATTCCGTCTCTTTTAGTTCAACTGCAGAAACAGCATCGTTTCGAATTAGGTACGTTTTAGGATTAGTCCATGGTATATTTACCTATTTTGTTGCCTCCCAAAGCGAGGATATGAATTCCAACCGATTTGTTTCTAAGATAAGCAGAGTCTGTCAAGGCGGTCCAAACCTAGACGCTTATACAGAAATTACCCTACAGTGCAGTGGATCAGATGGCAGTGTGTACAGCTTGGTGCAAGCAGCTCACTTTGGACCAGCAGGACCTGATCTAGCGACATCATTGGGTCTCCATGCAGACGAGCAGGTGCTGTATGCTGTGTTTGCCAAGAACCAAGGAGCTCCGGGTACCAGTGATGTACCCATCGATCAATCAGCATTGTGTGTGTACACGATGACGGATATCTTGGCTGCCTTCAGAGAAGCAGTGCGGGGATGTATTCAGGATGGGAACAATAATGACAATGGGCCAAACAAGATCGACTATTTGGAGGGTTCTTTTTGCAGAAGATTCGCGGTGAGTACAGACGAATATTAAGAAAGATGTTTCATTTTCCCAGCAATATAAATTGTATTCACTTTTAAATGACACATTTAACTTAAAATCCACCAACATTTAGTTATTGAATGATTTCTTCACAAATTTCGAATTATTGGTTGCCAGGCATTAGTTTGGCTCTCACAGAGCGGATTATTTGTGCCTTTTTGGAGAGAGTAAGGTATGCATATATACGTTGCGCATACTACAAAATCAAAAGGCGGATTACTTGTACTTTTGTGGCGTAAATCCAACCCATCTCAACTCAACCCAACGCAAATGCACAGGTTGCCTAACCTAAAATAAAATCTTCCAGAGTTGTCTTAGTCATTGCAAATCATTTAATCACTATATACGTGCAAAATATGCTGCTATTTCACAACAACGAGTGAATATAGAACAGCAAGAGGAAAAACTGCAAAATAGTATAAAATGTATCATTTTGACAACGTATCGACGCCTCCATCTTTCCAGATGGGGACCAGGTCCAGTGTGCGCTTCTTTGCCATCGCTATTCTGTTCTTGATGTCTGCTACTCTGTAGGCACAACGGTTCAAACTGTTTCTTTCTGCAATCATTGTGCAAACTATAGGTTGAACCATGGAGGACGGTTGAACAAGGCAACTTTCTTAACAGTCCCCTGGCTGATACATCAATAAACACGCTAAAGCAATCATTCTCGTTTCATCAACGACTATCCTGGAACTTCCTGGATTAATGTGTCTTGATAACTGGCACTGCCGAACCACGATATTGTTTTAACTGTTTAAATCATGTTTCTTGTTTCTACTTTCGTTATAGATTGACATTCTGGATCGCTATCTCTGCATACCCACGACCAGTGATAATAATACGCCACTATTCAAGTACGCCAAGGGCATAGCCCCCGTTCCATCCACGGCAATTCTAGAGCTGCCTGGTACTCTCATGTCATCCATCATAACCACTACTGAAGTCAACTACACCATCGCTTTAATCGGAACATCGAGGGGAAATCTACTTAAGGTAAATTATCCCTAATCAATTGAAATGTATGACTAAAGGTGTCGTAGAGCCTAAATTGGACAGTTTAGAAACAGTTTTATTTCAAACCATTTCGTTTACGCCCCTTGCACTTGAGACTTTAGTTTTTAGCACGATGCATTGATTCTCGAAAGTTATTGATTTTTTTAAAATGAGAAATAATAAGCCATATTTTTGGTCTCTCTCAATAAACTGGCTTGCATGAACGACGATGCTTAAGCATACACTCAAGGCAAGCAGTGCATGCCGGGTTGACCATATGTTAATATCCATAAAGCCATGTGAAACTTCTTAACTCTCTATGTACAATGTAGGTGTAAACAGATGTATTAAGGTCCTTTGTGTCATCTTGTCGTTAGGTTCACATGGAAAGTAACACTACCAGCCGACTTTATGAACGCATTAGCGTTGATACCAGTCCAGTTCTGCCAGATGTCAAGGTTAATGAATCAACACGTGTACTATTTCTCTTGACGGAACAAAAGGTAAGCACATGCATACATACCTGTTGAGGAGTACTACTATTAACTGAATAATTACTTTCTTTGCTCCATTTAGCGCCGCCCGTGGGTTTCGCATTAGCAGAAAAGAAGACAGATTTGGCTGGGAAAAAAGTCAAAAGCTAAGCTGACAAGAAAAGGATTTTTTTTTTGGTCAAATGAACATAATGAACATGAACTTTTCTGCTTTGTAAAATGAAAACAAGATTCAAGTTTGAAAGAAAACAAATCTGCCGAAATCAAATACTTTTCTTTCTCAACATTTAGATTGTTAAAAAGGTACAATATGTTTTTCACTTCAGTTGGTGAAGCTTCGGGTGGAGAACTGTGGCCAATACACGACATGCGAAACGTGTATTGGGACTGATGCAGAGAATGATGGAGACCCATATTGTGGATGGTGCACTCTGGGACGAAGGTAAGTTATACGGGATGTCTCCAAAGTGTTTGAGTGAGTTGAGGGGTGTAAGAACGGTAGTCTATCACCACTCAGATGGGGTACAACATGTATGAAAATGTATCATTCATGGTGTATCATTGTAATGTTTACCTGAAGAATCTCCCTAATGCTGAATCCAAGCCTCCACTACTAAAACAACTACACCAGTAAGAGTCCGGCAGTCTCCTGACGACGAACAGAACACACTGTTCGAAACGTCGCCGGAGTCAGAACCACACAACCCAAAAGACATGTACATGGTGTTACCGCAAACTTTCCATTCTATATTAATGTTGTACAGGGTGACCCCAAACAATACAACCCTAAAACATTTGCCTTAAAAAAAAGGATCATTGAATTTTTATGCTTTGGGTATCAGATTAAAGCTGAGAGCGTTTTCTTTCAAATACTGAAGAAAAAAATCATGACAATAGCACTTTGGGTTGCTGACAAAATGCCAATTATGTAAAAGAAGTCATTTTTCATAATACTTCAAACAGTGAAACATTTTACTGTAAGCCTACTGTGCAATTATCCTTCATTTGTGCAATGTCTTTAATATTTGGGCATATTTATGATGCTGAAAGGGTTTAAAATAGGAAATACTAAAAAGGATGAGGCATTTCCAGCAAATTCATTTGTACTCTTGTCATATTATGTGCCGTGTTGTTTGTAAGGATTAGGACATGCACAAATAGGTACAGTGGAAACATAAAAAAATCATAAAAACACAAAACTTAAAAATCAACCGATCTGGTTTTTTTTAAGGCAAATGAATTAGGGTTGCATTTTTGGGTCACCCTGTATAGGTAAACAATAATCTTTTGTGCACTCTGGAAGGGAAGTCATTTATCGGGCGAGCTCCTATAGTTGGTCAGTTTAGTTGTTGATCGTGTCCCTGAAATAACTTCCATTTTCTTTACATGACCAATACAGAGTTCGATGAGCTATGGTTGTCTGAAGTTGTAATTATTTGTATGTGAAATTTCGTACGATCCATCTAATTCAGTGATGACCTACTGATGTTTCTCAATGAAATCTGGAAAGTAGGACATTTCATGTTTTTCAATTTTGGTTTTTGCTTTTGGTCACTGTCGACTACCAAGCTACCCTGGTCATGATAACATTGCATTCCTCCTTAGATGTACGAGATATTCAGACTGTCCATCACCTGATGTATCTACTCGATGGTTGGCCTACAATGCTGCTCAGTGCATTAATATTACCGATGTAGCGCCCTATGATAACCTACCAATTACAGTCACTGAGCAACAGGTGAGAGACAGATGCGTTTAAATCTTTATTGCATCCGTTATAGGAACAAAAATGAAACCTGCTTTAGAAATTAAACACTTAGGCCTACTTCAAAGTGCAGATTTGTAATGGACGTATCCAGATAGGCGGATAGGTATGTGGAAATATTTTACGTCAATGCGACGCCTATCGTACAAACGACGTACATGTATAGGGCCTAATAATTTTAGTTTTGCTTCCCAGGGATCTCCAGAATTGAAATAGATTTTCATCCGTATATAATTTCACATATTGTTCCATGCACTTTGCCTTCTTAATTGTGATGAGTAAAAATTGTGCGCAATTTATTTTATGTACTCTGAATGGCTTCGTACAGTGAATGGTCTATTTCATGTCACACCATCTTTATTATGTTCTGAAATTTGTAATTTCTAAGAAAATATTTTTTTCGTGCGTCCGAATGATACAGAATGTGGTGCTTCATGTACTATACCTGTCGCTCATTCTCAGTCATTTGAGCTCACCAAATGTTATTTTAACTCTGTCTTTAGTACCCCCTGACCAATGGAGCTAACTCTTGGAGTTCATTGAATATTAATAAAATAAATACTATTATTTAATATGTCTTTTTTTCTTTCACATTTAGATCACCCTGACTGTGCAGCAGTTACCTGATCTAGGGACAGGCCAGAGTTATGAATGTCATTTCGAGTCATTCGAATCTCCAGCTACGAAGAATGGTGAAGTACTGGAGTGTACGTCACCTCCTAGTGATGGGATACCTGACATTCCACAAGGAGGCAAGTGCAATAAGAGACACCCATAGGATGTTAATTAGGGCAAAATATACAGAACAAGCACTCAAAAAGTCGACTTATAGTTTCCTTCTTGTCCATTCTAGAATGAAATAATGCTTGTAAATCAATCGCATTATATCAACAGAGGAATGTGATCATATAGGCAGTACAATATGGTACACTGACGTACTTACTGTTAGCATGAAAATGATGTCTACATTTGGTACCCACAAAAATCGATTTGAACTCGTAGTAATTTAAAAATACACGCTCATTTTCGAATTGTCTGTTTCAACTCATAAACGAGTTGATTTTGTTCTTATTTATTGCTAAGATGATGCAGTACACGTTGATTTGGGTGTCGAGTCATCTGAAACTTCAGTTCAAATCATAGACACCGACTTCTACTTCTATGAGTGTTCAACGCACACGTCGTGAGTATTCGCATATACCCTATTAATCAGCTGAATTTAAAATTCAATAGTTTGTTTTAATGCATATCCCCCCCCCCCCTCAGTACATTTGCCTGTGATATTTTGAATCGATGAATAATGAAATTTTCTTGGGTTGTTTACGTAGCTGTGTATCCTGCGTTGGTAGTCGCTGGGCCTGTGATTGGTGCGTGTTTGAGAACAGATGCACTCATGAAAGCTCCACATGCACACGACCTAATGAAATCATCATTACTGGAGATAACGTGAGAACAAAAGTATAAGAGCTAAGCCGATACAAATTTTGAAAAGAAAAAAAACCTTTCATTTTGCTTAAATCTCTTGATTGTAGAATCCTTTATGTCGACTATTCGGTAAATACGTATTTTGTGCATTAGTTATTGAAAACGACACTAATTGTAATGTACTCCTCCCATTAAGCACACGTGGAAGTATCTGAAATTATATTTTAACTTTGGAAATAAGATAATTCCTATCAGATTTCTCTTGATCATTAGTTTCAGATTGAAGCAGATGCATATTTTTGGGGAGGCAATGACATACTTTCTTGTTTGTTGGCGTTTATCCACAGAATCCAACCGCCTCTGCAGTCAAAGGACCTGAGTTTTGCCCACAGCTGCTTAACCAGACTGCTGAAGTTCTGCTTCCTAATGACATTATGAGGAGCATCAATATCACGACTAAAAACCTGCCAGACGAAGCCAAGGTTAGTTTATCAATGGCTGGAAAAAAAAACAATGTCAGTATGTAAGTGATGTCCACGTTAAGCCCCGTCTATCAGAAAATTCCCCCGTCAATGCCTGATAGTGAAATTTTTCAAAATTTCTCTGAGTCCAGTTACCGCTTTGCTTAATTCTTTCTCGAAGAAAAAAAAACGATTTCCCCTTGCCGATGAAATAGTTTGCTAAATGCTATTGGTCTAGATATCTGACCTTCTTTATGACATTCAATGCAAAGTGAATTGCGAAGTTATCATTAATTGTTTGATAACAAGACCTTTTGGACCGTATGCACTTGAGGTGGGCCCGGTGCAGTTTGCAAGTGCTTCATTCATCCTATATAATCATATATACTGTTATCATCGTAAACATTGCACGTGCTTAGATAGAGAGGTAAATGTTTGGATGATAAGCTGATGTTGAATTGCCTTTTGGTGGCAGGCAAATGCATGTCTACATTACATCGGTTAACCTTATTGGATTTGCTGAATAACTGCGTTAAAATGTTGGCGTCGCATTGTCAAGTATTGAGCTTCTAAAGAACGCTGTCTACTTTATAAGACCTTCACTGGAGTCTATGAAACGCAGATATGATGGGGATAATACTGCCGAGTAAATCTTAGTTTTACTCTTTCCATACTCACCTAACTTTGCAGAACAATATTGGTCGTTACACCCTTTGTTTATTTTCCATGTGCAGATTTCTAGCTATCAGTGCAGCGTAGATGTAGATGGATCACCTCAGGCTGTTAATGCAGATCGCAATGGAGATAGGATCACATGCCAAGAGAAGGCTGTAAGTTAAATTCCAACTTATTTTGTGACTTAGATTGCTATGTGTTTTTTTTTATAAGAATGAAAGTTATCACTTATTATGCATACTGGCCAGACACAATGTTGATGTTTTGAGCTTCATGTATTAACAGGTGATTGTTTGCTTGCCTTCAACAGTACACTTACCTATCCAATGATGAACCAGAGATGGAAGTGGGACTGTCTGTTTCATGGACTGACATGAGCGGTGTTGCACACATCCTAGATGACATACATGGATTTGATGGTAAGGATGATAAGGACCGATTGATAATAATTTGAGGAGATTTACGATTTCGTCAGTCTAATGTTTATACATAATTATATTATTATCCAATGAAATCGTCTTCTGTCACAATTCAATTCACAATTCCGCTGATGAGTGCCTTATGGTACAAAACAGTCTGTCCAGAAGAGAGATCTGGCAAAGTTTGATTAGCTCGTATTCGGATTTTTTTGCATAATTATATTATTATATATAATATGAGATTATTTCCAAAACGTGATAAACGTCAGTTTGTTACCTTTTAGAATCACACCCACTCCTGGCTGCCCAAAGTCAGTATCGAATTTAAGAATACAACAAAGCAAAAATTATGTTGGTTTAATATTCTTTAAAGTTCAGAACCGTGGAAATTGCTTTTTTTTTTGAAATGGGTATATCGCGTTTTTAAAATAAACTCTTCATATGCTTTTCATTGTTTGTTATCAACAGTTGTGCATTGGAGTTTGTTCTTTATAATGTTGAGTTGAAAGCCATGAGATTATCTTGTATTCTGCTCATATCAAACAGTTACATTGTACAAGTGTGAAGTCCAGAAGCCAGACTGCAGCCGTTGCGTTACAGCCCGCCCAGCGCTCGAATGTGTTTGGTGTGGTGCCATGCCGAGCGAGTCTGGTGTTTGCAAACTGAATGAAATTTGCAGGGAAAATAGGGTGACTTTGGATAACGGATTGAACTGCCCTGATCCAGTTCTGAGCGAGGTAAGTAATTTACAACTCTCCAGTTGAATATTATTCGCTTTGAAGTATCTTGAATATTTTTTTTAATGAATATTCCAGGCGAGGATACTTCACACAAAGTATCAAAGATTAAAGTCACCAAATGAAGCACATCTCGTATCCATTTGACCTGCCTTTATGACAAAATGAAAAAAGGGAATTTCGTTCCTGTGCAAGATGAAAAAACAACAACCATTTTGATGACTGCATAAACAAAGGCGTAATACCCACTAAGTAGGCCGATATGGTTGACTGCATATAAGCCGCTAAGTAGAACAAATTATCTTTGAAGAGTTATGCATCTTTACTAAAAATGTGTTGTATTGGAATACATTATTCCATGATATTTGTACTTGCTTTTGTGTGTTATGTTATTATTGTTTTCAAAATCACGTGTTAGGTATTTCCTTTGACTGGGCCCATTGAAGGCAACACAGTCATAGATGTGATGGGAACTGATATCGGTCGGAGATTTGAGGATGTTGTGAGTGTGATGGTTGGCGATCAATCATGTGATCTGGCTGGATTAAGCTCAAACTACCAACTTGGAGCAAGGTAGGGTCAAATCATACTTTATGCAAGGACATTACTTCTCTTTTGTTGCCATGTCGTGGAACATTGTAAAATTGTAAAAGTGTACAGAGTGGATAAGGTTTTGCTGAACCTCCTTGTCTTAATGTCACATTATCACTTTATATTTCAGTGTCAGCTGCAGAACGAGACCAGAAAGTGTAGGAGCTGAGTTGGTTACTTTAACAGTCACGGGTGCAGATGGTTCAATGCAACACAGCTCAGGAACAGTCAACTTTAACTTCAAAGTAAGTCATGTCCTGCACGCACTCGTCTACATTGACTCAGCCACTGAGGAACCTGCTTGGAAAAGAAACAAGCGTCCAAGAAAATGTGTTTACACTGAAATAGTAATCACGGAATGTAAATGATCACGAATGAGGTCTTTTCACGAGTGTTGTTTTCTTAGCAGTTCAGCACCACATTATGTCAGCTGGAGCAATGATAAGATATATTTTAGCTGCAGTAGTTGATAATCTCATACCAAAACATTTATGTTTGAGTTGAGGATATTTGGGAAAATCCCAGGCATTTGAGTGAATTTCCTAAAACGTAGGTCAGATTTACGTTTGAAACGTCAAAATATTTAAACTCAACAATGCTCCAGGATTCTATGCACGATTAACTAGCAAATACTTATTCCAACAATAATATGATGTAACAATAATATAATTGTTGTGGAAATTGTGTGATAGACTAACAAAGTTCTAGAAATGTTTTCATAAGATGTCTTTTGTTAACAGGACCCAGTGATTACAAGTTTCCAACCCCGCCTCGGTCCAGAAGCCGGTGGGACGGCAGTTAGTGTGAATGGTACAGCTCTCAACACAGGACGCGATATTGAAGCGTTCATCGGCGACAATCCTTGCATCATAACAAGGTATTGTGTCTCTGTCGTAATACTCATCATTATTCAAATTGTTGCGCATACGGCAAAAATCGAAGCATTGTCTATTTTTCCCCTCTGGAATGACATTTATTGAAGCATTCATTGGAAACAAATAACAGTGTTTTTTACGATAATTATTATTAATAATATTAATTCATGGAAAAAAAGGATCTCCCCAACATTGGTACAACCTCTAGTTTCAAAAAATCATTCTATCAAGCTTCAGTTACAAGGATTTCCCTTTGGCGATCGTGAAGTGAAGGGCCCCTGTTTTGTTTTGATCAAATTAGAGTCAAAAATATTTTATATTGCTCAAAATTCACCTTTACAATCAAACACCCGTTTTGCAATTTTGAACAGATTCTTAGGGTAGAAATCACAATTTTCCTGCGCGGTTTGTGCCTTGCGATTCGGCGCGTCTAGAGCCTATATTTGTTGGGGGCTAGCATGTGTGGATCCTGAAATTTTTGCCTGGAGGCGTGCTGAAATTTAGACCGGTTTTTATCAGGCCTCCGAGGGGGGGGGGGAGAGGGCCTCGTACCATATTTTCTATGAGGAGCGCTGATAAAGTCTTACAATCGTGCACGCTGTATTACCAAACGGTGGACAAATGCCCCCTTCAATTTTATTTTTTTTAGGTGTGGGGGGGGGGGGGGGGGGAGACAAGTCGCATGTGACGTCAAATTCCTGAATTGGCCACTGGCATTTTTTTTCAATAGAATTTTTTTTTTGGAGGGGGGGGGGGGGGGGGGCTAGACAACATTTGGGGGCCTAAAGACACCCCCCAGCCTCCTGTAGAACCACGTCTGGTAAAAATCTCTGCAGAAAACTTAACTGTGATATTTATTTCTTTCCAAAATTATCCAGCCCACCAGTTGAATTCATGCTAGAATGCACAACCCCTGTTGGCCAAGTTGGATATCAAGGTGTTGTGAAAGTCTCCTTTGATGGGGCCATGAGAACCTCATCAGATATGTACACGTACACTGAGAATCCCACCATTACTGAGGTGTCTCCTCTAAAAAGCATCAATTCGTGAGTCTACATGATTTTTTGTCTTCATCTGTTATACCATGGGCTATATACTTCAATTTTCATCATCCACATTATTAGTAAATCATTACAGACTGTATTGTCCAAAGAGAATTTCGGTGATTTAAAACTTTTTAAATGCAAACAAAAAATGGAGTAAAAAGAAATGTTTGTCTAGGTATTAATTTTGTGAAATGTTATGTTTCTATTGTAAGACACGCTTTCAAGACAGCAAGCTTACAGCCAATTTTATGCCTAATTGTTTTAAGAAGCAGGGAACTACAAATCATCTTATCACCGAAGATACTGATAACTGAGTGAACAGTGAAATATTATGCTTTATTCTAATCTTCAAAATGTCATTATTATTATATCAAAAGTGAACATGTGCGTATACATTTCTAAATTATTTAAATTGATTCTATACATCAACCAGTATCTTTCAGTGTAGACCTTATTTTCAGTATTTGCTATCGGTGTTTCTGATTGTCAGGGGTGGTCGAATTTTGAACGTTACTGGCACTTTTCTAAACACAAGTGGAAACCGTCAAATCGTTGTCACTGATGGAAACGGTGATCGTAAAGTGGAGGTGAGAAATGTGTTTTGATCTCTGAATAAATGATTTTATATCTGCCCTATCCTTGCTCAACCTCCCCTTAACCACCGATCTCTATCTACTTGCTCCACTATTGTAACATATATAATTAGGAAGCTTTTTAAATCCTTTATTTTTTAAATTTTGTTCAGTTACCGCGAACAACCACTTTTAATGTGAAAATGGCAATAAGTGTACTATGTAAAGTGTGGCAGCCATTACATCATGAAACACATTTCTGTTTTGAAATAGAAACAAAGAGAGGTGCCATATTGTCAACCAGAGCTAATGCTGACCAGAATTGTCAACTGATGACGTCTTTATTTTGCAGGAATGTGAAGTTAAATCTGCAACAGAGATGTTATGCTTGTCTCTTAACATAACAGACCTTGTCAGAGATCAATGAAACATTGGGCTTCATCATGGATGGGGTCACTCAACTGTTGGCATGGTGTGAGGATAACGATGTCCACCTGGAGTACTTTGACGATCCAGTGATCCTAAAAAGGAAACTTTTTAAAACTTCTATATTGCTGAGTTACCGCGGACGACCGCTTTAAATGTGAAAATGGCAAAAAGGGTACTATGTTAAGTGTGGCAGCCATTACATCATCAAAAACCATTTCTGTTTTAAAGTAGAAACAAAGAGAGGTGCCATTGTCAACCGGAGCTAATGCTGACCAGAATTGTCAACTGACTGTTGTGGGTCTTTATTTTGCAGGAATGTCAAGGTGAATCTGCAACAGAGATGCGGTGCCCGTCTCCTAACGTAACAGACCTCGACATAAGCAATGCAAACTTGACCTTTGGCTTCATCATGGATGGGGTCACTCAACTGTTGACATGGTCTCAGGATAACGATGTCGACTTGAAGTACTTTGATGATCCAGTGTATTATGAATTTGAAGGTGGTACGAAGAACAAAGAAGGAGAAACCCTGACAATCATGGTTGGTATACGTGTTTTATTCTATGTGTTTATCCTTTTCATTGTTGTGTTTTTTTCTATGAGTAGATATGGGGTCTGTCGGTCAGAGTGCACGAAGCACACTTACACAGTGCTTTGTGAAGTGACATCACCTCTCATATGTGACTAGGGATAAATTCAAGTTTGATATCTCTTCCTCCTGAATTAAGTGGATCTTCCCAAAAAACAGTAGGCCTAACTTGGTAACTCTTGCTGAGTTACAAAACTTCATTAGCTCAGATCAGTTATTGCAAAGCAAATCTAGATGTGATGTGAAATAACAATTAAGGTTCTTTCTTTTTTACCTCAGTCCTCACACGGTATGTATAGGAATAAATACATGAAAAACGACAGAAAGTCTTACGTGTGATACGGCTATATGACCTTTTTATTTAGAAATAAAACAAGTGTTGCACATTTTGTCACAACCGAAAAGACTAAATTCTTCCGAAATATACCAATGCAGATACCAATAAATTTCCTTTAAAACTATTTAACTTAAATTACTTGTGGATGCTTTAACAGGGCAAGCGGATTAAAAGCGCCATCACAGCTGTAGAAATCAAGGTGACGATCGGCGAAGAGAGCTGTGACGTCAACTTGATCAGTGAGAAATCACTGGTATGTGAATTGCCCGATGAGGCACCAGCAGCCGGGGACTTCATGGGAAAAGATACCGGGAAAGGTCTGCCTGTGGTATGGGTAAGTTAGAGGCGGATCGATGTTTGAATCAGAGGGTGGGGGTTGGGGAGGTTAGGTGTCAAGTGTTCTTTTTGTTGTTAGATATTTTCCTTCTTTTGCGGCCCCGAGGGGGAAGTTTATCCTTTTCTTTTTCGGTTGAACATCTGTTATACTCAATCCGAAAGGTTCAAAAACGCCCAAAATTCGGCCAGTTCTCCCCAAAACGTAATTACACTACTTTTTCATTGTTGATTGTTTCTTCATAAGTAATTATTATAACGTCGACATTAACGAATTGGTTAAGTCTAATCAGTTGTTGAATTGTTTATCATTTCATTTGTATTATTACATAGGTGCGCCACAATAACTTACAATTTAGGTTGGGCTACTTGGTCTATCCCAGTACGGTGCCACTTGTCGCTATACTTGTACCGAGTTTGGTCATTCCACTCTCCATGGCGATACTGCTCGCTGCTACCTTCGTGTATTGCAAACAATTGCAAAGGAAGCGCACCCACGACCGAAGACTATTGGGCAGGATAGTGGCGATTCATCTCGGTAAGTGCTGGTGGCAAGAGATGACTCGAATATTTAATTCCTGAGTGCTAGAAACAGGTGCACAAAACTGCGGTGAAGAGAGAGTATCATCTCAGTCTATATGAGTATGCTCTTGTAAGTTAAAATCACTTGACCGCAAGACGGCGAAATGGTAAACAACACGAAACCCGTTCAAATTTCAAAGCCAATTATCCTTCATCACTTGTGTTTACCGGTTACTTATCAATTCCTAATTTTCAAGCATAATTATGATAGTTTAGAAAAAAATTAAACAGTACGTAGCTGCACGTCTCCGTATTAAATTATGTTCTACTTCTAAAAAAACTCTCAAGATGGCTGCTAATGGGCAGCCGGTTTTGATGGTAAAATACATGGCAAAAGAATTCAAATGGCGTGCTCCTCATTTGACTGTAAATTGTCAAGTTGTAGACAGGATGAAACAAATTTTTCTACAAAAACAAAAATAAATATCGAACTCTTTTGTCAAGATTGTGTTTACCATTTTAGACAACTTGTGAATATGTGTAGCATGCAAAGGTTGTTTTGTCTGTTGATTTGTAAGCCTGAACGTGCTCGTAAACCTACCAATATATTACGTTATTTACCGTTAATGCGACACTGTATCACTTTTCTTCAGAAATTGACTCCCACGTCAAAAGACGCAGGTGGTATAGATCCCAGAAACAGTCGGAATCTGCTCAGCCAAAACAAAAGCGCATTGTCCTGAACAACAAGGTCAGCTTCGTTCCCGACGACATTCATATCGACTTCAGCCAACTGGAATTGGGAGAGACTCTCGGACAAGGTAGAGACTTTGTACGAGGAAACACTGAACATTTCATGAGTTCAAAGTGTAAGCTTTTATTTTACGTGAGAAGGAGAGGCCTACATAAAGGGGCTGTGTGTGCAAACCGTTATTGGCGTGATTGAAACACATTTTCACGTTTCGACCTTTAGGAAATTATTTAGACTCGGCCAGTCGCTGGGTCTGTTAGTAAGTCGGTAAGTCGGTTGGTCTGCCAGCTGGCTAGTCTTCGGGACCAGCAAAAGATTATCAGTACAGATGAGTATAGTACATTTGACCAAATTTTACAGGTGCATTTGGGCGTGTACTGAAAGCTGTTCTACACGATACGTCCGGAGAAGATCAAATTGTGGCTGTGAAGACAGTGCAAGGTTGGTGACGAGTATGTCAGCCATTTGAGAGAGATGTTTGCTATGACAGTATAGATTCGAAACAAAGCATTGAAATGTTGTTCCTCGGTTGAAAAAGGCCCATTTCAAAATGCTATGAATTTTGGTCTCGAGTATATGGATGACCTTATACCGAGAAAGAGGAACTAAACAACATTAATCGTTGTGCGTCTTGAATGAAAGAGCTGAAAGAGTCTTTTCATTCAGAATTGCGAATTGTTGGTTGTAAAATGTTCTTGAACTGAATTGAATGTTCTCCAGTGTCACTGGGTTATTGCATTTCTATGATGATGAAAATAAGTTGAAATACAAGTTCCTGTTTTTGTGTTGTATCTTGGCCAAATGTGAGCAGGGCGTGCCAGTTATCACATATAAATTCCTTACTTTTGCATGTATAGACACCTCGGACCCGAAAAATGTGGTGAAGTTCCTGGAGGAAGGCCTGATCATGAAAACCTTCGACCATGTCAACGTGCTGGGGCTTCTGGGGTTGACCTTTGACGCGGACAAAAACCCCTTGGTGGTGATACCCTTCATGGCAAACGGTGACCTCAAGACATATCTGGTCAAGAAGAAACAGGTATTATTCAGGAGCGATCAATGTCGATAATAAGTAGATGAAGGTTCGATAAAAGAATTGTTGATGAGTGGCATGAGTTTGGAACTGACTTAATGGTGATTTTGGTAGATGTTGTTATGTTTGATAATTAATATTAAGATTTATTAAACAAAATGCAGTCCCATTTCGTAAACAGTATGTCATGTGTTTTGTTCTGAGTGTGGTATTTATTTATTCATTGGAGGTTTTTACTTTTAATTTAGACCTTGGCGACATCTCTGCTGATGAGGTTTGCCTCACATGCTGCACTCGGTATGAGCTACTTGGCTCAGCACAAGTTTGTACACAGAGATCTTGCGGCCAGAAATTGCATGTAAGTGTATCCTCTCTTCTATATCATCTGGGGCTTTTACAAATTTCTTTATATGTGTGTTTGAGTAAAAGCAAAATTAGCCCTCGGATGTTTCCGAGAGAAATCGGTCAGCTGTTTCATCGAAAATAATTTTAATGCACCAGAGATACCAGGGGACATGCATTCATTGAATTAACTCAAGACTTCGAACTAATGGCATTGCAATTCTTAAATGATTTGATCCCAAAGTAAAATCAACGTTTAACAACCTCTTTAGGGTGAACAGTGATCTTGTGGTGAAGATAGCTGATTTTGGACTGTCCCGTGACATGCACGAATCGGATTACTACACAAGCGGCGATGTCCAGGCCAAGCTGCCTATCAAATGGATGGCTCCCGAGTCCATGGAACGTCGAGTGTACAACGCCAGGACTGACGTGGTATGCAATTAAATCCATCTTTGATTGGAATGTTAGGTGATGTTTAGATAAAGATCTGAAGGGAAAGAAAGTTGCGCACATCTCTTTGCGTTCTGTGGACTATCCATCAAAGAGAAACTACATGAACTTCGATGTCCAGTCACAAAAAGTCGATTTATTGATAATTTTCATCGGATATGTTTTCAAGGCGCCTGACCCTCGTCTGGAGTATTTCGTCTTAAGACTCCCACCTCTATAACTAATTTTTAAGTTAACTTACTAAGGCCAAAAAAGTCTCCGGTTGCTGGTATAGAGCTTGCCCAAAAAGTGGTGCGGCGACGCGGCTTCTATTTTTCCTGGTTTTTTTTGTTTTGCTTCAAATGTCGGCTGATGACTGCAAATGGTGCCTGACTAAACTTAGTGCAAATATATTGGAGTCCAGAGAGGCCACATAAAGCTTACTCTCGATCATAACCCCATCCAAAAACACGTTAAAATTGTGCAGCAGCAGGATTCCAGTCAAACCAGTGAGTTTGGCGGTTTTGAGACATCATCTTTTATTGAAACAAAAATAATTTAATTTTGCCGACGCGCATGGCTACGGCGACGCGCGCGCATACCAGAAACTGGAGACATTTTTTGGCCTAATGAACGTTGTTTTTTTCCCATTTGACACAAGATCTCATTAAACAGTTCAATAAAGCCTCAAATACAATATGTGATTTGATCAATCTTCGTTAATCTTGGCTACCCTTTCCAGCTTGCTCATGTCAACTGTTCGGTAGCTCAATTGAATAGGCATCATTAGAATGGTATCTTACATTGAAAAATATTTATCTTCTTTGGTTTTCTACAGTGGTCATACGGTGTGCTCCTGTGGGAGATTTTCGGTAAGGGTTCCAAACCGTATCCAGGAATACCCAACCAAGATGTGTATGATTTCTTGAAGAGTGGTCAACGCATGGCTGCTCCCAAGAACTGCCCGCCAGAAATGTATGTTCAAACAGCGGTCACCATTACCTTTAACGATACATGAAACACATTTAATGTCGTTTTAACTGCTGTAAAAGTATGCATGGTTCTTAGATATTTTACTCAATTCTTTCTATAGGTGAAGGGATCTTAATGCATCTATTTTACTCTCAGGGGTTTTACACAATTGAAAGTAGGTATAACACTCTCTAGTTGGTTGTGAGAAACAGTGAAGAGTGTTTTGTTTGGGGTTTCAAATAAAAAAAGGGAAACTCAATTCTCGAACATTTCTCTCAAAAATGTAGGGTTAATGTGCTCGAGTAATCAGTAATAATGGAAAGTGTATTGTCGGGGGTTTCACGTACAAATGCAAACACAATTTGATATACGATCAAGCATGCAGCATCTAATGATTCTTGTTACATTTGCTGACTGATTCAGCTACGGCATAATGGTACGTTGCTGGCAGGACAACCCCAAGTCACGTTGCACCTTCGTCCAAGTTGCCAACGAGCTGAAAGAACTGTTGGAGGAAGACCGCGACTACGTAGCAACTCCTAGTGCGGGTGTGGTTGGTATGCGACCCATCGAACATTGCGAAGAACCTGGTGTCAAAGACGACAGCTATCTGGTCCCGATGCAGCAGGAGACCGCCTTTGGTGCTGACGGCCCGTGTAGTGACGGAGAAACCAGCGGGAGCCATGCGACTGCCGCCCATGATCCCTTGGATTATGTCAATAAAATTGTCATTAGATAAGTGACGTGCAAATTCCCAGATAAGAAATATCCGAAAAGAAAATGGTTTGAAGAAAAAAGTCTGTTTCAAGTGGCCAATATATTAAAATCATTATTGATCAAGATGGATCTATAGGACACACTCCTTGCTCACTTTCATTCCTTAGAAAAAGGATTTGACCTTTCTAGTTTTTTCTCTCCGTGTATTGGAATGAAATTGTTTACAATATATAGAAGGTGGCAGGCTAAACTAATAGCTAAAGCATGGCTTTTTAAGCGTCTTAAACCAGTGCCAAATGCCTTTTTTTTCTGCGATTGACATTTTTGTTTATTGACAGTGGTATATTAATCTTAGGTATTACTGTTGTTCACCATCATTGAATGAAACGTTCACAGATAAATATTTTGTTGAACTTCATAATATTCAGATTTCCCACAAATGAGTGCATGATTGTTTTTAAAGATAAACATTTTTCACATTTTATAATAATACTTGAACCGTTCATTCTAAAATACACAGTGATTTTCCAGTATTGTATTACATAACTATTAGCTTCGTACAGTACATTCCTGTACAAACAGTGAAACAATAATAAGCCATACAATGTTTATTTGCAATTGATAACTTGCCGACTGGGAAATTTCCTTACAGATTCCTGCAAGTTGCACAAAACATTTATATAAAAATGGGTGAAGTTATCAATAAATTATCGACTGTCGGTATCGCTATAAAACTAAAAATTGGAGCAAACACTAATAACAATGTTATTTTATTTAACGTATTGTACACAGTTGTTTTCAGCATTTAATTATTAAGTTAAATAGTGTATTACATAATTGACATAATTTGTATATTTGGAACACCAGTAAAGACCTATATACTTAGACAGATGACACGTGCATATGCATTCTTCTGCGAAATAAATATGAAATGTAGCTCATTTCATTGAGATGATATCTTGTTTACCTTTAAAAGTGTTTTAAAAAATGGTGAAAGGAGAGTGTTCTGTCGAAGGTGCAAAAAATAGCAATTTTGAAAAGAAGTTCTTAAAGCAAGGTGACGGAAGCTGCTCAATGGTTGCCAGTTAATGTAGAAAAACAAACTGACTTAACAGGTTAACAAAATACCAGAATAAGTTGGTTGATACCTTCGAAAGATTTATTTTAAAAAGTTGCAGAGTTGGAGATCTAACAATGATTGTAGTTAGCACCGAGTGCTGTATAAATGCTCATACATGTATTCGATTTTCATTTGATTCGATTTAATCTTGCTTTTGGATCATGATTCATTCGATACAGATACATATTTAATCACCTTTTTTATTCAGATTATTAGCATTGCAATGGTATATTGCTAACTTATAGCCAACATTGAATTTCTGTTTAAAATGTTAAGACAAATTTTAGTTCAGATATGCTGAATCACATACATTTCACAGACAGATCGATTTATCCGATGACTTTCTTCTTATTGTTATAGTTTTGGGGAGCAGTGTTGTTTGATTTGAATTATTTTATTTTAATCATTAATCTAAATCCTGGTTTAAATCAATACAAAAACGACTAAAATCGGCATTTTTAATTTGAATGCTCCATCTGCATATATTCTATTACATAATTGACATTACTTGTTATATTTTCAATACATGTACATGCAGGCCTGCTAGCTGACTAAATATCTGTTCTAACGCAATCGCGTGTGCACAGGTTTTCGCTTTAGTAGAGACATTGATTGAGGGATATTCCATTGTCAACACAACTGTACAATTAGACTCTCATGAAAAAAAAATGGAATCCCTTTGAATTGGTATTTAGTGGAGATTCATATATTCCTACAAACTAGTCTGTGAAGACAGACGCCACGTGCATATATGCATTATTTTGCCAAATTAATATGCATTCTACCTTATGTAAATTGCTGCATTTACATAAATTGCATCGTGTTTTTCATATGTGAAAGGAGAGGCATCTATTAAAGCTGTTTCAAAAAATAAACAAACCTTTGTAAAAAAGTTCTTAATGTAAGGTAAGAAAAGCCGCTCACATATGTTGCCTCGATAATGCAGAAACACAACATGACTTAATTGCAACTTTTATATGCGATATATTCGATATAATTCTATACGCTTAGTTGACTACGTTTATCTGAATATAATATGATACTGCGCAATTTAGCATATTCAAGCTTGTAAGTTGTATTTGTAGGCCCTACATGATTTTTGGTATTATGGTTACAGACATGAAAGTTGTGTGAAAGCATGTCCTCACCATATTTTGGCAGGAGTGATACTATCCGGTTCGTCATATACACGCGCGCGCCCCACTGATCACTAGCGCCCATTGGCTAAGAACTCCAGATGCACTTACTTTCGGTTCCATGTGTTCCAATGCCACACCATGTGCAGAAGCATGGTTAAGTTGAAATGACGTCACACTTACACACCGGATAAAGAGAAATGAAATACACTGCAGTGTTTTGACTCAGTATTACAGAACTGTGAGTAAAGCATAGAATACAACTCACATCTTTGGAAAAGGCCAGCGCCAGTCTGATTTTCATGCAGTGTTAATTGGTTTGTACGACTAAGTTCATCCCACCGTAAACACCTGAAAATGCATCAAGTAATAGCAAACTACCCTATTATTGACTTTTGTATAATGAGATTGGGGAAAATCCGGGAGACTCAAATAAAATATTGTAGCGGTACTGCCTCGGACGACTGCCCCGGCGAGTAGCGGCGAACGGCCTAGCCTCTACGGTCGGGTACGCAGATCCGTTTCGGCGGAGATTTACCGCCAGGCCCGCAGCAGACTACCGAAGGATCACCCTCACACGCACTCTCGCTCACACAACCCAAGCGGACTAACTCGGGGGACTGGGGAAGGATGGGGACCTGACACCAGATATGTGTTTCGGAAGATTATTTTATTCGCCTACCCAGGCGCCTCGCCTACGTGATCTTATACTCAATCACTTCCCTTACAAACTCAGAGATTACTTAATTATCTGGATTATAATGCAGGAATCATTAATTAACTACACTCACACAGAGTATGAGGCTCCCTCCGCTGCGACTATAGGTGATTGGTGATTGGTTAATTGTGGGAGATTAGAATAGTGCAACTTTTCCTGAGACCGCGCACGGGTTCCGGCCACAGCAGAAAGAGGGCGAAGCTGAGCGCATGGCCGCTTATATACACTGGCGCTAATTGGCTGGTGCCCCCATAAACCTGGGTGTGTGCACGCGCACCCCGCGGGCTACCAGTAAAGAACTAAAGTGCGCCCTCTATAAAATGCATTGCGCTACAATAGGTTGTAGTCACAACATTGATACTAAAGACAGCAAATGCAGGTGAAAACGAATCTTAACAATGCAACAACCAGATAAAACCGTCCAGGGGATATTGACCTGTAAACACCGCCGGTTGGCTCAGGATTATACACGAATACTTCACAATGTATTTCAAGTATTACATTAGAAGTGTCGCTTGTATGATACTTCTAACGATGCAGGGGAACTGTAGCTAAGGTACTTTAAGGTTTGCAAGATGTACCTCATGCTCGCCTTCCTTCTCATCAGTGTTGAGACTGCATGGCAATGAAAGCGTTCCTCCTAGCAGCGGTGGATTGGAGTTTTTAAGTGGGCGGGGCACTCAGAAAAGACGCCTCAGATTCCCTGTGGGATAAATTTGAAAACGGAGGATGACAAATATATTCGTTTGTATGCACGTTGACGTCTAGAATTGTTCATCAGTTTAAAAAATTGATTTGATGAGGATCCAATGTTTCTCGTCCTCTGTCCTGTGGCATATACAATGTTCGTTCAAATTCGATTCGATTCATTATCGAACAATATTTCAGATAAATCGTCAGAGATTGACGAACTGACGAATCTGTCCAGAACCGATCTTACAAACAATTTAGTATTGTTAAATATTCTAACATATTTATGATTGTTTTCATGATGATCTGCTAAAAATTAAGACAAATACATTCGCCGTTTGTTAAAGAGGTTGTGGAATGCTCGAAGACATTTCCGTCATTTTTCGGATATATGTAGCCTAAAGTGTCATGAAATAAAAACGACTATTGTTTCTGTCATAAAATGAGTACAAAAGGTACTTTTGAGAGCTGTTTTTCAAGTCAACCTCTTAAACTACGCTATAGTTACACAAAATGGCGAGTTTGTGGATACTCGTTTTTGTGTGCTTTTGATTAAGTGACGTATCCCGATTCCTTTCTAGAACACAATATTTTAAAAAGACTTGACCAAAATCCAAAGCTATATCTAAAAAAGGAGGATGCCTTTCCGGCCTGCGCTCTCTACTAGTCATGCGCACAATAATAACGCCATACACCGTGTCGCACCGTCTGCTAATTACAAGCTGGAGTATTTTGCAGTCAGACCTAACTAGGCTAACTACACGTTTGAATAAGTGTGAGACGGAAATTTATCAGGACACAAAAGTGAGTAAAATCCATGAAAATGACATGTGAAACAAAACAATCTATCATTTTCCAATTTGACCAGTATTACCTGTGTATTAGTGATCAACCCTAACGTATGCACCAGGAAACTAAAGTCGGTTCCCATCGTGTAAAAGTACCTCTCAAGGAAGTAGTTCAACCAAACCTTTGTTAAACTTGACACCGTCTTTGTAGTGCTTCTATAATACAGTCAGTGATTACTTCATCGAAACCAATGTAGATTAGTATTTGTCCAGCACTCCAGCACTTGAATACACGTATTGTTAATATCGCCAGTTTGCTCCCGGAAGCGATATTTATTTGCCCTGCAGTTGAATATGCGTAATGTTAATAGTGTGGCGCAATAGCAGTTTGGTGGTAGCTAGGGGCTATCGTAGCTGTAAAGTAGACAACGACCTAGACGTCAGCCAGGGCTGATGCGCGTAATGCGCCGCGGCACCAGTCTATTTGCCGCGTGGGTATAAAAGCGCGAGCGCGTGTTCAGTGCGGGAGTTCCGTTGCAGTACCGTTCCAGTCCCGTACCAGAGTAGTGAGACACGGGTGACCAGTAGTGCGTCGCAGTTGCTGAGCGTGTTTATTCAGTCCCTCGTCCGTGCAGATTAGCGGTAGTAGGCAGCTGTGTCCGTAAGTGAGGCTCTTACTGGGATAAGTTTAGCGGGGGCTTGTTCGGTCAGTTGAAGAGGGGAGGAACTCCGTCCACGGGAATAGGTAGCGAGGCGGTAGTGGTGAGTGGACGTTAACTTAGTGTGGAAGATTTATAACCTGTACAGGGAACTCGCACCTGTTTAGGAAACTCGCACCTGTTTAGGAAACTCGCACCTGTTAAGGAAACCCGCACCTGTTTAGGGGAGGCACCTGGGAAGGTGATCAACACCTGTCAAGGTCTAGAGATGATTTGCAGTCTGTCTGAGTAGATTATAATAAAGGAATGTCAACTTAAAGAGAAGAGTCCCGTGTTTGATTTAGAGGTGCCCCGTTTCCCTTCCCCTGCCCTGTTCCCGTGTGTGCTGGCGCGAGAGCTGCTGGCGTAAGAACCGCCCGCGGATAAAGTTGTTCCCCTGCTGCGCCTGGCGGTAGACTGCCCCAAAACGGGCCTGCTCCCTTGGCCTTCTCAGAATTGACCGCTCGCTGACGTCGGCCGAGGACGACTCGGGGTTGCTGTCGGCGCGACCGCCACAAATGGTGTCAGAAGTGGGATAGGCGTCGTAGGTAGAACAACTAGTATTTAGCCATGGATCAGCACTCGATGGAAGGAAGGGGACTGCTGCCGATGGATGACGTGGTGATAGGTGCCGAAGGAGAATCCACGGAACTTCAGAGCTACAGGGAGGAAACAAGTCGGTTGGCAGATTTGGTATTGCAGCTACAGGCGGAGGTGCGTGAGCTGAGAGTTGCGGGAACTGAGGAACATAGGCGGCAGAACTGGACAGTACAAGAATTTCAGGATACGCCGAACACTTCGATGTTTACACATTTCAGCGGACGAGCGGAACATTCGCCGTTCAATCCATTCACTCCGAAACCTACACCCAAGCCTCGGACTAAATTAAGCAGAACACCTGTTGCACCAGCAAACTCTCCGGTGACAACGAGATCAACAATTGAGGGTACACTCAGCGCCGAGTCCAGCGACTGCACGCCGGCTACGGTTGAGGAGAAAAAGACATGCACACCGTCATCAGTGAGTGTGGATCAACCAGCTGAAGGTGCCAAAGAAGAGTTGGGGGAAGGCAAGGCTGCGCCTGCCGTAAAGGTGCGCCAGGAGGTGAAGACGAAGCTGCCGAACATCACACCGGACCGGTTTAACGGGAAAACCCCATGGCGTGATTTCCTGCAACACTTCGAGGCGTGTAGACTGGCGAACGATTGGTCAGACGGACAGGCGAAGATTTTTCTGGCAGCAAGTTTGCAGGGGATTGCAGTCAAGGTGCTAGGGAGTCAACAGGCTGGAGGGAAAGATGTGAGTTACAGTCAACTCGTGCGCCTTCTAGAGGAGCGTTTTGGGCCAGGCCAGCTGGCGGAGAACCACCTGGTGGAGTTGCGCCACAGGCGGCAAGGTGCAAAAGAGACGCTTCAGGAGCTAGGGCAGGCGATTCGAGAACTGTCGGGACTAGCTTACCCTGAGCTGACAGATGAAGGAAGAGACAGATTGGCGAGGGGACATTTCTCTGACGCCGTAGAGGATCAATCGACCCGCGAGGGGATCTTTCGCGCAAGGCCAAGGACCTTGGAAGAAGCGATTCGAGCAGCAATTGCCACTGAAGGATTTCTAAAGGTTGAAGAGCAGAGGGCGGGACGGATTAAGCCGAAGTACGCGAGAGTGCTTGGTGACGAGTGTGAGCCTTTGTGGCAGAAGTTTCAAGCAGATATCTTCGAGAAGCAGAAGAGCATGGAAGAGGCCATTTCAGAAAGCCGGAAGGAGATGAAGGCGCTGATGGAGCAGATAGCGAGGGGCGGAAATGGGCCTACGAAGCAAGAGCGGCCGGAGAATGGACGTGATACTTACCAACGAGCAAGGCGAGAACCTGCACCAGGCGACATCTGCTTTAGGTGCCGAGAACCAGGACACTTCGCCAGAAACTGTAGGCGCCCATATGGAGACAAGACTAAGAAGTCGGGAAACGAGTCGCAGCTTACCCCGCGGCCCGGGGGCGAGCTGGGGGACAACCACCAGGGCCGAGAGGGGAAGATGGTGGAGAACCCCAAGCACTAGAGCGCGGGGAGGAGAAAAGTTTTGGGGCGAGTCGGATGATTCAAGCCCAGAGTGGATTGTTTGTTCCGGTGACTGTCAGAGGCTATAAAGCGAGTTTGTTGGTGGATACGGGGGCTACAAGTACGTTTCTCTCATCCACTTTGTTTTATAAGATGGCGCCTGAGGATAGACCACCTTTGAGCAATACGGGACCGAAGGTTAAGAGTGCAGACGGGACGCCACTGGAGAGCATTGGTAGAGCGTGGGTCGAATTACGCGTGGGTAAAACTACCTATCCAGTAGTAGCCACATTTGGTAAGCTTGACACCTTGGAAGGGATCCTGGGAATGGACTTCTTACTTCCGACTGGCGGAAACCTGAACTTCCAGGCAATGGAGCTGGTGATTAATGGGGATAGAGTGCGTTGTACGGACACGAGAGGCGAAGCATTCTGTGCCAGGGTTGTTGTAGACCGCACAACCAGAATTCCACCAGGTCACGAGGCGCTGGTGCCGGGACACGTGATGCGAGGTACGCCTATGAAGGGGTTTGGAATCATAGAACCAGTTGACAGGAGTGAGGTGGCGAATAAAGGTGTTGTGGTAGCCCGTACTCTTGTTAAGGTCGATGACGGTGTCCTACCAATCAGGGTTTTTAATCCAGGGAAGCGAACGTGTGTTGTTCGTGAGGGAACCATGGCCAGAAAAGTGACAAGCGTAGATGACGGCGATGTTGAACAAGTCCAGCAGCCATCTTCATCAACACCACGGCGGGTGGAAGTTCCAGAACCCCTTGCTGACCTGTACAGGCGGAGCAAGGAAGAGGTTTCACCCGAGCACCATGACCAAATAGCAAGGTTACTGAGCGACTACAGCGATGTCTTTTCCCAGAATGACAGTGACATCGGGCGTACTGGTTGGGTGAAACACAGTATAAAAACTGGGGATGCAAGACCTATCAAGGAGAGACCCAGACGGTTTCCTCAGAGCGAACAAGAAGAGATAAGTCAGCAAGTGAAAAACCTTCTGAGGGATGGCAGGATTGAGCCGTCCGACAGCCCATGGGCAGCCAACGTAGTGCTAGTGAAGAAAAAGGACGGGTCGAAAAGATTTTGTGTTGACTACCGTCGCCTCAATGCCCTGACGTTGAAGGACGCATATCCGATCCCAAGGATTGATGACTCGTTGGACACCTTGACAGGCTCGAAATGGTTTTCAACTTTGGATCTATCGTCAGGGTACTGGCAGGTGGAGCTGGACTGCGAAGCTCAACAGAAGTCCGCTTTTGTGGTACGGAGTGGTCTGTATTGCTGGCGTGTGATGCCATTCGGTTTATGCAATGCGCCTTCGACATTTGAGCGACTAATGGAGCGTATTCTGGCGGGCCTACAATGGGAAACAGTTCTGGTATACCTAGACGATGTTATCGTCTTCGCACAGACAGTCCAGGAAGAACTTCAGCGCTTGGAAGTCGTCCTCCAGCGCCTACGACAGGCGGGTTTGAAGTTGAAGCCGAAAAAGTGTAACCTATTCAGGAGGAGCGTGCTATATCTGGGGCATGTGGTGTCGGGTGATGGCATCGCGACCGACCCGGAGAAAGTTCAAGCCGTGCGGGAGTGGCCTACGCCGAAGAACGTCACTGAGGTCCAGAGCTTCCTCGGGCTGGCTGGCTATTATAGACGGTTTGTCAGGTCGTTCTCCGATGTCGCACGGCCACTGCACCGCCTAACCGAGAAGGGGCAAAAGTTTGAGTGGTGCGAGGATTGTGAAGTCGCCTTCCAAGAGTTGAAGCAAAGGTTACAGGAGGCGCCCATTTTGGCTTTTCCAGAGCCAAATGCCGAGTATCTATTGGACACAGACGCTAGTGACATTGGGGTAGGAGCAGTACTCTCCCACGTGATTGATGGACAGGAGCGAGTGATTGCGTATGGCAGTAGAGTACTCAGCAAACCGGAACGCAATTACTGCGTTACTAGGAGAGAGTTATTGGCGATTGTTGTGTTCCTGAAGAAGTTTCGTCAGTACCTGTACGGGCGTCGGTTCATCGTTCGCAGTGACCACGGGGCGCTCCGCTGGCTAATGAATTTAAAGGACCCACAGGGCCAGCTTTCTCGGTGGCTACAGGTGATCAGCGAATACGACTTGACCATTGTCCACAGACCGGGGAGGTCTCATCAAAATGCCGACGGATTGAGCCGAAGGCCTTGCCCACAGTGTGGACGAGAGGGGGACGAAATGATACAAGCCACCTCCACAGGCGACAAGAGTGTCGGTGAAAAGACAGAGGCGGAGAGCAATGAATCGCCTACTGTGAGGATTGTTGCACTAGGAACGGCAGATGCACGCAATTCGTGGAGAAAGGCACAGGAGGCCGATTCAACTATGAGTTGGATTATCACAGCGAAGACAGGCGGAAACCCAAGACCAGAGTGGTCTGCAATGACAACCACTGCACCTGCGGTGAGGAAGTACTGGTTACTGTGGGACCAGCTGCAGATAAAGGAGGAACTTCTTTGCAAAAGATGGGAGTCGGATGATGGCCGACAGGTGCAGTACCAGATTCTCGTGCCCCAACTGCATCGGAAGGAGGTTGTAGAGGAACTACACGGCGGGCCTACAGGAGGACATCTAGGCCAGACGAAAACATTGGCGAAGGTTCGTCACAGGTTCCATTGGTATGGGATGGGCGCAGACGTGAGGTCGTAAGTCAGGCAATGTGATGTATGCGCCTCCAAGAAGTCACCTGCCAAGGCGCGGAGAGCTCCACTTCAGCAGTATTCTGTTGGTTCGCCTATGCAGCGAGTAGCATTAGATATACTAGGCCCCCTCCCGGAGACAAACCAAGGAAACAAGTATGTGCTAGTCGTGGGAGACTATTTCAGCAAGTGGGTCGAGGCGTACCCAATCCCCGATGAGAAAGCAGAGACGGTTGCTAGGACATTTGTCTCGGAGTTCGTCTGCAAGTTCGGCGTTCCTGTTGAATTGCATTCGGATCAAGGGCGCAATTTCGAGTCCCGAATCTTTGCCGAGGTTTGTAACATCCTGGGGATCCGAAAGACACGCAACTCCGTATAACCCGAAGTCTGACGGGATGATAGAAAGATTTAACCGGACCTTAATAGGAATGGTTTCCGTGATGATTGACCCCCACAAGAGGCAGCGAGACTGGGACGAGAAGTTAGCTTTCGCCACGTTCGCCTACAGAGCAACACCGCAAGAATCGACCGGAGAGACGCCTAATATGCTTATGTTGGGCAGAGAAGTGTTCCTGCCACTAGACCTCACCATTCGAGTTGGTACTGAGGACAGTGAAGTGGGTAAGACTGAAGACTACGCTCTTCGCCAAAAAGGCAGCGCAAAAAGCCGCAGCGATATCTGTAGCTGAAGGAACAGGGGGCACCTATTTTCAATCCATGGGCAGAAAAATAGCAAGTAAATCCAGAAAATAAGATGTTGATGTGTAACCTATGTGTTGTGTTGGCAGGTAGATGATGGGGAAGGACGGCGTGGACAAACAGGCTCGAAAGGAGGATCCGATCAAGTGCCGGAGGTGTGGCGAGACTTTTCTGCACCAGCGCAGTCTGATCCGACACCTGGCCGTCGAACATGGGCCGAAAATCTACTTCCGATGTCGAAGGTGCGCCCATAAAAATAACAGGAGCGACAACCTTCGGTATCACTACCGGGACTGCCACCCAGACAAAGTAGCAGAGGTAGCAGACATCAAGGGTGAAACCTGTGAGGAGATAGAAAAGTTGGAGCGTCGTTGCGAGACAGGTGGGAACCGGCGCAAGAGGAGCCCAACTCAACCCAAGAGCTCAAAGGAGAAACAACCAAAGAAAGACAAACCACCTAAGAAGGAGACGGACGCCTGCAGGAAGGCGAGTGAGAAACCACAGGGTAAGAAACGAGGGTCGTCACCTGGGAGCAGTGGGAAAGAGGACCGGTGTAGATCAGCAGATGCCAGGTCACAGAGCGGCGGGGAGCCGTCCAAGAAGCGAGGTAGGGAAGAAGCTACCGAGAAGCGATCTACCAAGAAGAAGCCTGCTAGACCAGCCGCCTGTACGGTGTCAAGGGCGCCTGACTCGGGTTCAGAGGAGCAAGTGATTGAAGCACCTGCACAGGTGGAGGAACCGCTACAAGAAGCGGATATACCTGTGACAACTCAGGGAGTTGATCAGAGGGAGCGAGAAGCTCATGACAAGGAGGTCGATGATGCTGCTCCGGAGGTGCAAGGGCCACTACCACTTGCTGCTGAAGACCTACGAGAGATGGCGGAGATTGAGCTGTCACCGACCCCGATGTCTGTATGTGAGCCAGACGACGACTTTGTGGACGAGGTACCCAGGCCAACCAGAGGTGGAAAGTCCATTCGCTTGATGCAGATGAAGATTGGCAGTAACCACGGCGATGGGAGAGAGGAGGTGGACCAGCAAAGTGCTTCAGGGGCGAGGCCGTTGCTGAGGCTTAGTAGTATATTGCCTGGCCAGGCTGTGAAGGTGCGGGAAGTGAGGGAGACGTACCTGTACCGTGAGGAGTCGAAAGTGCTCCGAGGAGAAACTCATCGGGAGTTTGACGTGGTCTATCTGCGACCAGTGCCAACCGAGCCTGCTCCGCCGGCGCCTGAGTCCAGGATCCGCAGGATCGTCCAATCCACTGAGACAGGGGAGGAGCGCCTAGGACCTTCATACAATGAAGAAGGCCTGGAACAAGCCATGGCAGGGAAGGTCACCAGAGTCACGGAAACCTCATCGAGAGTGGTGTACCAGGATGATCAGAAAATCATGAAGGACAAGACCACACGGGTGTACGAAGTCGCATTCACTGCCGGGGTGGCCGTGAACAAGTAAAGAACTCCAGCAGCTTATAACACCTTCTAAGGAACCATTAAGAAGCCCTTATTGGTTTAACTGTAAATATAAGTTATTGAAGTGTTTGCGCCTGAGAGGTTTCAGCTAAAGTGTTATAAAGTTTTGTAAAGTTTTGTAAAGTTTTGAAAAGTTTCTAAAGTTTTGTAGAGTTTTCAAGTTTTATACCTTTTCGAGTTTAAAAGTGTTGCGGACCAACATTGTGCACCTTATTAGGCACAAACTGTATTGCTTTTATAGTTTTTGTAAGTTTAATCGGTCAAGGGACTGACCGAAACTTAAGGCGCGGCTGTGTGGCGCAATAGCAGTTTGGTGGTAGCTAGGGGCTATCGTAGCTGTAAAGTAGACAACGACCTAGACGTCAGCCAGGGCTGATGCGCGTAATGCGCCGCGGCACCAGTCTATTTGCCGCGTGGGTATAAAAGCGCGAGCGCGTGTTCAGTGCGGGAGTTCCGTTGCAGTACCGTTCCAGTCCCGTACCAGAGTAGTGAGACACGGGTGACCAGTAGTGCGTCGCAGTTGCTGAGCGTGTTTATTCAGTCCCTCGTCCGTGCAGATTAGCGGTAGTAGGCAGCTGTGTCCGTAAGTGAGGCTCTTACTGGGATAAGTTTAGCGGGGGCTTGTTCGGTCAGTTGAAGAGGGGAGGAACTCCGTCCACGGGAATAGGTAGCGAGGCCGTAGTGGTGAGTGGACGTTAACTTAGTGTGGAAGATTTATAACCTGTACAGGGAACTCGCACCTGTTTTAGGAAACTCGCACCTGTTTAGGAAACTCGCACCTATTAAGGAAACCCGCACCTGTTTAGGGGAGGCACCTGGGAAGGTGATCAACACCTGTCAAGGTCTAGAGATGATTTGCAGTCTGTCTGAGTAGATTATAATAAAGGAATGTCAACTTAAAGAGAAGAGTCCCGTGTTTGATTTAGAGGTGCCCCGTTTCCCTTCCCCTGCCCTGTTCCCGTGTGTGCTGGCGCGAGAGCTGCTGGCGTAAGAACCGCCCGCGGATAAAGTTGTTCCCCTGCTGCGCCTGGCGGTAGACTGCCCCAAAACGGGCCTGCTCCCTTGGCCTTCTCAGAATTGACCGCTCGCTGACGTCGGCCGAGGACGACTCGGGGTTGCTGTCGGCGCGACCGCCACAATAGCGTGAGTTTACTCACGGAAACAACTTGTGGTAATTCGCAGCTGGAGTCGCTCCCATAATGATGACATAACTTAGCAATTATATTTGCTTCGAGCTTTACTACTGTGACTTCACCTGTACATAATAAGTCATGTTTTGTAGAATTGTACACTCCGATAGACTTCTCTTTCTACTGCATGTGGAGTTGAACATTTTGGGTTTTGCGAGTGTAGCCTCAGCCGTTCATCACGGACACTCCTCTGTTGGTTGTCTCCAGTTATTCCTACACACCTCTTGTCAGTCGGGTAGACAACTCGATCCTTAGCTTCGTGATTTATCCAGACATGCTGGGTTTATTGCCAGGAAACGTTTTTGCTATCTCGTAATACTGGCATTATAAAAACAACAGAACCGGAGCATAACTGAAAACTAGACAAAGAGGTTATTGCGTGTCATGACGTGTCATGATGCAATACTGAATTTATATGGTTCCATAATTGTTTTACGGAAATTTAACGGTGAAAAAGATTAGGACTACACTCTCTTTATAAAGGAATTGTATTCGGATATAAATGGAAAACAGTACAAGTTTACCTGACATTTAAATTTATCAAAATTAAAACAGAACATTCTTTGAAATAATAGTCAACAGTTAAAGGGAAAATTCACTGTGAATTGGATTTGTTTTCGTCACAACTAGATTTCTTGTCAGTCTCAAGAACTATAGAAACCAGTCAGTAATTTAAAAAAAAAACATTTTGTTCATCACAGTAACAACTTACACTGAGTGTACCGTCAACTGAGCGAGTTCACCAACCGTTCAGGGAACTGTTAAAAAGACCTTGAGTTTCAACACCCGGAAACGAAACCCCAAAATTTGAACCAGGCCTATGTACAAACTCAGCTTCGGCAACTTAACAAATGATGATCGTTGGCCCATGAAGAAACCTTTCTATTTAACATGTTTTTCTATCAATATGTGTATACAGTACTGCACTGCGGTCATGTTGCTGTGGCTATGGGCTGAGTGGTAGAGTGATCATTTAACAAACATGAAGAACTTTCATTAGAGTACCGACCGCAGCATCAGTCACTCAACTTTTGCTCTTTAGACTAAGCAGAGGGATCGTGAGGAGAATCACGTCGCACTCCTGAGACAGCCTAAACTATATCTACAACTATCTGCTCTGCGTCTAGTCCATTTAGCACGGTTACTTGTGGCGGATAACACAATTGTCACATCAAGCTCTGTTATAGATGTGACTGCTTTCGTACAATCCAATATTTTGAAGTGTCACAAACTATTTTCTGAGTGCTAGTGATTCAACCTACACTATCAGGTACGTTTGATATATTGAATTAATAACTTTTCCCAACAGCTTCAAACAGTCGTAAGTCGTTGGTTATTCCACAGTCTAGTAGAATATAAATTATTAACGAGGAAGAACGAAGGGGGAATTACGGGCGTAGACTAAATGTGGAATTCTACACCGTTTTGCACTAAAGAGGGCCAGCGGTAAACAGATGGACTGTACGAACCTGCTTTCAGTCAAAATATATCGATAGGCCCTAAGGGTTACATTTAAGATTTAATCTGTATAGAACATCAACGAAAAGAGGTCACGATTAATTGACAAAAAGGACGACAACATTTCGGTTTAATATCCAGCTTTAAAGACATTCAACATCTCAAGCCTTCGAGAATTTTTTTTTTAGACTGGAATTTCCAAATTCTTCAGAATAATTCTCCTCAATTTTGCCAGTATTGTAAAAATGTTCATGAAAGTCACGTGACATTAAACTTTGTATGCACATGTATAAAATTTTATATTTGATAAAGGTATTCCTTGGTTTGTGTTTTCACAGGCCATTTTTTCTTAAAAAGAAACAAAAGCCCCGTTTGAACAAAATCCAAGTTTTAAAGGTGTTGCTACCCTTGTTAATGGTTTTCCACCATTAATATTGTTGCAGCTTGATATTTTTGGTAAGGCCAATGCAGTAATAGATCCGGGTTGCTGAACAATCGAAGAACCGAGTATGATAGACATGTAAGAGACATGTAAAATGGCTGTTCAGTCGCTAATCTTCTCCCAGATTGACTATGGAAATGCGTTGCTTTACGGTGCCAATGAAGGTGACTTAACTCGTCTGCAAAGGCTACAAAACAGGGCCGCCAGACTAATTTTTCTTGCTGCTCGTGACCATCCGAGCGCACCGTTGTTACGTCGCCTTCATTGGCTACCAATTCGAGCACGCATAAATTTCAAACTTCTTGTCATTGTATACAAATATATCAACTCTCTGGCACCTTCATATCTCCAAGAACTCATCTCTTTCAACACATCTGTCTATGCCACCCGCTCATCATTTGATAAAAAACGTCTCCATAACCCCAAAACTAAGTCGCGTACTGGAGATCGTGCCTTTCAAGCTGCTGCTCCCCGGCTGTGGAATTCCCTACCCCGTAACATCCGGGAAGCCAAAACACTTCAGCTCTTCAAAAATAGACTCAAAACCCATTTATTTGTTTAATCATGCCATATGTTATTTTGCTTGTATAGTTTTTTGTATCCGTATCAATGCATTTTTTGTTTGTATCTTTAATTAATTCGTCAGCTTTTTTAAAGCGCTCCGATCTTTGTGGGGCGCTATAAAAATGCCTATATGTATGTAAGTATGTATGTATGATATTAACTATCCAGTTCATCGATGTTAACCAGAAATCATTGTGAATTCCGAACTAATATTTCTTAAAGACGAGCAACAGCCAACTGCCTTTGGGTATCACACCAAAACATTTTCCATTTTCCTTTCCACGAAAGTGGAAAGAGGTTTTTTTTCAGAACGATACAAACAATGAAATCGACATCCAGTCCTATTTTTGGATTTTGTTTTGTCTCTTCAATCATAAAAGTATTTAATTTTCACCCTTTTGTATAGTTTTCAGGTAAACAAACGAGAACTTTTTTTCTTGAAATTTCTAGGCTCTGAACAAGGGTCCGAAAGATCAGATCTGGACATTCGTTTCATAACCAGAAATTGACTTTGTGCAAAACCAACAGTTAGAACGTTTGTGAAAAAAAATCATTTAGAAATAAGGAGAACCATCCTTTATCTGTAAATCTTTTCATTGTATTGATTCCCTTACTGTACTGTAAACCTTGGTAATTTTTATTTATCTATTTTTTTACAGCCTGTGGCTATTGACTTTTCTCTATGACCCACTGCATTGTACAAAACGGTGCATTGCCATCTCAAACATCCCCATGAACTCAATATTATGGAGTCTTGTAGGAGACACTCCGCCCTCCTGTGGGCAATTGCTCTGTCTTGGAGCGTCATCTGCATAAATGTTTTTATCACATCAGCTGAGTGGCACGGAGACCTGTCAGACTATGAGTTGGCCAGCTTTGACAATTCTGATATCGTGGGTGAAAACGAAAGACGGGCATCAAAGTTCAACCATTTTGCCTTGAGTGACCATGGCGATGTGTATGTTGGGGCTGTCAATTGGTTGTACAGGTTGAACAGTAGTTTGTACGAGATACAGACTGTTTCAACCTGTGATGACAGCAGGCCAGATAGTGTGATGCCCTGCCACCTTACAAATAACTACAACAAGATACTGGTAGTTGACAGTACTCGGCCAAACAGTTTGATAACCTGTGGCGGTGTGTATAATGGTATTTGTCAGTTACGACAGTTGCGGGACATTAATAACGTAATAATGGAGTCAGTTTCGAACGTTGCTGCTGGGTTTGAGGATGTATCTACTGTTTGGATGCTTACTCAAGGGCGAGGTGGAGAAGAAATGTTTTACGTTGCGGTAACAAACAGTCTTGAAAATGTTGACTCTCGAAGACACTTTCGACCAATTACAAGAAGAAACCTTGACACTGATAGTTTTTTATCGGCGAGATATGATGATGATTCCATCCTGTTCAGCGTTTTCCCTATGGAACATCCTAGTAAGTACGTTGCAGCATTTGACCTCAGTGGTTTCACTTACTTCGTTGTCTCCCAAAAAGAGGACCTCAATATTTTTGTCTCAAAGATAAGCAGAGTTTGTCAGGACGGTCCAAACCTGGACGCTTACACAGAAATTACCCTACAATGCAGTGGATCAGATGGCAGTGTGTACAGCTTGGTGCAAGCAGCTCACTTTGGACCAGCAGGACCTGATCTAGCGGCATCATTGGGTCTCCATGCAGACGAGCAGGTGCTGTATGCTGTGTTTGCCAGGAACCAAGGAGCTCCGGGTACCAGTGATGTACCCATCGATCACTCAGCATTGTGTGTGTACAGGATGACGGATATCTTGGCTGCCTTCAAAGAAGCAGTGCGGGGGTGTATTCAGGTTGGAAATACGTACTCTGTTGACTATTTGGCGGGTTCTTTTTGCAGTACGTTCGGGGTGAGTACAGAAGCATATTAAGAAAGATGCTGCCATTTCTCTAATAAGATTCAAAGATGGATTCCCCGTGCTGTTTGCGAGTAACACCTCAATTTCTGTTTTTTTAGCAATAAAATGAGACATTGAAGTATTTCTTCACAAATTTTGAATAATTGGCTGCTGATAGACAACAATTCGACTCTCACGGAGCGGGTTATTTGTGTCCAAAATGATAAAATCCGAAAAAAAAATACAAAGTAAATAAAATCCACTTTTTGAAGAGCATAAGGTATGCAGTGTAAATTGCACGTCTACGAATCAAAAGGCGGATTACATGTACATTTGTGACGTTAATCCAACCCGACTCAACTCAACCCAACGCAAATGCACAGGTTGCCTAACCTAAAATAAAATCGTCTACAGTCGTCTTAGTCATTGCAAATCATTTAATCACTATATACGTGCAAAATATGCTGCTATT
This sequence comes from Patiria miniata, assembly GCF_015706575.1. NCBI lineage: Eukaryota > Metazoa > Echinodermata > Asteroidea > Valvatida > Asterinidae > Patiria > Patiria miniata. Next base: position 7,457,798 of record NW_024037069.1, on the reverse strand, counting down.
TCGCAACAACGAGTGAATATAGAATAGCGAAGAGGAAAAACTGCAAAATAGTATAAAATGTAACATTTTGACAATGTATCGACGCCTCCATCTTTCCAGATAGGGACCAGGCCCAGTGTGCGCTTCTTTGCCATTGCTATTCTGCTATTGATGTCTGCTACTCTGTAGGCACAACGGTTCAAACTGTTTCTTTCTGCAATAATTGTGCAAACTATAGGTTGAAACATGGAGGATGGTTGAACAAGGCAACTTTCTTAACAGTCCCCTGGCTGATACATCAATAAACACGCTAAAGCACTCATTCTCGTTTCATCAATTAACGACTCTCCTGGAACTTCCTGGATTAATGTGTCTTGATAATTGTCACTGCCGAACCACGATATTGCTTTAACTGTTTTAATCATGTTTCTTGTTTCTACTTTCGTTATAGATTGAAATTCTGGATCGCTATTTCTGCATACCCGTGACCAATGATCAAAATCAAACGCCATTATTCAAGTACGCCAAGGGCATAAACCCCGTTCTATCCACGGCAATTCTAGAGCTGCTTGGTACTCTCATGTCATCCATAATAACCACTATAGAAGTCAACCACACCATCACTTTAATTGGAACATCGAGTGGAGATCTACTCAAGGTAAATTATCCCTAATCGGTTGAATTGTATGACTGAAGGCGTCGTAGAGCCTAAATTGGATTGTGTAGCAACAGTTCTATTTCAAACCATTTCGTGTACTTCCCATGCACTCGAGACTTCAGTTTTTAGCAGGACGCATTTATTCTCGAAAGTTATTGATTTGTAAAAATGAGAAATAATAAGCTATATGTTTGGTCTGTCTTACTAAATTGGCTTGCATGAACTATAGTGCTTGAACAAACACTTAAGGCAAGCAGTGCATGCCGGGTTGACCTTATGTTAATATCCACAAATCCATGTCAAACTTCTTAACTCTCTATGTACAATGTAGACAGATGTATTAAGGTCCTTTGTGTCATCTTGTCATTAGGTTCATATGGAAAGTAACACTTCCAGCCGACTTTATGAACGCATTAGCGTTGATACCAGTCCAGTTCTGCCAGATATCAAGGTTAATGAATCAACACGTGTACTATTTCTCTTGACGGAACAAAAGGTAAGCACATACCTAACCTGCCACGGAGGACTGCTGTTAACTACATAATTACTATCCCTGCTCCAGTTAGCTTCACCTGTCGCATTAGCAGAAAAGAAGACAAAGTTGGCAGGGGAAAAAGTCAAAAGCTAAGCTGACAAGCACATTTCTTTTTTTACAGCAACTAGATTTTCAGTCATTTATGAAAAGCCATGGAAACCATGAGTTACTATTATTTAGGTCTTTAACAACTAAGACCTTAGCAATTTGGCCAAATGAACATATTAAACATCACCATTTTTTGCTACGTAAAGTGAAAACCAAATTCAAGATTGAAAGAAAAAAACCCAACTTTTCTGCTGAAATCAAATGCCTTTTTTCTCTCAACATTAAGATTGTTAAAAAAGTTACAATATGTTTTACACTTTAGTTGGTGAAGCTTCGCGTGGAGAATTGCGGCCAATACACTACATGCGAAATGTGTATTGGGACTGATGCAGGGAATGATGGAGACCCATATTGTGGATGGTGCACTCTGGAACGAAGGTAAGTCATAGGGGATGCCACCAGAGTAGTTTGATAAGTAACTTCAGAGTTGTAAGAACGGTAGTCTGTCACCACTCAGACGTGGTGCAACATGTATGGAAATGTATGATTCATGTTGTATCATTGTAATGGTCCTCCACAAGAATCCTCCTGATGCTGAATCCAAGCCTCCACTACTAAAACAACTACACCAGTAAGAGTCCGGCAGTCTCCTGAAGACGAATAGAGCACACTGTTCGAAACGTCGCCGGAGTCAAAACCACACAACCCAAAAGACATGGTGTTACCACAAACTTTCCATTCTATATTAATGATGTACCACAAAAAATGCAACCCTAAAACATTAGCATAAAAAAAGGATCAGTGGATGTTTATGCTTTGGGTATCAGATTAAAGCTGAGAGTGTTTTCTTTCAAATACTGAAAAAAATATGACAATAGCACTTTGGGTTGCTGACAAAATGCTAATTATGTAAAAGAAGTCATTTTTCATAATACTTCAAACAGTGAAACATTTTACTGTAAGCCTACTGTGCAATTATCCTTAATTCGTCTTTAATATTTGGACATAATTATTTGTGATGCTGAAAAGGTTTAAAATAGGACTGAGATACTAAAAAGGATGAGATACCTGTTCAGGTGGAAAGTAAAAGGTATTTCCATCAAATTAATTTGTACTCTGGTCTCTTGTCATATTATGTGCCGTGTTGTTTGTGAGGATTTGGACATGCACAAATAGGTACAGTGAAAATCCCTTACTGTGGTAATTTTTTGTGTACAGGATGAAAAATAACCGCTTTTACATAATTACTGTTTACTCAGCAACCCAAAGTGCTATTTTCATGATTGTTTCGGTATTTAAAAGAAATAGCTCTCAGCTTTAATCTGATACCCAAAACATAAAAAACCACCGACCTTTTATTTTTAAAGGCAATGATTTTAGGTCACCCTGTATAGGTAAAAAAATAAGCTTTTGTGCACTCTGGAAGGGAAGTCATTTATCGGGCGAGCTCCTATAGTTGGTCAGTTTAGTTGTTGATCGTGTCCCTAAAATAACTTCCATTTTATTTACATGACAAATACAGAGTTCGATGAGCTGCGGTTGTCCGAAGTTGCAATTATTTGTACGTGAAACAAATTTCGTACGATCCATCTAAATCAGTGATGACCTACTTATTCTCAATGAAATCTGGAAAGTATGACATTTCATGTTTTTCAATTTTGGTTTTTGCTTTGGTCACTGTCGACTACCAAGCTACCCTGGTCGTATGATAACATTGAATTCTTGCCTAGATGTACGAGATATTCAGACTGTCCATCACCTGATGTATCTACTCGATGGCTGGCCTACAATGCTGCTCAGTGCATTAATATTACCGATGTAGCGCCCTATGATAACTTACCAATTACAGTCACTGAGCAACAGGTGAGAGACAGACGCTCTTAAATTAGATCTTTATTGCATCCGTTATAGTAAAAACAATGAAAACTGCTTTAGAAATTAAACACTTAGGCCTACTTCAAAGTGCTGATTTGTTATAGACTTATCCAGACAGGCGGATATGTGGAAATATTTTACGTCAATGCGACGCCTATCGTACAAACGACGTACATGTATAGGGCCTAATAATTTTAGTTTTGCTTCCCAGGGATCTCAAGAATTGAAATAGGTTTTCATCTGTATATAATTTCACATATTGTTCCATGCACTTTGCCTTCTTAATTGTGATGAGTAAAAATTGTGCGCAATTTATTTTCTGTACTCTGAATGAATTTAGGCTTCGTGCAGTGAACGGTATATTTCATGTCACACCATCTTTATTATGTTTTGATATGTGTGACTCTCTGAGAACATTTTTTATCGTGCGTCGGAATGATACAGAATGTCGTGCTTCATGTACTATACCTGTCGCTCATTCTCAGTCATTTGAGCTCACAAAATGTTATTTTAACTCTCTCTTTAGTACCCCTGACCAATGGAGCTAACTCTTGGAGTTAATTGAATATTAATTAAATAGATATTAATATTTAAATATATATTTTTTACTTTCACTTTTAGATCACCCTGACTGTGCAGCAGTTACCTGATCTAGGGACAGGCCAGAGTTATGAATGTCATTTCGGTTCATTCGAATCTCCAGCTACGAAGAATGGTGAAGTACTAGAGTGTACGTCACCTCCTAGTGATGGGATACCTGCCATTCAGCAAGGAGGCCAGTGCAATAAGAGACATCCATATGAATGTATTCAGGGCAAAAATATACAGAGCAAGCATTCAAAATGTCGACTTGTAGTTTCCTTCTAGTCCATTCCAGAATAAAATGATGCTTGTGAACCAGCGTGTCGTTTTTCATTCAATCGCATTATTGGGCTAATCATAAGGATATCAACTTAGAGAATGTGTTCATAGGCAGTTCAGTATAGTTCACTGACATGCTTACTGTTAGCACGACAATTATGTCTGCATTTTGTACCCACAAAAATCGATTTGAACTCGTGGCAATTTAAAACAGATATGTGCTCATTTTCGAATTGAATGTTTCAACTCACAAAACAAGGGATTTTGTTCTTATTTATTTCTTAGATGATGCAGTAAAAGTAGATTTGAGTGTCGAGTCATCTGAAACGTCAGTTAAATTCGTAGACACCGACTTCTACTTCTATGAGTGCTCAACGCACACCTCGTAAGTATAAATCATTTGTATTTGAAATTTAATTTGTTTCCCTTTAGGTTGTTTTATTGCATATCCCCTCAGCACATTTGCCTGTGATATTTTTAATCGATGAATAATGCAATTTTCTTTGGTTGATTATGTAGCTGTGTATCCTGCGCTGGTAGTCGCTGGGCCTGCGATTGGTGCTTGTTTGAGAACAGATGTACTCATGAAAGCTCCACATGCACACGTGCTAATGAAATCATCATTACTGGAAATAACGTGAGAACAAAAATATTCGAGCTAAACCAAAACAAATTTGGGAAAGGAAAAATTATTAGTTTACTTAAATCTCTTGATTGTAGAATCCTATATGTTGACTATTCAGTAAATACTTATTTTGTGCATTACTTATTGAAAATGGCAGCAATTATTGTAATGGATATCCTCCTCCAATTAACCACCCATGGAAGTACTTGAAAATTATATTTTTATTTTTGAAATTAGCCCATTCCTATCAGATGTCTGCTGATCATAAGTTTAAGATCGAAGCAGGTGTATATTTTGGGGGAGGTCATGACATTGTTTGTTGTTTGTTGGCGTTTATCCACAGAATCCAACCACTTCTGCAGTCAAAGGACCTGGGTTTTGCCCTCAACTGCTGGACCAGACTGCTCAGGTTCTGCTTCCTAATGACATTATGAGGAACATCACTGTCATGACTTCAAACCTGCCAGACGAAACTGAGGTTTGTTTATTAATGTCTGAAGAAAAACACAACAAACAAAAACAATGACAATCTGTAACTGATGTCCACGTTAACCCCGTCTATTAGAACATTCACCTGTTAATACCTGATAGCGTAGTAGCAGTTTCCCACATTTCTCTGAGACCAGTTACCATCCCCTAGAAGAATATAAAATGTCCCCCTTGGAATACCGTCTGATATAGTTTGCTAAATGGCATGGGACTAGATATCTGACCTTCTTAATGACATTGAATTAAATGCAAAGCGAATTGCAAAGTTATCATTGACCGTATATGTAAACTTGAGGTCAGTGTAGTCGGTGCAGTCTGCAGATGCTTTATGTACCCTATATATTATTATAATCATTAACATTGCGTGTGCTTAGATAAAGGTTAATATTTGAATGATACGCTAGTCTTGAACCGCCCTTAGGTGGCATGCAATGTAAACCTTGCATCGCAATGTCAAGTATTGAGCTTACTTTCGAAGACCTTTTACCGAGTCCAAGTAAATCTTAGTTTTTAATACTCTTTCCTTACTCTTAACTTGGCAACCATTTTTTGGTCGTTACACCGTTTTTTTTTTTCATGTGCAGATTTCTAGCTATCAGTGCAGCTTAGATGTTGAGGGATCATCTCAGGCTGTTAATGCAAACCGCAATGGAGATAGGATCACATGCCAAGAGAAGGCTGTAGGTTATCCTGAAACCTGTATTGTATCCTTGGATTGCTTATTTCTTTAATAAAAATGAAAGTAATCACTTATTCTGCATGCTCGCCGGACACAATGTTGATGTTTTCAGCTTCAGTTATTAAAAGGTAACGTTGTTTGCATGCTTGCCTTCAACAGTACACTTACTTTTCTAATGACGAACCAGAGATGGAAGTGAAACTGTCTGTTTCATGGACTGACACAAGCGGTGTTGCGCACATCCTAGATGACATACATGGATTTGACGGTAAGGAATAAAGAATGATTTCATGAGCAAAAAAGTGCCTTTTCTCCGGTCAGAGGTGGAATCGAGAATGACGCGACGCCAAACTATTTCATGCTATTTACATGTACGCGGAAGAACTTTCCACCAATGACCGCCGGTTATCGTATTACGACGTAATCGTAAACAACCACACCTGGGATCTTCTCTAAATTCTCGAGGTGTCCGTGCGTCCATAAACCTGATTAAACTGCGCTTACTCAGCATTTAAAGTTCAGAACCGTGCAAACTTTTTACTTTTTTGGAGGGAAATGGGTACATCAAGTTTTTAAAATAAACTCTTTATGTGCTTTTCATCGTTTGTTATCAACAGTTTTGCATAGGAGGTTGTTCTTTAAAATGTCGAGTTGAATGAAAGACATGAGATTATCTTGTATTCTGCTCATGTAGTAACGTTGTACAAGTGTGAAGTCCAGAAGCCAGACTGCAGCCGTTGTGTTACAGCCCGCCCAGCGCTTGAATGTGTTTGGTGTGGTGCCATGCCCAGCGTGGCTGGTGTTTGTAAACTGAATGAAATTTGCAGTGAAAAAAGGGTGACTTTGGATAATGGATTGAACTGCCCTGATCCAGTTCTGACTGAGGTAGGTAATAAAACTCTTCAGCTGAATATTATTCGCTTGAATATTCTTTATTAATATTGCAGGCGATGCTACTTGTCAACATGTTTGTAATTGTCCATAGTTCTCACAAAGTATCAAAGACTACTGCCACCAAATGAAGCACACCTTGTGTCAGAAGCACTGCCTTTGTGTCAGAATGAAAAAAGGAAAATTTTGTTATGTGCACGATGGAAAAAAAAGTTATGATTGCATAGGCAAAGGTGTTGGACCTATCATAATTACAAAGTAGGCCTACATGGAAGACTGCATATGAGCCACCTAGCTGAGCAAGTTGTCTTTTAAGAGCATGTACCAATGCATCTTTACTAATAATGTGTTGTATTGAAATACATTGTTTCATGTAACATGTACTTGGTTTGATGTGTTATGTTATTATTGTTTCCAAATCACGCATTAGGTATTTCCCTTGACTGGGCCGATTGAAGGCAACACAGTCATAGATGTGATGGGAACTGATATCGGTCGGAGATTTGAGGATGTCGTGTCAGTGATGGTTGGCAATCAGCCCTGTGATCTGGCTGGATTAAACTCAGACTACCAAATTGGAGCAAGGTAGGGTCAAATCATACCTTATGCAAGGACATTACCTTTTTATCCAAGTTTTGACTAATGGCCATCTATTAAGTTTTTCGTATTTTTGTTAACATATTAAAAAAAAAAAAACTTTCTAACGGAAGTATTTTGTTCTCTGTCAGTTATAATACTTTTTTCCATCGTTTACAGGCGATGCGGTATGCTGTGCATAAAAATTGTTTGGATTTCTAATCATTTTCCCTTTAGAATTCTCAATTCACAATCACGTGTGCCGTGCTGTGGAACATTGTAAAATCTAAAAGGAGACATTTTGTGCTTAACAAATATAGTATTTACTTAATAGGCCATGTATTAGTTCCAGAGTGGATGAGGTTGAGGAGGTTTGCTCAACTTCCTTGTCTTAATGTCACGTATTACGTTATGTTTCAGTGTCAGCTGCAGAACGAGAGCAGAAAGTGAAGGAGCCGAGTTGGTTACTTTGACAGTCGTGGGTGCAGACGGTACAATGCAACACAGCTCAGGAACGGTCAACTTTAACTTCAAAGTAAGTCACGTCCTGCACGCACTCGTTTACACTGACTCAGCCACTGAGGAATGAACAAGCGTCCAAGAATTTTTTTTTTTACACTGAAATAGTAATCACGGAATGTATGATCACGAAAGAGGTCTGTTCACGAATGTTCTTTTCTGAGCAGTGCGGCACCGCATTATGTCAGCTGGAGCAATGATAAGATATACTTTAGCTGAATTAGTTGATAATTTTACACCAAAAATGTTATGTTTGAGTTGAGGATATTTGGAAAAATCCCAGGCATTTGAGTGAATTTCCTCAAACGTATCTCAGATTTACGTTTGAAACGCCAACATACTTAAAATCAAGTATACTCGAGGATTCTATGCACGAATATCTAGCAAATACTTACTTCAACAATAATATAATATAAAAATAATATAATTGTTGTGGAAATTGTGTGATAGACAAAAACAGTTCTAGAAATGTTTTCATGTTTTTCTTAACAGGACCCAATGATTACAGATTTCCAACCCCTCCTCGGCCCAGAAGCCGGTGGGACGGCAGTGAGTGTGAATGGAGCAGCTCTCAACACAGGACGCGATATTGAAGCGTTCATCGGCGACAAACCTTGCAACATAACAGGGTATTATGTCTCTTTCGTTGCACATCATTATTCAAATTGTTGCGCATACGGCAAAAATCGGAGTATTGTCTAATTTTTCCCTCTGGAATGACATTTATTGAAGCATTCATTGAAAACAAATAACAGTGCTTTTTACGATAATTATTATTAATAATATTAATTCAGGGAAAAGAGGGATCTCCCAAACATTGGTACAACATTGGTACAACATTGGCGATCGTGAAGTGAAGGGCCCCTGTTTTGTTTTGATCAAATTAGAGTCAAAAATATTTTTCATTGCTCAAAATTCACCTTTACAATCAAACACCCGTTTTGCAATTTTGAACAGATTCTTAGGGTAGAAATCACGATTTTCCTGCGCGGTTTGTGCCTTGCGATTCGGCGCGCCGTGCGTGCTCACGGTACATCGCGCGGTGATCGCCATCTTTATTTTCGGGTCGCGTGTTGTCTCCGCGCTGTCACCGTCATTTTACCCCCAAATTTCCCTCAAAAAATCAAAACCCTGCCCTCTGTCTATGACATACCTGTTTATTGAGAATGTCGTAAACTAGTTTGGTAGGTCCAATACTTTCAAAGTGGATTTTGTTCCCTATATAGGAACCGGGCCCTTCACTTCACGATCGCCTTCCCTTTCCCACCTTTAAGGGATTTTGTTAGTTATAAATTCTTTTATAAAAATCTACTTTATCTTATTCTGTAGAATTGCTCTAAATTCGTCCAATTTCGAATAACCTTGAGACATTGCTATACATCCATTCAGTATTAAGGAGCATCATACACAAAGATGCATTTAAGTTTACGCCAGGCGCGGTTCTAGAGCCTATATTTGTTGGGGGCTAGCATGTGTGGATTCTGAAATTTTTGCCTGGAGGCGTGCTGAAATTTAGACCGGTTTTTATCAGGCCTCCGAGGGGGGGGGGGAGTGGGCCTCGTACCATATTTTCTATGAGGAGCGCTGATAAAGTCTTACAATCGTGCACACTGTATTACCAAACGGTGGACAAATGCCCCCTTCAATTTTATTTTTTTTAGGGGGGGGGGAGACAAGTCGCATGTGACGTCAAATTCCTACATTGGCTACTGGCATTTTTTTCAATAGAATTTTTTTTTTTGGAGGTGGGGGGGGGGGGGCTAGACAACATTTGGGGGCCTAAAGACACCCCCCAGCCTCCTGTAGAACCGCGCCTGGTAAAAATCTCTGCAGAAAACTTAACTGTGATTTTTATTTCTTTCCAAAATTATCCAGCCCACCAGTTGAATTCATGCTAGAATGCACAACCCCTGTTGGCCAAGTTGGATATCAAGGTGTTGTGAAAGTCTCCTTTGATGGGGCCATGAGAACCTCATCAGATATGTACACGTACACTGAGAATCCCACCATTACTAAGGTGTCTCCTCTGAAAAGCATCAATTCGTGAGTCTACATGATTTTTTGTCTTCATCTGTTTTATCATGGGGTATATACTTCAATTGGCATCATCCACATTATTAGTAAATCATTACAGACTGTATTGTCCAAAGAGAATTTCGGTGTTTTAAAACTTTTTAAATGCAAACAAAAAATGGAGTAAAAATAAATGTTTGTCTAGGTATTAATTTTGTGAAATGTTATGTTTCTATTGTAAGGCACGCTTTCAAGACAGCAAGCTTACAGCCAAATTTATGCTTGATTGTTTTAAGAAGCAGGTTACTACAAATCATCTTATCACCGAAGATACTGATAACTGAGTGAACAGTGAAATATTATGCTTTATTCTAAACTTCAAAATGTCATTATTATTATATCAAAAGTGAACATGTGCGTATACATTTCTAAATTATTTAAATTGATTCTATACATCAACCAGTATCTTTCAGTGTAGAACTTATTTTCAGTATTTGCTATCGGTGTTTCTAATTGTCAGGGGTGGTCGAATTTTGAACGTTACTGGCACTTTTCTAAACACAAGTGGAAACCGTCAAATCGTTGTCACTAATGGAAACGGTGATCGTAAAGTGGAGGTGAGAAATGTGTTTTGATCTCTGAATAAATGATTTTATATCTGCCCTATCCTTGCTCAACCTCCCCTTAACCACCGATCTCTATCTACTTGCTCCACTATTGCAACATATATAATTAGGAAGCTTTTTAAATCCTTTATTTTTTTACATTTTGTTCGGTTACCGCGAACGACCACTTTTACAAAATGGCAATAAGTGAACTATGTAAAGTGTGACAGCCATTACATCATGAAACAAATTTCTGTTTTGAAGTAGAAACAAAGAGAGGTGCCATATGGTCAACCAGAGCTAATGCTGACCAGAATTGTCAACTGATGGCGTCTTTATTTTGCAGGAATGTGAAGTTAAATCTGCAACAGAAATGTTGTGCTTGTCTCCCAACATAACAGACCTTGTCAGAGATCAATGAAACATTTGGCTTCATCATGGATGGGGTCACTCAACTGTTGGCATGGTCTGAGGATATCGATGTCCACCTGGAGTTCTTTGAGGATCCAGTGATCCTAAAAAGGAAACTTTTTAAAACTTCTATATTGCTGAGTTACCGCGAACGACCACTTTAAATGTGAAAATGGCAAAAAGGGTACTATGTTAAGTGTGGCAGCCATTACATCATCAAAAACCATTTCTGTTTTAAAGTAGAAACAAAGAGAGGTGCCATTGTCAACCGGAGCTAATGCTGACCAGAATTGTCAACTGACTGATGTGGGTCTTTATTTCGCAGGAATGTCAAGGTAAATCTGCAACAGAGATGCGTTGCCCGTCTCCTAACATAACAGACCTCAACATAAGCAATGATAACTTGACCTTTGGCTTCATCATGGATGGGGTCACTCAACTGTTGACATGGTCTCAGGATAACGGTGTCGACTTGGAGTACGTTGAGGATCCAGAGTATGATGAATTTGAACGTGGTACGAAGAACAAAGAAGGAGAAACCCTGACAATCATGGTTGGTATACGTGTTTTATTCTATGTGTTTATCCTTTTCATTGTTGTGTTTTTTTCTATGAGTAGATATGGGGTCTGTCGGTCAAAGTGCAAGAAGCACACTTACACAGTGCTTTGTGAAGTGACATCACCTCTCATATGTGACTAGGGATAAATTCAAGTTTGATATCTCTTCCTCCTGAATTAAGTGGATCTTCCCAAAAAACAGTAGGCCTAACTTGGTAACTCTTGCTGAGTTACAAAACTTCATTAGCTCAGATCAGTTATTGCAAAGCAAATCTAGATGTGATGTGAAATAACAATTAAGGTTCTTTCTTTTTTACCTCAGTCCTCACACGGTGTGTATAGGAATAAATACATGAAAAACGACAGAAAGTCTTACGTGTGATACGGCTATATGACCTTTTTATTTAGAAATAAAACAAGTGTTGCACATTTTGTCACAACCGAAAAGACTAAATTCTTCCGAAATATACCAATGCAGATACCAATAAATTTCCTTTAAAACTATTTAACTTAAATTACTTGTGGATGCTTTAACAGGGCAAGCGGATTAAAAGCGCCATCACAGCTGTAGAAATCAAGGTGACGATCGGCGAAGAGAGCTGTGACGTCAACTTGATCAGTGAGAAATCACTGGTATGTGAATTGCCCGATGAGGCACCAGCAGCCGGGGACTTCATGGGAAAAGATACCGGGAAAGGTCTGCCTGTGGTATGGGTAAGTTAGAGGCGGATCGATGTTTGAATCAGAGGGTGGGGGTTGGGGAGGTTAGGTGTCAAGTGTTCTTTTTGTTGTTAGATTTTTTCCTTCTTTTGCGGCCCCAAGGGGGAAGTTTATCCTTTTCTTTTTCGGTTGAACATCTGTTATACTCAATCCGAAAGGTTCAAAAACGCCCAAAATTCGGCCAGTTCTCCCCAAAACGTAATTATACTACTTTTTCATTGTTGATTGTTTCTTCAAAAGTAATTATTATAACGTCGACATTAACGAATTGGTTAAGTCTAATCAGTTGTTGAATTGTTTATCATTTCATTTGTATTATTACATAGGTGCGCCACAATAACTTACAATTTAGGTTGGGCTACTTGGTCTATCCAAGTACGGTGCCACTTGTCGCTATACTTGTACCGAGTTTGGTCATTCCACTCTCCATGGCGATACTGCTCGCTGCTACCTTCGTGTATTGCAAACAATTGCAAAGGAAGCGCACCCACGACCGAAGACTATTGGGCAGGATAGTGGCGATTCATCTCGGTAAGTGCTGGTGGCAAGAGATGACTTCAGTTTACTCGAATATTTAATTCCTGAGTGCTAGAAACAGGTGCACAAAACTGCGGTGAAGAGAGAGTATCATCTCAGTCTATATGAGTATGCTCTTGTAAGTTAAAATCACTTGATCGGAAGACGGCGAAATGGTAAACAACACGAAACCCTTTCAAATTTCAAAGCCAATTATCCTTCATCACTTGTGTTTACCGGCTACTTATCAATTCCTAATTTTCAAGCATAATTATGATAGTTTAGAAAAAAATTAAACAGTACGTAGCTGCACGTCTCCGTATTAAATTATGTTCTACTTCTAAAAAAACTCTCAAGATGGCTGCTAACGGGCAGCCGGTTTTGATGGTAAAATACATGGCAAAAGAATTCAAATGGCATGCTCCTCATTTGACTGTAAATTGTCAAGTTGTAGACAGGATGAAACAAATTTTTCTACAAAAAAAAAAATAAATATCAAACTCTTTTGTCAAGATTGTGTTTACCATTTTAGACAACTTGTGAATCTTGTGTAGCATGCAAAGGTTGTTTTGTCTGTTGATTTGTAAGCCTGAACGTGCTCGTAAACCTACCAATATATTACGTTATTTACTGTTAATGCGACACTGTATCACTTTTCTTCAGAAATTGACTCCCACGTCAAAAGACGCAGGTGGTATAGATCCCAGAAACAGTCGGAATCTGCTCAGCCAAAACAAAAGCGCATTGTCCTGAACAACAAGGTCAGCTTCGTTCCCGACGACATTCATATCGACTTCAGCCAACTGGAATTGGGAGAGACTCTCGGACAAGGTAGAGACTTTGTACGAGGAAACAATGAACATTTCATGAGTTCAAAGTGTAAGCTGTTATTTTACGTGAGAAGGAGAGGCCTACATAAAGGGGCTGTGTGTGCAAACCGTTATTGGCGTGATTGAAACACATTTTCACGTTTCGACCTTTAGGAAATTATTTAGACTCGGCCAGTCGCTGGGTCCGTTAGTAAGTCGGTAGGTTGGTTGGTCTGCCAGCTGGCTAGTCTTCGGTACCAGCAAAAGATAATCAGTACAGATGAGTATAATACATTTGACCAAATTTTACAGGTGCATTTGGGCGTGTACTGAAAGCTGTTCTACACGATACGTCCGGAGAAGATCAAATTGTGGCTGTGAAGACAGTGCAAGGTTGGTGACGAGTATGTCAGCCATTTGAGAGAGATGTTTGCTATGACAGTATGGATTCGAAACAAAGCATTGAAATGTTGTTCCTCGGTTGAAAAGGGCCCATTTCAAAATGCTATGAATTTTGGTCTCGAGTATATGGATGACCTTATACCGAGAAAGAGGAACTAAACAACATTAATCGTTGTGCGTCTTGAATGAAAGAGCTGAAAGAGTCTTTTCATTCAGAATTGCGAATTGTTGGTTGTAAAATGTTCTTGAACTGAATTGAATGTTCTCCGGTGTCACTGGGTTATTGCATTTCTGTGGTGATGAAAATAAGTTGAAATACAAGTTCCTGTTTTTGTGTTGTATCTTGGCCAAATGTGAGCAGGGCGTGCCAGTTATCACATATAAATGCCTTACTTTTGCATGTATAGACACCTCGGACCCGAAAAATGTGGTGAAGTTCCTGGAGGAAGGCCTGATCATGAAAACCTTCGACCATGTCAACGTGCTGGGGCTTCTGGGGTTGACCTTTGACGCGGACAAAAACCCCTTGGTGGTGATACCCTTCATGGCAAACGGTGACCTCAAGACATATCTGGTCAAGAAGAAACAGGTATTATTCAGGAGCGATCAATGTCGATAATAAGTAGATGAAGGTTCGATAAAAGAATTGTTGATGAGTGGCATGAGTTTGGAACTGACTTAATGGTAATTTTGGTAGATGTTGTTACGTTTGATAATTAATATTCAGATTTATTAAACAAAATGCAGTCCCATTTCGTAAACAGTATGTCATGTGTTTTGTTCTGAGTGTGGTATTTATTTATTCATTGGAGGTTTTTACTTTTAATTTAGACCTTGGCGACATCTCTGCTGATGAGGTTTGCCTCACATGCTGCACTCGGTATGAGTTACTTGGCTCAGCACAAGTTTGTACACAGAGATCTTGCGGCCAGAAATTGCATGTAAGTGTATCCTCTCTTCTATATCATCTGGGGCTTTTACAAATTTCTTTATATGTGTGTTTGAGTAAAAGCAAAATTAGACCTCGGATGTTTCCGAGAGAAATCGGTCAGCTGTTTCATCGAAAATAATTTTAATGCACCAGAGATACCAGGGGACATGCATTCATTGAATTAACTCAAGACTTCGAACTAATGGCATTGCAATTCTTAAATGATTTGATCCCAAAGTAAAATCAACGTTTAACAACCTCTGTAGGGTGAACAGTGATCTTCTGGTGAAGATAGCGGATTTTGGACTATCCCGTGACATGCACGAATCGGATTACTACACAAGCGGCGATGTTCAGGCTAAGCTGCCTATCAGATGGCTGGCTCCCGAGTCCATGGAACGTCGAGTGTACAACGCCAGGACTGACGTGGTACGCACTTAAATCCATCGTTGATTGGAATGTTAGATGATGTTTAGATAAAGATCTTAACGGAAAAGAAAGCAAGACACATCTCTTTGCGTTCTGTGGAACTATCCTTCGAAGAGAAACTACATGAACTTCGATGCCCGGTCATGAAACGTCAGTTTATTGATAATTTACATCGGGTATGTTTTCAAGGCGCCTGACCCTCATTAGCTGGAGTATTTCGTCTTAAGACGCCCACCTCGAACTGATTTCTAAGTTAACTTAGTAATAAACGTTTAATTTCAATTTGACACAAGATCTCATTAAACAGTTCAATAAAAACTCAAATACAATGTAGCTTGGTCAATCTTCGTTAATCTTGGCTACTCTTTCTAGCTTGCTCATGTCAACTGTTCGGTAGCTCAATTGAACAGGCATCATTAGAATGGTCTCTTACATTGAAAAAAATATTTGTCTTCTTTGGTTTTCTACAGTGGTCATACGGTGTGCTCCTGTGGGAGATTTTCAGTAAGGGTGCAAAACCGTATCCAGGAATTCCCAACCAAGATGTGTATGATTTCTTGAAGAGAGGTCAACGCATGGATGCTCCCAAGAACTGCCCGCCAGAAATGTATGTTCAAACAGCGGTCACCATTACCTTTAAATAATAACACATCTAATGCCGTTTTAACTTCTGTAAAAGTATGCATGATTCTTTTTATATATTTTACTCAAATTTTTCTGAAGGTGAAGGGATCTTAATGCATCTTCTTTACTCTCAAAGGTTTTACATAATTGAAAGTAGGCATAACACTCTCTAGTTGTGAGAAACAGTGAAGAGTGTTTTGTTTGGGGTTTCAAATGAAAAAAGGGAAACTCAATTCTCAAACATTTTTCTCAAAAATGTAGGGTTAATGTGCTCGAGTAATCAGTAATAATGGAAAGTGTATTGTCGGGGGTTTCAAGTAAAAGCGCAGACACAATTTGATATACGATCAAGCATGCAACATCTAATGATTCTTGTTACATTTGCTGACTGATACAGCTACGGCATTATGGTACGTTGCTGGCAGGACAACCCCAAATCACGTTGCACCTTCGTCCAAGTTGCTAACGAGCTGGAAGAACTGTTGGAAGGAGACCGCAACTACGTAGCAGCTCCTAGTTCGAGTGTGGTTGGTATGCGACCCATCGAACATCGCGAAGAACTTGTTGTCTCAGACGACAGCTATCTGGTCCCGATGCTGCAGGAGACCGCCTTTGGTGCTGACGGCCCGTGTAGTGACGGAGAAACCAGCCGGAGCCATGCGACCGCCGCCCATGATCCCTTGGATTATGTCAATGAAATTGTCATTAGATAAAGTGTCCTGCAAATTCCCAGATAAGAAATATCCGAAAAGAAAATGGTTTGAAGAAAAAGTCTGTTTCAAGTGGCCAATATATTAAAATCTTAGCTTATCAAGATGGATCTATAGGACACACTCCTTGCTCACTTTCATTCATAAGAAAAAAGATTTAACCTTTCTAGCGTTTTGTCTCTGTGTGTTGGAATAAAATCATTTACAATATATAGAAGGTGGCAAGCTAGACTAATAGCTAAATCATTTGTCATTTTAAGCGTCAAAACCAATGCCAGAAGCCGTTTTTGTTTTTCGATTGAAGTTTTTGTGGTATTTAGTAATCTGAGGTATTACTGTCGTTCACCATCATTGAATCAAACGTTCATGGATACATTTTTTTATTGCTTGAGTAATATTCGGATTTCCCGCAAATGAGTGTAAGATCGGGTTTTTTTTTTAAATTGCATACATGTTATATTATACAACACCTGAATAAATCCCCGTCATCTGATTGGTGAATTGTAGATCACGTGACATATTATTATTCGGTATAATGCACGGTGCGACCATGCGTTATACCCATGCGTTATACCGTTTCACTTTGCGCTTGTTCCATGACGCGGTATTTGCGTGCAAAATGCATGCTGGTGTGCGTGTTCAGCGTAGCGCGTATTGTTCCAACGAGCCAGCGCTACAACGTTTGGTTCAAACATTTTCGTGAAGGGGTAGTTAAACATCTTTAAAATCAAAATAAATTGTAGTTTATAATTTACCAATCAAATGACGAGAATTTATTCAGGTGTTGTATAAAACAAATAACGAATGTTTTACGTTCGTGCGATGGAAAGAATAATTTCATTCGGGGACAGATTGAATGTTCTATTCCACTCGGCTTCGCCTCGTGGAATAGAACATTCAATCTGTCACCTCATGAAATTATTCTTACCATCACACTCACAAACATTCGTTATTTGTATAATAACACCTGCGTCATTTAATCTAATACATGTACATATAATCTTCCAGTATTGTTTTCATTGACAATGCCTAGCTAGGCAAATTGCAACATTTTAAAACATGATCCTACGTTATCTGCAAGTGATAAGTTGCCGATTGGGAACTTTTGCACAGATTCCTACACGCTGGACAAAACATTTATATAAAAATGGTTGAAGTTATCAGGAAATTAACGACTAGGCCTATATAGGCACCGTAAAGGAAACAAAAAAAATAGCAGCACTATAATTTTATTTAACGTATTGTTAATTTGTCCAGCATTTAATTATTAAGTAAATAGTGTATTACATAATTGACATTTTATATTTTGAATACATGTAAAGGCCTCTATTCTTAGTTTACTAAGTATATCTGTTCTAACGCCATCGCGTGTGCGCAGGTTTTCTTCTTATAGTAACGACATTGATCACATGTGTTAAACCGAGGCGTGTACAGTTGAGTCGCATGAAAATGCAATCCCTTTGGATTGGTATTCAATGGTGATTCGTACATTCTTACCAACTAGTCTGTGGAGACAGATGCCACGTGCACATGTATTGCTCTCAAAAATAAATACGAAATGTAGCTCAGTTTATTAAAAAATTATATCTTGTTTACCTAAAATATATACATGTTTGTGTGTTATAGGAGAGTCTTCTGTCGAAGGTGTTGCTAGAAATTAGCGTTTTGTAAAGAAGTTGTTTTTATGCAAGGTATAAAAAGCTGCTCAATGGTTGCCTAGTAAATTAATGTAGACAAATACCCTGACTTAACAGGTTTAAAAAAAAACCACTAGAAACAGTTAGGTAAATGCGTGCGAAAATGTATTTTAAAAGTCGTACAGTGAGGAGATCGAACAACGATTGTAGTTAGCACTGAGTGCTGTATAAATGCTCATATTCGATATTCAATTTACTTTATATAATCTTGTTGTTAGATCATTTATTTATTTGATACACAGACACATATTAATCACTTTTTTTTTTAAAGATAATCAGAATTGCATAAAATAACTGGTATATTGATGACATAGCCAATATTGAATTTCTGTTTAAAAAGTCAAGAAATATTTTACTCAGATTTGTTGGATCACATACTCACATTTCACAGACAGGTCGTTCTATCCGATGACTTTCTTCTTATACTTGATACTGAGGGTTCCATTTTGTAGAGTATTTTTAGGGAGCAGGGTTGTTTGAATTGATTGTTTTATTCTAATCATTGATTTCAATCCTGATTGAAATCAATACAAAATGACTAATATCGGCTTTTTAATTTGAATGCTCCACCTGCATATATATTCTATTACATAATTGACATTTTATATTTGCACGCATTAATCTATACACAGTGATTTTCCAGTATTGTAATATATAACCATACTTACCTAGGAAAATTGCAACATTTTAAAACGTGATGCTACGTTATCTAAACTTTGTAAAATACATTCCTGTGAAAACGGTAAAACAATACTAAGCCAAACGTGTTTGATTGCAAATTATTACTTGCCGATTGGGAAATATTTTCACAGATTCCTGCAAGCTGCACAAAGCATTTATATAAAATGGGTGAAGTTATCAGGAAATCGGTATCGCTATTAAACTAAAAGGAGTAAACAATAATAACAATGTTATTTCATTTAACGTATTGTACACAGGTTTTCCAGCATTTAATTATTAAGATAAATAGTGTATTACACAATTGACATTTTATATTTTGAATACATGTAAAGGCCTCTATTCTTAGCTGACTCAGTATCTGTTCTAACGCAGTCGCGTGTGCACAGGTTTTCTCCTTTAATATGGTAACGACATTGATCGCATGTGTTAAACCGAGGGGTGTACAGTTGAGTCGCATGGAAATGCAATCCCTTTGGATTGGTATTCAATGGGGATTCGTACATTCTTACCAACTAGTCTGTGGAGACAGATGCCACGTGCACATGTATTGTTCTCAAAAATACATACGAAATATAGCTCCTTTTATTAAAAAAATATATCTTGTTTACCTAAAATACATACATTTGTGTGTGTTATAGGAGAGTCTTCTGTCGAAGGTGTTGCTAGAAATTAGCGTTTTTGTAAAGAAGTTTTTTATGCAAGGTATAAAACGCTGCTCAATGGTTGCCTAGTAAATGAAGAAAAATGCCCTGACTTAACAGGTAAAAAAAACAAAACAAGAAACAGTTGGTAAATGCGTGCGAAAATGTATTTTAAAAGTCGTACAATGAGGAGATCGAACAATGATTGTAGTTAGCACCGAGTGCTGTACAAATGCTCATATTCGATATTTAATTGACTTTATATAATCTTGCTGTTATAGGTCATTTATTCATTTGATACACAGATACATATTTAATCACTTTTTTTTATTCAGATTATCAGAATAGCATAGTAACTGGTAAATTATTAACATATCCAAACTGAATTTCTGTTAGAGTCAAGATTTTTTTATTATTAATGCTCCCCCTGCATATATTTTATTACATAATTGACATTTGCAATACAGGCCTATATTCTTAACTGACTAAGTACATGTATCTGTTCTAAGGCAATCGCATGTGCACAGATTTTCTCCTTAAAAAAAGTAAAGACATTGATCGAGGGATATTCCATTATCAACACAAATGTACCGTTTCACTCGTATGAAAAAAATGGAATGCCTTTGGATCGGTATTTAATGGAGATTCGTACATTCTTACAAGCTGGTTTGTGCAGATGCCACGTGCACAATGCATTTTCCTGCCAAATTAATATGCATTCTACGCAACTTGATATGCAAATAGCTGCATTTACACAAGAAATTGACATCGTGGTCTTATGTGTGAACGATTAGTCAAATTAACACAGATTTGTAAAAGTGGTTCTTAATAATAAGGTATGAAAAGCCGCTCACCTGGTGCCTCGATAATGCACGCAAACAACATGACCTAATTTTTTTTTTCAAAAACGAAACATTGGTATATGTCCGCGAAAAATGAATTTTATAAAGTAAAATTTTGCCATCATGATTGTCATGAGGATCAAGCACTGTTATTTTCATATTCGAAATCATTTGGCTTTGTATAATCTTGCTTTTTGGATCATGTATATTCATTTGATACACGGATACATTTTTACATGTTAATCAGATTTCGCTTTAGCAAAATTGCGTAATTAACATTACAATTTCGAATATTGAATTTCCGTTTAAACAGTCAAGACATTGACGCTCTGTGTTTGAAATGCGTAGCAGTCTTTGTTTATTGTCAGTATAGGATTTCAACCTTATTCCAACGGGTAACAACATATTAAAATAGATTTTCAGTTGAATAAAAAGGAACATTTAACACCTGGCCATTCAATTTAATCCGAAAATTAAATTATCCTTGATATCAGTAGGGTCAGGTCATCATCCATTAACATCTTCTGACAGCAAGTACAAATTATTGTTCAGAGATCTGTCAAACGATGACAAAATTAAATGTTATGATAAATTGTATCATGTGTAAAAGCAACTTTTATATGCGATATATTCGATGTAATTTTATACGCTTAGTTGACTACGTATATCTGAATATAACATCATACTGCGCTTTTAAGCATATTCAAGCGCATTCATTTAGGCCCTACATTATTTTGTGTATATATTATGGTTACAGACATGAAAGTTATGTGAAAGCATGTCCTCACCATATTTTGGCAGGAGTGATACTATCCGGTTCGTAAGTGACTGCGTCATATACACGCGCGCGCCCCACTGATCACTAGCGCCCATTGGCTAAGCACTCCAGATGCACTTACTTCCGGTTCCACTTGGTTCAAATGCTACACCGTGTGCAGAACACATGGTTAAGTTGAAATTACATCAAACTTACAAACCGTATGAAGAGAAATGAAATACAACCAATCGATGAGAGAAGTCCGTGTTTTCACGCAATATTACAGAAATGTGAATAAAGCATAGAATACAACTCACATCGTGGGAACAGGCCAGCGTCTTATTTTCAGTGTTAATTGGTTAGCACGACTAAGTTCATCCAACCGTAAACTCCTGAAAACGCATTAAGTAATATATGGCAAACTGCCCATTATTGACTTTTAAATTATGAGATTCGGGGGAAAATTCAGGAGACTGGAATAAAAGAGGTGGTAGTTGCAACATTGATGCAAAAGACAATAAACAGGTGAAAACTTCGGCGAATCTAAACAATGCAACAAGCAGATAAAACCGTCCAGTGGATTTTCATTTTGAACTGTAGGCCTAAACACCTCCGGTTGGCTCAGGGTTATAGGTGAATACTGCCCGATGTAGTGTCGTATGTATTACACTTCAAACGATGCTGAGGGGAACTGTAGAGAAGGTAGTTCAAGGTTTGCAAGATGTACCTCCTGCTCGCATTCCTTGTAATCAGTGTTGAGACTGCACGGCAATGAAAGTGTTCCTATAAGCAGCGGTGGATTGGAGTTTTTTTTAAATGAAGTGGGCGGGGCACTCAGTGAAGACCACACATACCTCAGATTCCCGGCAGAATATACTTGAAAAGGGAGGAGGACAAATAGATTCGTGTGTATGCACGTTGACGTCTCGATTAGTTTATCGGTTTAAAAGAAAAATTGATTTGATAAGGATCCAATGTTTCTCGTCCGCTCTCCTGTCGCTTATGCCACGTTCGTTCGAATGTCGCGATTCATTTAATATCGAACAATATTTCAGATAAATCGTCAGAGTTTGACGAACTAACGAATCTGTCCAGAACTGACCTTATACGCAATTTAGGATTGTTAGATATTCTAACATATTTATGATTGTCTTCAAGGTGATCCACTAAAAATCAAGACAAATACATTCGCCGTTTGTTAATTACGCTATAGTTACACAAAACGGCGAGTTTGTGGATACTCGTTTTTTTGTGCTTTTGATTAAGTGACGTATTCCGATTCCTTAACAATTATAGAGCACAATATTTCAAAAAGAGTTGACCAAAATCCAAAGCTATATCTGAAAAAGGAGGATGCCTTTCCAGCCTGCGCTCTCTGCTAGTCATGCGCACAATAATAACGCCATACACCGTGTCGCACCGTCTGCTAATTACAAGCTGGAGTATTTTGCAGTCAGACCTAACTAGACTAACTATACGTTTGAGTAAGTGTGAGACGGAAATTTACAAGTACAAAAAAATATGTAACTTCCATGAAAATGACAGGTGAAACGAAACAATCTATCCTTGCCAATTTGACAAGTATCACCTGTGGATGGGATAAACCCTAACGTATGCACCAGGAAACTAAAGTCGGTTCCCATCGTTTCAAAGAACCTCTCAGGGAAGTAGTTCAACCAAACCTTTGTTAAACTTGACACCGTCTTTGTAGTGCTTCTGTAATATAGTCAGTGTTTACTTCATCGAAACCAATGTATGTTAATAGTTAACAATATGTTAATAGCGTCAGTTTAATTACGGAAACGACTTGTGGTAATTCGTAGCTGGAGTCGCTCTTGTAATGATGACATACCTGAGCAATTATGGGTCGAGCTAAACAACCGTGACTTCACCTGTACATAATAAGTCATGTTTTGTAGAATTTTACACTCCGATAGACTTCTCTTGCTACTGCATGTGGAGTTGAACATTTTGGGTTTTGCGAGTGTAGGCTCAGCCGTTCTTACGGTCACTCTTCTGTTGGTTGTCTCCAGTTATTCCTGCCCACCTCTTTTTGGCCGAGTAGACAACTCGTAGTATCATGACTTATCTAGACATGCTGGGTTTATTGCCAGAAAACTTTTTGGCTGTCTTGTAATTTTGGCATTATAAAAAAAAAAAAGAAGGAAAAAAAAAAACAGAACCGAGGCATAACTGAAAATGAACGGTGTTGCTGTTGAAACCCCTCACTTTTGAACCCCAAACCAATCCCAACTTATACCGAAGTTAAACACCAAAGTCTCAATTCTAACTCAAGTTATCATCCGCAAACTAAGCTGCCCGGACGGACGGGAGGACGCCGTAGGCGATGACAATACCCCTCCACTGAGCCTCTAGGCTGAGGTGTAACAAGTAAAATGAGAGGGTATTGCGTGTCACGACGAAGCCTTGAAATACTGAATTTCTGTGGTTCCATAAGTTGTATCATGGAATTTTGACAGTGGGAAAAGATATGACTACACCCCCTGTGAAGGAATTGGATTCGGATATAAAAGGAAAACAGTAAAAGGCAAAACTGATATTTTGTTTTTTTTAATAATAGTCAACACTGTGTACGGGAAAATTCAATGTGAATTGGATTTTTTTCGTCACAACTACATTTCTTGTGAGTCTCAAGAACTATATAAACCAGTCAGTATTTTTTGTTATATTTTGTTCGCCACAGTAACAACCACAGTAACGTTGAGTGGCACTTTCAAGTGAGCGAGCCTTTTTCAAAAATACCTGGAGTTTTAACACCTGGAAACGAAACCCCACAAACTTGAACAAGTTCTTGGAAAAAACTCCGCTACGGCAACTAAACAAATGATGATTGTTGGCCCATGAGGAAACCTTTTTTTATTTTCTACTTGTGCAATATGTACTTTGCTGCATTGTGTACCCTATCGACATGGGATTTTTGCAGCTCTACGTGTGTGTTTGTGTGGTCGTGGCTGTGTTCAATGTGCTGAGTGGTATAGCGATTGAAAGGGAATGTCCAAACCGTATGAAAAACTCATTGCAGTACCGACCCCAGCATCAGTCACTGAACTATTTGCTCTTTTCACTAAGTAGAGGGATTGATATGTTGAGGAGAATCATGTCGCACACCTGAGACTGCCTAAACTCTCTACAACTAACCGTTCTGCGTCTAGCCCATTTAGCATGATTACTTGTGGCAGTTAACGCAATTGTCACACGTCAAGCTCTGTTATAGATGTGACTGCTACCAATATTTCTTAGCGCCACAGACTATTTCCTGAGTGCTAGTGATTCGGCCTACATTACCAGGTATGTTTAATATCTTGAATTAATAACGTTTCCCCGGACTTTCGAACAGTCGTTAGTCGTCGGTTTTTCCACATTTGTAGAATACAATTTATAATTTTGAGCAAGAATGAATGGGGAATCGCAGGCGTAGACTAAGTGTGAAATACTACAACGTTTAGCACTTAAGAGGGCCAGCGGTGAACAGATGTACGGGTACGAAACTGCTTCCAGTCGAATAGATGTCCATAAGGGTTACATCTAATCGTTAATCTGTGTGGGATATCAATGAAAAGAGGTAAAAAAAAAGGACGGCAAAATTTCGATTAAATTTCCGGATATCATCTCAAGTCTGCAAGATATTGTGTGTTTTAGTTTTTAACTGGAATTTCCAAATACTTCGGGAAAATTCTTCATATTTTCACGCATACATGTAAACAACAAAATCCAATCCTTAAAGTGCTGCTTCCGTGTTATGGTCTTCACCATTAATAAAAACTGTGTAGTAAAGGGTGAGCCAAAAAAAAAAGTGACCTTGATCAATGATATTTTTGTTCTTAAAAAGGAATCAAATTTGACACATCAAGTAAGTATGTCTTAAAAGAACATGTTTTTCCACTCATCTGAAAAAAAAAGGAAAAACGGCCCACTAGAAATTCATCCATGCTATCAGAAGTTCTGCATGTTTTACAGAAATAGCCTATTTGTGATATATTTCAATGGAATGCCATTGAACGTTGGGTTGAGTGGGCATTACAGATTACACGCAGGCATTCAAATACAAAATGAGATTTCAATCATTGAGTCAAACCTGAAACACTATTTTAAATGTCAGATTCTGTATTTTGAATATGAGGAACAAGTGAACTTTTTTTTTCTCTGAAATATTGATGGCGATTTTTGTCATAACTTGGGAATGGAATATGCAAATTACGTGAAATTTCCACAGTTACTAGTCAATAGCATGTAGGCCTACTTTATCTTTTTGCTATTGTTGTGAAATGGAGCGAGCCACACATTTTAAAAATATTTTGTTCCGATTAGGTCACTTTCTTTTTAACTCACCTTGTAGAACCGGGTTTCCAAAGAATTGGAGAACCGAGTATGACATCGGCTATCCGCTTCCATGTCGTCGGTGTTAACCAGAAATCATTGCGAATTCCCAACCAATATTTCTTATAGACGAGCAACAGCCAACTGCATTTGTGTGTCCTACCGAACATTTTCCCCTTTTCTGCGGAAGTGGAAAGGGTATTTTTCAGAAAGATAAAAGCAATGAAATCGACGGTCCAGTCCCAGTTTTTTTCAATTTGTTTTTGTTTCTCCGAGACATGAAACAGTAAATTCAGAACAGATCATAAAAGTATTATATTTTCACACTCTTTGTATGTTTTTGAGGTTATTGAACAAGAATTTTTTTCTAGAACATTCTGTGCTTTAGGCACGTGCCCCAAAGAATCGAAGATCCGATAATGGCGTGCAGTGGTAAGTTTTTACTTCAATAACCAGAAATTGACTTTGTGCAAAACCAATATTTAGAAAGTTTGTTAAAAACAATTCCTTTAGGAAAAAAAATAATAATCCTTCATCTGTAAATCTTTTCATTGTATGGATTTCCTTACTGTATTTTTTTTTTACAGCCTGTGACTATAGACTTTTCCTTCTGATCCACTGCATGAGATAAAGGGCTGCATTTCCATCTCAAACATCCTCCGTGAACTGAAGATCATGCAGTCTTGTAGGAGACATTCCACCCTCTTGTGGGCAATTGTTCTGTCTTGGAGCATCATCTGCGTAAGCGTTTTTGCCACATCAGCTGAGCGGCAGGGAGACCTGTCAGACTATGAGTTGGCCAGCTTTGGCAATCCTGATATTTTGGATGAACCCAAAAGACGTGTATCAAAGTTCAACCATTTTACCTTGAGTGACCATGGCGATGTGTATGTTGGAGCTGTCAATTGGTTGTACAGGTTGGACAGTAGTTTGGAAGAGATACAGATTGTTTCAACCTGTGATGACAGCAGGCCAGATAGTGTGATGCCCTGTCACCTTACAAATAACTACAACAAGATACTGGTAGTTGACAGTACTCGGCCAAACAGTTTGATAACCTGCGGCGGTGTGTATGATGGTATTTGTCAGTTACGACAGTTACAGGATATTAGGAACTTGATGATGGAATCTGTTCCTTACGTTGCTGGGTTTGAGGACGCATCTACTGTTAGTCTGATTGCTCCAGGAAGAGGTGGACAACAGATGCTTTATGTGGCTGTTACGTTTACTGGGGAACATATTGATTCTGCAGGATTCTTTCCAGCAATTACAAGAAGAAGCCTAGGCAGTCCCTTTTTATCAGCATTCATAACGGATAAAGTCTCTTTCAATAGCGAGGCAAATATGGACTCTTATACCATAAAGTCTGTTGTGACTTTCGAGCTTGACGGATTCACATATTTAGTTGCCTCTCAGAAAGAGGATTTGAATTCTGCACAGTTTGTTTCCAAGATCAACAGAGTCTGTCAAGGCGGTCTAAACCTAGACGCTTACACAGAAATTACCCTACAGTGCAGTGGATCCGATAGCAGTGTGTACAGCTTGGTGCAAGCAGCTCACTTTGGACCAGCAGGACCTGATCTAGCGGCATCATTGGGTCTCCATGCAGACGAGCAGGTGCTGTATGCTGTGTTTGCCAAGAACCAAGGATCTCCGGGTACCAGTGATGTTCCCATCGATCAGTCAGCATTGTGTGTGTACAGGATGACGGATATCTTGGATGCCTTCAGAGAAGCAGTGCGGGGATGCATTCAGGATGGAAATACGTACTCTGTTGACTATTTGGAGGGTTCTTTTTGCAAAAGTTTCGGGGTGAGTACAGAAGCGTATTTAGAATGATGTTGTCATTTCTCTAATGAGATTCAAAGATGAATTCCCCGTGCTGTTTTCGAGTTACACGTCGATTTTTTTTTCTCTATTTGCCCAGCAATATAAAATTTATTCACTTTTAAGTGAGACAATTTACTCAAAAATCCAACAGTGTTTAGTTATTGAATTATATCTTTACAAATTTCGAATTATTGGCTGCCAGACAACAATTTGTGCATAAAAATGAAATGATAAAATATGAAAACTAAACAAATCCACTTCTTGAAGAGCAAAATGTATGCACCTGTAAATTGCACGTCTTCGAATAAAAAGCCAGATTACCTGTACTTGTGTGGCGTAAGTCCAACCCGACTTACACCAACCCAACCCAAATGCACAGGTTGCCTAACCTAAAATGCATAAAATGAAATGAAAAAAATATTCAAACTAAACAAAATCCACATTTTGAAGAGCAAAAGGTATACATCTGTAAATTGAACGCTTGCGAATCAAAAGGTGCGTTACCTGTACTTTTGTGGCGTAAACCCAATCCAACCCAATTACCCAACTCAACCCCAATGCACAGGTTGCCTTACATAAATTAAATGTGTCATCTTAGTCATCGTAAAACAAGCACTATAGCCTACATGCAAAATACGCTGCTATTTCACAACAACGAGCGGGAATATATTGAATAGCGAAGAGGAGAAACTGCAAAATGATGGTTAAAAGGATAAAATGTAACATTTTGACAATATATCGACGCCTCCATCTTTCCAGATGGGGACCAGGTCCAGTGTGCGTCTCTTTGCCATTGCTTTTCTGTTCTTGATGTCTGTTACTCTGTAGGCCCTAAATATGCCCCCCCCCCCTAAATGAATAGCAAACCTGTCGTGTAAAGTCAAGCCCTCTGTCCCGCTTCTCCACTTCATTTCAGGGCTGAACGGTTCCAATTGTTTCTTTCTGCAATAATGGTGCAAAATTTAGTTAATTGAACCATAGATGATGGTAAAAATAAGGCAACTTTCTTTGTAGTCCCTGGCTGATGCATCAATGTGGTTGCATAAACACGCTATAGCATTCATTCTTTTTTTCTGATAATTTGGGTATGAGAATTTGTTATGATAACATAGAAATCGAAATATTTATTTTCAACTGAGCTTATTTTAACAACCGTAATTTCATCAGCACGAATGTTGCTTTGTTGTTTACTTAGAAGATAAAATATAAATTCTTTATGTGTGTCATTATATTGCTATTCTATTTGACATCTTATTCATTTATTCTTATTTGATAGCTATGAATTGATGACGATTCATTTTTGTATGAAGTAATTCAAATGTTTTGTTATATTTGTACTTTATTGTAAATCACTCACAATTCAGCCTTTGGGCTGCGACGAATCGATAATAAAACCCTTTAATTTATTGAATTGAATTAGAATTCTCGTTTCATCAACGACTCTCCTTGAACTGACTGGATTCATGTGTCTAATTGATAATTTCCATTGACGAACCAAGATATTGCTTTTACTGGTTAATCATTTTTTCTTGTATCTACTAAATTCGTTATAGATTCCCATTCTGGATCGCTATTTCTGCATAACAGTGACCGATGATTCAAATCAAACGCCATTATTCAAGTACGCCAATGGCATAGCCCCTGTTCCATCCACGGCAATTCTAGAGCTGCCTGGTACTCTCATGTCATCCATCATAACCACTACTGAAGTCAACTACACCATCGCTTTAATCGGAACATCGAGTGGAGATCTACTCAAGGTAAATAATCCCTAATCGGTTGAAATGTATGACTGAAGGCGTCGTAGAGCCTAAATTGGACAGTTTAGAGGCAGTTTTATTTCAAACCATTTAGTTTACACCCCTTGCACTCGAAACTTTAGTTTTTAGGACGACGCATTGATTCTGGAAAGTTATTAATTTTTAAAAATGAGAAATAATCAGCTATATTTTTGGTCTCTCTTAATAAATTGGCTTGCAAGAGCGACGCTGCTTAAGCATACACTCAAGGCAAGCAGTGCATGCCGGGTTGACCTTAATTATCCATAAATCCATGTGAAATTTCTTAACTCTCTATGTACAATGTAGGTGTAAACAGATGTATTAAGGTCCTATGCGTCATCTTGTCATTAGGTTCATATGGAAAGTAATACTGCCAGCCGACTTTATGAACGCATAAGCGTTGATACCAGTCTAGTTCTGCCAGATGTCAAGGTTAATGACACAATACGAGTACTTTTTCTCTTGACGGAACAAAAGGTAAGCACATACCTCACCTGCTAAATAATGACTTTCTCCACTCCATTTAACTTCGCCCATGGCACATTAGCAGAAAAGGTTACAGATTTGGCAGTGAAAAAAAATCAAAAGCTAAACTGATGTGGTTTTTTTTTTAGAGCAACTAGATTATCAGTTATTTATGGAAAGCCAGAGAAAACATAAGGTACTTTGAATATTACCATAACAACAAAGAGCTTAGCAATTTGACCAAATGAACATACGATCATCAAGAAAACCCCCCAACTTTTTGCTGAAATCAAATACTTTTTTTCAACATTAAGATAATAGTGTACAATAAAATTGTAAGAAAGTTACAATATATTTTACCTTTTAGTTGGTGAAGCTTCGCGTTGAGAATTGTGGCCAATACATTACATGCGAAACGTGTATTGGGACTGATGCAGGGAATGATGGAGACCCATATTGTGGATGGTGCACTCTGGAACGAAGGTACAGTCATTTGGTTGCGAAGGGCGATTTCTAAAGGTTACGTAATACTTCATTTTGAATAAACTACATGGGCACACACATGTTCACCGTTGGCGGGCGAAATCTTTGAAAAATAATTTCTCCCGTTTGGGAGACCGTATCTTCCCATAATTTACTTTCCTCATAATGATCCAAGTATATGCTAAAAATCGTTGTGATGTGTTCCTTACCTTCATTGAAATTGGAAAAATAGGCCTGGTTACGTGCATCATTGACGTTTGCAATAGATGTCAATCTTTTCAAGCCTCACGAATATTAATAAAGTTCCTATTCTTTATGGTGTGCAGTAAAAATTTTGAGAAAAGCCTCCTTCACCAGTTATTAATTGATCAATATCATCCTTTTTGCCGGCTTCCATTGGTCGATACCGGGACCCACGCCAAAACACGCCGAGTGACGCTAATGAATATGCTGATCTACAATACGTACGATATTGTGTGGCTTGGCCGAAATCGGTCAACCGTAGCGTCTAAGGCGCTTTGCTAAACAATGCATGTGACTTGGGTTGGCAGAAATCATCGTCGAAATATTCCATGGAGATGATTCAAATTGTAGCACTAGCGTTTGCAACAACATATTAAGCTGAAATTCGGAATATACTTAGATGATATAAGTGTTCAATTACTCGTGAAATAACACATTTTGAGAAATTCCTAGAAATAGATATAAATACAGAGATTTGGGGAAGTTTTCGAACGATTTCTTCCAGATTTAAAGGTCAGCTATACCAGTAACCAGTATTGGCGTTTCGGCAGCGATGACGGCGATTTTTACACTGACATGAGGCTAAGAATTTCTTCTTCCGTTAAAATTTAACTGTTCAATCATACTGTACATATTTTCTGAGAAAAGGCCATGTTTTTTGTGGTGCTTGAATTTCACTGCTCTGCTATAGTGTCTAAGTACGTAATCGGATTAGCTTTGCCCAACAACGGCAGACGCTTTGCCTTAGCAACCACATGACTGGGCAAGTCACACGGGATGCCACCCGAGTACATTGATGGGTAATTTCAGAAGTTTTATAGAACGGTAGTCTATCACCACTCATACAGGGTGCAACATGTATTGCACTGCATCTGATGTAGGTAAAACATAGGTTGTGCACTCTGGAATAGAAGTAATTTATTGGGAAACTTCCTACAGCTGGTCAGTTTAGTTGATTGTGTCAGTGAAAAAAACTTCTTTTCTATTTATATGATTAATACAGAGTTCAAGGAGCTCGTTCATTGTATTTGTCCGATGTCATTTGTACGTAAAAGAACATTCAAATTCAGTGGTGACGTAACGATGTTCTCCAATGAAATCTAGAAGGTAGAGCATGTCATGTTCTTCCGTTTTGGTTTTTGCTTTGGATGACTGTCGACTACCAATCTATCCTGATCATATGATAACATTGAATTCTTGCCTAGATGTACGAGATATTCAGACTGTCCATCACCTGATGTATCTACTCGATGGTTGGCCTACAATGCTGATCACTGCATTAGTATTACCACGGTAGCTCCCTATAATAACCTGCCAATCACAGTCACTGAGCAACTGGTGAGATACGGATGCATTTAAATCACATCTTAGTTGTATCCTTAGAGTAAAAAGCAATGAAATTTGCTTTAAAAAATTAAACACTCACTTCAAAGTGCAGATTTGTTATGGATTGATCCAGATATATTTACCATATATAAATATGATATGAAGAAGTTAGCGTCAATGCGACGTCTATCGTACAGACGACATATAAGGTCTAATCACTTTAATTTTGCTTCCCTTGGATCACCATCCTTTAAATAATTTTTTTTATCTGTGAATAATTACACAAATTGTTTCTCGCACTTTGCCTTCTTAATTTTTAGGAGTAACAATTGCATGCATTTTATTGTATGTAGGCCTACTCTTAATAAATCTTGGCTTTGTACAGAGACCTGTATATTTGATGTCACGCCATCTTTATTATGTTTTGAATTTCGTGAATCTCAAAGAAAATATTTATCGTGCGTCGGAGTCATTTGAGCTCACCAAATGTTATTTTAACTCTGTCTATAGTATCCCTGACCAGTGGAGCTAACTCTTGGAGTTTATTCAATATTAATAAAATAAATATATTAGTATTTAAATATAATTTTTTTTCTTTCACTTTTTAGATCAACCTGACTGTGCAAAAGTTCCCCGATCTAGGGACCGGCCAGAGTTATGGATGTCATTTCGGGTCATTCGAATCTCCAGCTACGAAGAATGGTGAAGTACTAGAGTGTACGTCACCTCCTAGTGATGGGATACCTGCCATTCCGCAAGGAGGCAAGTGCAATAAGAGACATCCATAGGATGTTATTTATGGCAAAATATACAGAGCAAGCACTCAAAAAGTCGACTTGTAGTTTCCTTCTTGTCCATTATAGAATGAAATAATGCTTGTAAATCAATCGCATTATATCAACAGAGGAATGTGATCATATAGGCTGTACAATATGGTACACTGACGTGCTTACTGTTAGCATGAAAATAATGTCTACATTTGGTACCCACAAAAATCGATTTGAACTCGTAGTAATTTAAAAATACACGCTCATTTTCGAATTGTCTGTTTCAACTCATAAACAAGGTGATTTTGTTCTTACTTTATTGCTTAGATGATGCAGTACATGTATATTTGGGTGTCGAGTCATCTGAAACTTCAGTTCAATTTATAGACACCGACTTCTACTTCTACGAGTGTTCAACGCACACCTCGTGAGTATTAATCAGTTGTATTTGAAATTCAATTTGTTTTCCTTTAGGTTGTTTAAATGCATATTTTCTCCCCTATTACGTATGCCTGATGCTTTTTTTAAAATCTTTAAATAATGCAATTCTCTTTGGTTGTGTACGTAGTTGTGTATCCTGCGTTGGTAGTCGCTGGGCCTGCGATTGGTGCGTGTTTGAGAATAGATGTACTCATGAAAGCTCCACATGCACACCTGCTAATGAAATCATCGTTACTGGAGATAACGTGAGAACAAAAGTATAAGAGCTAAGCCGATACAAATTTTGAAAAGAAAAAAAAAATATTATTTTGCTTACATCTCTTGATTGTAGAATCCTATGTGTTGACTATTCAGTAAACACGTATTTTGCGCATTAGTTATTGAAAATGACACTAATTGTCATGTACTCCTTCCATTAAGCACACGTGGAAGTATCTGAAATTATACTTTTACTTTGGAAATAAGATAATTCCTATCAGATTTCTCTTGATCATGAGTTTTAGAATGAAGCAGATGTATATTTTTGGGGAGGTCATGACATAGTTTGTTGTTTGTTGGCATTCAACCTACAGAATCCGACCGCTTCTGCAGTCAAAGGACCTGAGTTTTGCCCTCAACTGCTGAACCAGACTGCTGAAATTCTGCTTCCTAATGAAATTATGAGGAACATCACTGTCATGACTAAAAACCTGCCAGACGAAGCTGAGGTTTGTTTATTAATGCCTGAAAATAACACAACAAACAAAAACAATGTCAGTTTGTAACTGATGTCCACGATAACCTCCGTCTATCAGAACATTCCCATGTCAGTGCCTGATAGTAACAGTTTCCAGATTTCTCTGAGTCCAGTTATCACCTTGCTTAATTCATCCCCTAGAAGAAAATACAATTCCCCCATTGGAATACTGTCCGATATAGTTTGCTAAATGCTATGGGTCATATCTGACCTTCTTTATGACATTGAATTAAATGCAAAGCGAATTGCAAAGTTATCATTGACCGAATATGTAAACTTGAGGCGAGTGTAGTTGGTGCAGTTTCAAATGGTTTATGCACCCTATATAATATCATAAGCATTAACATTGCGTGTGCTTAGATAAAGGTTAATATTTGAATGATAAGCTGCTCTTGAATCGCTCTTTGGTGTCATGCAACATAAACATTGCGTCGCATTGTCATGTATTGAACTTTCAAAGAAAGCTGTTTACTTTCAAAGGCCTTTGAAAGGAAATACTGTCAAGTAATTCTTAGTTTTTAACACTCTTTCTAGACTCACTTAACTTTGCAAGAAAACATTTGTCGTTACACCCTTTGTTTTTGCCATGTGCAGATTTCTAGCTATCAGTGCAGCTTAGATGTTGAGAGGTCACCTCAGTTTGTAGATGCAGACCGCAATGGAGACAGAATCACATGCCGAGATAAGGCTGTAGGTTATACCTTAACTTATATTTATTGTATCCTTGAATTGCTAATCTCTTTGATACGAATGAAAGTAATCCTCTATTTTGCATACTGGCCGGACACAATGTTGATGTTTTGAGCTTCAGGTATTAAAAGGTGAGGTTGTTTGCTTGCCTTCAACAGTACACTTACTTCTCGAATGATGAACCAGAGCTGGAAGTGAAACTGTCTGTTTCATGGACTGACACAAGCGGTGTTGCGCACATCCTAGATGACATACATGGATTTGATGGTAAGGAATAAGGACTGATTAAGGAGATTAACACTTTCGTCAATCTAAAATGGTTATATATGAAGAATTTATTTCCAAAACATGATAAAACGTCATTGTGTTACCTTTTAGAGTCACACCCACTCCTGGCTGCCCAAATTCAGTATCGAATTTAAGAATACAATAAAACGAAAATGATGTTTTTTTAATATTCTTTAAAGTTCAGAACCGTGCAAACTTTTTCCTTTTTTGAAATGGGTATATCGCGTTTTTAAAATATACTCTTTTGGGTTTTTCATCGTTTGTTATCAACAGTGTTGTGTTGGAGGTTGTTCTTTAATATTGAGTTGAAAGACATGAGATAATCTAGTATTCTGTTCATTCTGTTCATATCAAACAGTAACATTGTACAAGTGTGAGGTCCAGAAGCCAGACTGCAGCCGTTGTGTTACAGCCCGCCCAGCGCTCGAATGTGTTTGGTGTGGTGCCAAGCCGAGCGAGTCTGGTGTGTGCAAACTGAATGAAATTTGCAGTGAAAATAGGGTGACTTTGGATAACAGATTGAACTGCCCTGATCCAGTTCTGAGTGAGGTACGTTATACAACTCTCCAGTTGAATATTATTCGCTTGAATATTCTTGATTAATATTCCAGCCAAGGATAAGTGTCAGCCTGTTTGAAATTATCCATATTTCTCACAAGGAATCAAAGACTTCTGCCACCAAATGAAGCACACTTTGTATCCATTTCAGACAAAAAACCGAAATGTTGTCATGTGCAAGATACCCCCCTCCCCAATTTGTATGACTGCAAATGCAGAGGTGTAGGGCCTATTATATCAAGTAGGCTTATACTATAGGGATGACTGTATGTAAGGTACCAAATTGTATAATTTCATATTAGTGAAATATTATGTTTTATTTGGTATTGTAACGTCGACCAAAATGTTGGGTTGTCACACGCCAGACGAAGAAACCACAGACACTATTCTTCAGGGTTTCGGGGCTCTACGGCCATTTATTCTTTCCACTTTCTTCACACAAGCTCTCTCTTTATACAACTCACAACAAAAAGGAACGCTATACAAAAGTCACACTACTGAGTCGGTGCAGTCCGGCAACGGGTCTCCCTGGCCCAGCAGCAGGGGTCCCAACGCTACGGTTGCACCGGGGGTCCGTGCTGGCGCCCTCTGCCGGCAGCCCGGCACCGCCGTTACACAGCCCCCTCCGAGGACCCTTGTTCGTCCCCGAACAAGGCGGCGCCTCTGCTGGGGTATTCGCTTGGGTCGCCTGGTCTCCTCTGTGGTCTCCTCCGGGGTCACCTCTGGGGTCTCCTCTGGGTTTTCCTCTGGGTTCTCCGTTGGGATCACCTCTGGGTTCTCATCTGGGCCCTCCCCGGGGTCTCCTCTCCGTAATTGACTCCTGTGCGGAGCTACTCCATCGGCTCCGCTCCATAGACTCCCGTGCAGAGCAACCTCACGGTTCCGCTCGATTAACTCCCGTGCGGAGCCACTCTGTCGGCTCCACTCCATTGGCTCCCGTGCGGAGCAACTCCATCGGCTCCACTCCATTGACTCCCGTGCGGAGCAACTCCATCGGCTCCGCCCCATAGACTCCAATGCGGAGCAACCTCGCCGGCTCTGCTCCATTGACTCCCGTGCGGAGCAACTCCATCGGCTTTGCTCCATAGACTCCCGTGCGAAGCAACCTCGCCGGCTCCGCTCCATTGAATCACGTGCGGAGCAACTCCATCGGCTCCGCTCCATAGACTCCCGTGCGGAGCAACCTCGCCGGCTCCGCTCCATTGAATTACGTGCGGAGCAACTCCATCGGCTCCGCTCCATAGACTCCCGTGCGGAGCAACCTCGCCGGCTCCGCTCCATTGAATTACGTGCGGAGCAACTCTACCGGCTCCGCTCCATTGATTCCCGTGCGAAGCAACTCCGCCGGCTCCGCTCCATTGAATCCCGTGCGGAGCAACTCTACCGGCTCCGCTCCATTGATTCCCGTGCGGAGCAACTCTACCGGGGAACACGCATCCGGCGCTTGTACATGCGCGGAACGGAGCCGTTTCGGAGGGAAACATGCCCGGTGTATTTGTGTCCGTGGAACGGAGCTGTTCCGGATGAAAACATGTGTCCGTTGTATGGTGTGTGTGTGTTACGGGGCTGTTCCCATCGTGGGCCCTGGCACGTGTGTTCATGCGGGGTGTCTCCGGACGATCAAGCCCGGGCAGTCCTGCTTTATCAACAGGCGCAACTCGGCAGTGTTCCGAATGGAACAGAGCGTCTGTTGCGCCGTGTTGCACAGTGCGGCGCGATTCCCCATGGGATTTAGCATGTGGGCCTAGCTGGCTCCCCGAAACACTGAAAAAGTCCAACTCCGAGTCATCCAACGTGACGAACGCTTTGCTGGCCATCTCATCAGGTTGGTTTACGCTCTGCGAGGCCCTGATCCAGCGTGCGTACCCGCCGCGTGGCAAGTCGGACGCCAGACTAACTCGACCCGGGCGATATTTTTTATTACACAACTATCTGGGGTACCTTGGTTATCATTAACAGGCTGGAGTGGAGGCTACTGCTTTTCAACTTGGTACGGATTTCGGACTTTATTTCCCTTTTAAAAAAATATCCTCCAGAGCCTCGGATCAGAAAAAGAAAAAGAAAATTGCTGCTTTACAAGTAGTATCTGACTGACAAATAACGTTTCTAAGATAAAACTTTGACTTGTTGAAAAAAAGAGCAAAATCTGACAGGGCAGGGTCAGGATTCGATCTCGAGAACCCTGCTCAGTAACTAGCCTGCATAACCACTAGGCAACGGCGCTGCTCGGCAAAATCCCGCAATTCCTAAATTATATACTTTCGCACATTTAATACATTTCGCGCGCGCGTAGGTAAATTGTTACAGGATTGTAGAGCGCCGCTACACAATCCTATAACCTTGATTCAAGTCGTCGGAAATGGTCACCCTGTACTATTGTGTAAATAAAATATTCGCAACCCGGTGTATTCATGGCGAAAAACACTCCAAATTCTACCTGTTTTTTCCTCTGTCAGACATGCCACGGCTGCCACCAATGTAACGTCGACCGGATCCTGGGTTGTAACCCGCCAGGCGAAGGAAACCACAGACACTATTCTTCAGGGTTTCGGGGCTCTACGGCCATTTATTCTTTCCACTTTCTTTTCACGAGGCTCTCTCTTTATACAACTCACAACAAAAAGGCAGGCTATACAAAGGTCACACTACTGAGTCGGCGCAGTCCGGCAACGGGTCTCCCTGGCCCAGCAGCAAGGGTCCCAACGCTACGGT
Organism: Patiria miniata; assembly: GCF_015706575.1. Taxonomy (NCBI): domain Eukaryota; kingdom Metazoa; phylum Echinodermata; class Asteroidea; order Valvatida; family Asterinidae; genus Patiria; species Patiria miniata. Next base: position 7,420,059 of record NW_024037069.1, on the reverse strand, counting down.
TGCACCGTGGGTCCGTGCTGGCGCCCTCTGCCGGCAGCCCGGCACCTCCATTACAGTATATATATGCTGAACAATTTGTCTTTCAAGAACATTTGCCAATGCATCTTTAATAATGTGTTGTATTTAAATACATTATTTCATGTTACATATAGGTCTACTTGCTTTGGTGTGTTATGTTATTATTGCTTCTAAAATCACGCATTAGGTATTTCCTTTGACTGGGCCTATTGAAGGCAACACAATCATAGTTGTGATGGGAACTGATATCGGTCGGAGATTTAGTGATGTTGTGAGTGTGATGGTTGGCGATCAACCATGTGATCTGGCTGGATTAAGCTCAGACTACCAAATTGGAGCAAGGTAGGGTCAAATCATACTTCATGCAAGGACATTACCAGTTCTTGTACTTTTTATTCAAGCTTTGACTAATGTTCTCATATTCAGTTTTTCGACGTTTTGTTAACATTTTTTTTTACCGAAAAATGTTATCTATAATTGTTCTCTGTCAGTTATAATATTGTGTTTTTCTCAGTATTTGTAGGCAATGTCGGTATGTCTTGCTAACAAAAATATTTCAATTTCTGATCAAAATGTTAATTTTTCCCCTCACAATTTCTAATTCACAATGTAGTCAACAGCGGAGTGTGTGCCATGTTGTGGAACATTGTAAAATATTAAAAGTGTACATAATTGTAAAATCTTAAAAGTAAAGTTCCAGAGTGGATGAGGATTTGCTCAACCTTCTATTTTAACGTCACGTATTACGTTATGTTTCAGTGTCAACTGCATAACGAGAGCAGAAAGTGAAGGAGCCGAGTTGGTTACTTTGACAGTCACGGGTGCAGATGGTACAATGCAACACAGCTCAGGAACGGTCAACTTTAACTTCAGAGTAAGTCACGTCCTGCACGGACTCGTTTACACTGACTCAGCCACTGAGGTAGCCTACCTGCTTGGAAAAGGAACAAGCGTCCAAGGAAATGTTTTTACACTGTTGTGGAAATAAGCACGGAATGTATGATCACGAATGAGGTCTGTTCACGAATGTTCTTGTCTTAGCAGTTCGGCACCGCATTATGTCAGCTGGAGCAATAATTAGATATATTATAGCTGAATTAGTTGATAATTACACACCAAATATTTTATGTTTTGGTTGAGGATATTTGGGAAAATCCAAGGCATTTAAGTGAATTTCCTAAACGTAGGTCAAGTTTACTATTGAAATGTCAAAACATTTTATAAACAATGATACTCGAGGATTCGATGCACGAATAACTAGCAAATACTTATTCCAACTGTAACAATAATATAATTGGTGTGGAAAAATGTTTGATAGACAAACACAGTTCTTGGAATTTTTTCACATAATGATTTTCGTTAACAGAACCCAAAGATTACAGATTTCCAACCCAGTCTCGGCCCAGAAGCCGGTGGGACGATAGTTAGTGTGAATGGAGCGGCCCTCAACACTGGACGCAATATTGAAGCGTTCATCGGCGACAATCCTTGCCACATAACAGGGTATTATGTCTCTTTCGTTACACATCATTTTCCAAATTGTTGCGGATACGGCAAGAATCGGAGCATTGTCTAACTCCCACCTCTGGTTTATGTCCAGAATATTAATTCAAGCTTTGATTAGAAACAATCAGCATTCTTGTGTATGATATTTTATTATATATACAAATCTACTTTATCCTGTTCTGTAGAATTGCTCTAAGTTCCACCAATATTTACCTTGAGACATTGCTACATCTATTCAGTGTAAAGGAGTATCATACACAAATTGTTGCACATACGGCAAATATCAAAGTATTGTCTAGTTTTTCCCCAGGATTAACTCTTGAATGATATTAATTGTAACATTCGTTCGAAACAATACCACTTTTTGGTTGAATAGTTATTACTTCAGGAAAAAGAGGGATCTCGCCAACATCGCTTTTATCAGTGACTCCAAACAATTGTTTGTATTTTAACAAGTTTCATTTCTTTGAATTTATTAGAAAATCTTATTCCCTATTCATGACACTGTGTATTCCGCAAAATGGATATTCTTTGGTGCTGATTTTTATTTCATGTTATTTTTGTAATGGTCAACATTAAGAAATATCATTTTAATTGTTTTTTTTTCAGGATGTTATTAAAAAATTGACTTTCCTAAAGAAACTCCATATATCTTGGAAACATTCCATACAGTGACAAGAACTATTATTCACTTAGATGAATCTCACTTTCACATTTCTTCAAAAACAAACTTACAATGGATTTTAGTAAACATGGCTTGTCTCAAGTAATTGTTTTTCTTTCCCAAATTACTCAGCCAACCAGTGGAGTCCATGCTAGAATGCACAACTACTGCTGGCCAAGTTGGATATCAAGGTGTTGTGAAACTCTCCTTCGATGGAGCCATGAGAACCTCATCAGATATGTACACGTACGCTGAGAATCCTACCGTTACTAAGGTGTCTCCTCTGAAAAGCATCGTTTCGTGAGTCTACATGATTTTTCCGCCTTCATCTATTGTACCATGATGGGCTATTTTGTATAGCTTTTTGGTATAGCTTTGTTGGTATATACTTCAATTTGTATCGACCACATTATTTCTACCTAATTTGTATTACAGCCTGTATTGTCCAATGAAAATGTCTGTGTTTTAAATATTTTTAAACACAAACAACAAAATGAAGGTAAAAAAGGGAATTTTGGTCCTGGTATTAGTGAAATGTTATGTTTCTGTTGTTAGATACGCGATACGCTGTCAAGTAGCAAGCTTGCAGCCAAGTTTATGCATGGCTGTTTTCAGAAGCGAACTAATACAAATCTTTATAACTGAAGACTGCTGTTATTTGAATGAACAGTGAAATGTTATAGCTGATTCTAAGCTTTAAATTGTCATATGCTGAAAGTTTCTGAAGGTGAACACGTGCGTGCATTTCTTAATTGTTTAAATTGATGTTACACCAGCCAATATCTTTCAGTGTAGAATGTATTTCCAGTATTTGTTATCGGTGTTTTAATTGTCAGGGGTGGTCGAAATTTGACGGTTACTGGGACTTTTCTAACCACAAGTAGAAACCGTCAAATCGTTGTCACTAATGGAAACGGTAATCGTAAAGTGGAGGTGAGAAATGTGTTTTGATCTCTGTATAAATGACTTTATATCTGCCCTATCCCTGCTCAACCTCCCCTTTACCTCCGATCTCTATCTACTTGCTCCACTATTGCAACATATATAATTAGGAAGCTTTTTAAATCCTTATTATTTTTATTTTGTTCAGTTACCGCGAACGACCACTTTTAATGTGAAAATGGCAATAATTGTACTATGTAAAGTGTGACAGCCATTACATCATGAAACACTCACATTTCTGTTTTGAAGTAGAAACAAAGAGAGGTGCCATATTGTCAACCAGGGCTAATGCTGACCAGAATTGTCAACTGATGACGTCTTTATTTTGCAGGAATGTGAAGTTAAATCTGCAACAGAGATGTTGTGCTTGTCTCCTAACATAACAGACTTTGTCAGAGATCCATGAAACATTTGGCTTCATCATGGATGGGGTCACTCAACTGTTGGCATGGTCTGAGGATAACGATGTCCACCTGGAGTACTTTGAGGATCCAGTGATCCTAAAAAGGAAACTTTTTAAAACTTCTAGTAGAAGTAGAAACAAAGAGAGGTGCCATTGTCAACCGGAGCTAATACTGAACAGAATTGTCATCTGACTGATGTGGGTCTTTATTTTGCAGGAATGTCAAGGTGAATCTGCAACAGAGATGCGGTGCCCATCCCCTAACATAAGAGACCTCGACATAAGCAATGAAAACTTGACCTTTGGCTTCATCATGGATGGGGTCACTCAACTGTTGACATGGTTTCAGGATAACGATGTCGACTTGGAGTACCTTGAGGATCCAGTGTATAACAAATTTGAAGATGGTATGAAGGACAAGGAAGGAGAAACCTTAAAAATCACGGTTGGTATGCGTGTCTTATTCTTTGTGCCTATCCTTTTCATTGTTGTGTTCTTTTCTATCTGTAGATATGGGGCCTGTCGGTAAAACTGCACGAAGCACACTTATACAGTGCATTGCATGTCACCTCTCATATGGACTCAAGATAAATTTAAGTTGATATCTCTTCCTTCTGAATCAAGTGGATCTTCCAAAAATACAGTAGGCCTATCTTGGTAACTTTTGCTAAGTTACAAAACTTCATAAGCTCAGATCAGTCATTGCAAGCGCAAATCTAGATGTGATGTGAAATAACAGTTAAGGTTTTTTTTTTTTTTTTTTTTTTTACATCGGTCCCCATACGGATATATGTATAGGGGTACATGAACATGAGAAGAAAAAGAAGAAAGTCTTACGTGTGATACAGGTTATAACCTTTTTTTTAGAAATAAAACATTTGTCACAACCGAAATGATTAAATCTGTCCAAAATATACCAATCCAGATACCTCTTATTTTCCTTTTAAAATCAATTGAACTTGAACTACCTGTGGATGCTTTAACAGGGCGAGCGGATTGACAGCGCCATCACAGAGGGAGAAATCATCGTGACGATCGGAGTAGAGAGCTGTCCCATTAGCCTGTTCACTGGGACAACACTCGTATGTGAATTGCCCGATGAGGCACCAACAGCCGGTGACTACATGGGAGAAGATACTGGGAAAGGTCTGCCTGTTGTATGGGTAAGTTAGGGGCGGATCCATGTATGAATGTGTGGGTAGCTGTCAAGTGCTCTTTTCTTGCAAGATTTTTCCTTCTTTTGCGGCCCGGGGGGGGAAGCTTATCCGTTTCCTTTTCATTGTTGTGAGTACAAAATGGCAGGTAATTTTTAATTGTGCTAATTTTAATTGTGCTAATTTGATATTGTCCTTAAAAAATCTCAAAGAAATGAAGTTTTTCTGCATTTTTTCCAATACATTTTAAGTACAACTTTGTACATGTAATGTTCTTTCTCAGGTTGTGTTCAATTGTTTCGACATTATGAATGGATAACCAATTAAAAAAAATTGAATCATATTAATATACCTTATAGCATGGCAGAATTTTATAATAATTATGCGGTCATTACATTCCCGAAATCTGAAGAGAAGACCGCCTGGCTGTAAAATGACCAAGAAAACCGGCTCATCTAGGATTGAATATTATTAAGGTTTATACATTGTTCCTCAGATTGTGTGAACATCAGTTTACTCAATCCGAAAGCAACAACATCACCCAATTTCAATCAGTTCTCCCCAAACCGTAATTACTCTATACTTTTCCATCACTGTTGATTGTTTCTTCAAAAGTAATTTTTATAACGTTGACATTAACTAGTTGGTTAAGTCCATGTCATTTGTTGAAAAGTTTATCATTTCATTTTGCGTTATTCCATAGGTTCGTCACAATAATTTAAAATGCAAGTTGGGCTACTTGGTCTATCCCACGGTGCCACTTGTCGCTATACTTGTACCGAGTTTGACCATCCTACTCTCCATGGCGATACTTCTCCCTGCTACCTTCATGTACTGCAGACAATTGCGAAGGAAGCGCACCCACGACCGAAGACTGTTGGGCAGGATAATGGCGATTCATCTCGGTAAGTGCTGGTGGCAAGAGGTGACTTGAGTTAACTCCTGAATGCCAAAAAAGGTGCACAAAACTGCGGCAAAGGGATAATCTCACTCTACCTAGGAATGTGCTCTTAAAATCACTCGATCTCAAGATAGCGAAATGGTAAATATCCTGAAACCCTTAAAAACTTAATATCCATTTATTCTGGCTACTTATCAATTCTTTATTTTCAAACATAATTATGATAGTTTAGAAAAAAAAATAAACAGGACGTAGCTGCACATCTCCATATTAAATTATGATCTACTTCTAAAAAAAAAATCATCTCAAGATGGCTGCTAACGGGCAGCCGGTTTTGATGGTAAAATACATGGCAAAAGAATTCCAATGGCAACCTCCTCAATTGACTGTAAATTGTAAATTCGTGGACAGAATGAAACAAATTCCTCCTCAACAAAAATAAATATAGAACTCTTTTGTCAAGATGGTGCTTGTCATTTCAGACAACACGTGAATCTTGTGTAGCATGCAAAGGTTGTTTTGTCTGTTGATTTGTAAGCCTGAACGCGCTCGTAAACTTACCACTATATTACGTTATTTACTGTTAATGCGACATTGTATCTCTTTTCTTCAGAAATTGACTCCCATGTCAAAAGACGCAGGAGGTATAGATCCCAGAAACAGTCGGAATCTGCTCAGCGAAAACACAAGCGCATTGTCCTGAGCAAGAAGGTCAGCTTCGTTCCCGACGACATTCATATCGACTTCAGCCAACTGGAATTGGGAGAAACTCTCGGACGAGGTAGTGACTTTGTACGAGGAAACAATGAACGTTTCATGAGTTCCAAGTGTTAGCTGTTATTTTACCTGAGAAGGAGAGGCCTACATAAAGTACAGGGGCTATGTGTGCAAACTGTTATTGAAACGCATTTTCACGTTTCGACCTTTAGGAGATTATTTAGACTCAGTCGCTCGGTCTGTCAGTAAGTCGGTAGGTCGGTAGGTCGGTTGGTCTGCCATCTGGCTAGTTCTTCGGTACCAGCAAAAGATAATCAGTATAGATGAGTATAATACACTTGACCAAATTTTACAGGTGCATTTGGACGTGTACTGAAAGCTGTTCTACACGACACGTCAGGGGAAGATCAGATTGTGGCAGTGAAGACAGTGCAAGGTTGGTGATGAGAATGTCGGCCATTTGTAAGAGATGTTTGCACTGACAGTGTAGATTCGAAACGGAGCATTGAAAAGTTGTTCCTCGGTTAAAAAAGGGCCCATTTCAAAATGGTATGCATTTTAGTCTTGAGTATACTTGTTGCTGATTAGATTTGCAGAAGGGGTGTTGGATGACCTTATTCCGAGAAAGAGGAACTTCTAACAACATTAATCAATGTGCGTCTTGAATGAAAGAAGCGAAAGAGTCTTTTAATTAAAAAATTGCGAATTGTGGGTTGTAAAATGTTAGATGAGACTTGAGGCATTGCAGGTGGACATGATCAATGAATGGGAGGTTTGCGGTAACACCATGTGAACGATATCTTTTTGTGAGTTGTGTATGAGAAGAACCATCGGTTTATTTCGACGTTTCGAACAGTATGCTCTATCTGTCGTCAGGAGACACTTGTAAAATGTTCTTGAACTGAAATGAATTACATTGTTCTCCGGTGTCACTGGGTTATTACATTGGCTTACAGGCGTCCTCGAAATCTACGGGACTTGATTGTTCGAGCTGAAGTCCCTTCCTTAGATGCATCCCCTCCCACCCAGCATGGTACTTTCAAGTGCAGTTCCAGATGTGTTGTCTGCCAGATTCATATCCAGGAGTCTGACTCCTTTTCTGGCCACTCTTCTGTCACTACCCATAGAACCATTGGTAACATCACTTGTAACACCTCTAATGTCATATATCTCATTTCTTGCAGGGTCTGTGGAGTGCAGTATGTAGGTGAGACTAAGAATACGCTCAAGAAGCGTTTCTATGCCCACCGGTCAACGGTCAACACCAAGAAACTAGACACCCCTGTTGGTCATCACTTCAACCTGCCTAACCACTCCATTTCTGATATGATTTTGCAGGGCATTGAATCTCTTGGCCATCGCAAGGACTCAGTTCGCCTCAGCAGAGAGAAAGTGTGGATGAATCGTCTTCGAACTATTCAACCACATGGTCTCAACATCCAACTTGGAAATGATTAATCCTTTTCTTCCTCCATTGTCTTCTGTTACAGATAATCCATCTGGTCTTCCTTGTTTGTGTTTACCCATCTTCCCCCATCTTTCATCCCTTTCCACCTCAATACTGTCCCCCCCCCCACATCATCCCTTCACTCTCACACTCTTTTGTCCGTTCCCACTCCCTGTGACCTTTGATCCTTCCCCTTTCTGGTCCCTCCCCTGTTTACACAAGACCCCCTGTGGTTTGCCATCTCCCTTTGTTTCTTTGTTCTCTCATCCACCCTCCCCTGCATCTTTCCACACCTTTCACACCTAATCCTCCTTTTGTGTTTCTTCTTTCAGCCCTGCATGTTTGTGTGCACCCCCATGTAAATGTATGTACCTTTGTCATTTCTGTTTTAGCCTCTGAAGAAGAACTTGCTAAGTTCGCAACGTCAGGCCACATTAATTTTATGATGAAAATAAGTTAAAAAAATACATATTCCTGTTTTTGTGTACTAGCTTGGCCACATTTTAGCTGGGCGTGCCAGTTATCACATATAAATGCCTTAATTTTGCTTCTACAAATGTATATAGACACCTCGGACACGAAAAATGTGGTGAAGTTCCTGGAGGAAAGCCTGATCATGAAAACCTTCGACCATATCAACGTGCTGGGGCTTCTGGGGTTGACCTTTGACGCTGACAAAAAACCCTTGATGGTGATACCCTTCATGGCAAACGGTGACCTCAAGACATATCTGGTCAAGAAGAAACAGGTATGTAGTCAAGAGTGATCAATGTCGATAATAAGTGGTGGAAGGTTTGATAAAAGAATTGGTAATGAGTGGCATGCGTTTGGAACTCACTTAATGGTGATTTTGGTAGATGTTGTTACGTTTAATAATTAATAGTTCACTCACGAGATTTATTAAACAAAATGCTGTCCCATTTAGTAAACAGTATGTCATGTGTTTTGTTCTGAGTGTGGTATTTATTTATTCATTGGAGGTTTTTACTTTTAATTTAGACCTTGGCGACATCTCTGCTGATGAGGTTTGCCTCACATGCTGCACTCGGTATGAGTTACTTGGCTCAGCACAAGTTTGTCCACAGAGATCTTGCGGCCAGAAATTGCATGTAAGTGTATGCTCTCTTCTATATCATCTGGGGCTTTTACACATGTCTTTATATGTGTGTTTGAGTAAAGCAAAATGAATGATACGAGAAATCGGTCAGCTGTTTCATCAAAAATAATTTTAATGCACCAGAGATACCAAGGGTCATGCATTCATTGAATTAACTCCAGAGTTCGAATTAATGGTATTGCAATTCTTAAATGATGTGACCTCAAAGTAAGATCAACGTTTAACAACCTCATTAGGGTGGATAGTGATCTTCTGGTGAAGATAGCTGATTTTGGACTGTCCCGTGACATGCACGAATCGGATTACTACACAAGCGGCGATGTTCAGGCTAAGCTGCCTATCAGATGGCTGGCTCCCGAGTCCATGGAACGTCGAGTGTACAACGCCAGGACTGACGTGGTATGCAATTAAATCCATCTTTGATTGGAATGTTAGGTGATGTTTAGATAAAGATCTGAAGGGAAAGAAAGTGGCGCACATCTCTTTGCGTTGTGTGGAACTATCCATCAAAGAGAAACTACATGAACTTCGATGTCCGGTCATGAAACGTCAATTTATTGATCATTTACATCGGATATGTTTTCAAGGCGCCCGACCATCATCTGGAGTATTTCGTCTTAAGACGCCCATCTCGAACTGATTTCTAAGTTAACTTACTTATGAACGTTGTCTTTTCCATTTGACACAAGATCTCATTAAACAGTTCAATAAAGACTCAAATACAAATGTATAGTTCCGTCAATCTTCGTTAATCTTGGCTTCCCTTTCCAGCTAGCTCATGTAAAGTGTTCGGTAGCTCAATTGAACAGGCATCATAAGAATGGTCTCTTACATTGAAAAATATTTGTCTTCTTTGGTTTTCTACAGTGGTCATACGGTGTGCTCCTGTGGGAGATTTTCAGTAAGGGTGCAAGACCGTATCCAGGAATACCCCTCCAAGATGTGTATATTTTCTTGAAGAGTGGTCAACGCATGGATGCTCCCAAGAACTGCCCGTCAGAAATGTATGTTCAAACAGCGGTCACCATTACCTTTAAATAATAACACATATAATGTCGTTTTAACTTCTGTAAAGGTATGCACGATTCTATTATATTTTAGTCAATTTTTTCTGAAGGTGAAGGGATCTTAATGCATCTTTTTTACTCTCAAAGGTTTTACATAATTGACAGTAGGTATAACACTCTCTAGTTGTGAGAAACAGTGTAGAGTATTTTGTTTGGGGTTTCAAATGAAAAAAGGGAAACTCAATTCTCAAACATTTTTCTCAAAAATGTAGGGTCAATGTGCTTGAGTAATCAGTAATAATGGAAAGTGTATTGTCAGGGGTTTCAAGTAAAAGTGCAAACACAATTTGATATACGATCAAGCATGCAGCATCTAATGATTTTTGTTACATTTGCTGACTGATACAGCTACGGCATAATGGTACGTTGCTGGCAGGACAACCCCAAGTCACGTTGCACCTTCGTCCAAGTTGCCAACGAGCTGGAAGAACTGTTGGAGGGAGACAATGACTACGTAGCAGCTCCTAGTGCGGGTGTGTTTGGTAAGCGACCCATCAAACATCGCAAAGAACCTGGTGTCACAGACGACAGTTTTCTGGTCCCGATGCAGCAGGAGACCGCCTTTGGTGCTGACGGCCCGTGTAGTGACGGAGAAACCAGCGGGAGCCATGCGACCGCCGCCCATGATCCCTTGGATTATGTCAATAAAATTGTCATTAGATAAGTGACGTGCAAATTCCCAGATAAGAAGTATCCGAAAAGAAAATGGTTTAAAGAAAAAAGTCTGTTTCAAGTGGCCAATATATTAAAATCTTTACTTATCAAGAAGGATCTATAGGACACACTCCTTGCTCACTTTCATTCCTAAGAAAAAAGATTTGACCTTTCTAGGTTATCTTCCGTGTATTGGAATGAAATCGTTTACAATATATAGAAGGTGGCAGGCTAAACTAATAGCTAAAACATGGCTTTTAAGCGTCTTAAACCAGTGCCAAATGCCTTTTTTTCTTCTGCGATTGACATTGTTGTTTATGGACATTGGTATTTTAATCTGAGGTATTACTGTTGTTCACCATCATTGAATGAAACGTTCACAGATACGTAATTTGTATTACTTCATAATATTCTGATTTCCCGCAAATGAGTGCAAGATTGTTTTTAAAGATAAAAATGTTCGAATTTTATAATAATACTTGAACCGTTTATTCTAAAATACACAGTGATTTTCCAGTATTGTATTATATAACCATTAGCTTCGTAAAGTACATTCCTGTACAAACAGTAAAATAATAATAAGCCATACAATGTTTATTTGCAATTGATAACTTGCCGACTGGGAAATGTCCTTACAGATTCCTGCAAGTTGCACAAAACATTTATATAAAAACGGGTGAAGTTATCAATAAATTATCGACTGTCGGTATCGCTATAAAACTAAAAATTGGAGCAAACACTAATAGCAATGTTATTTTATTTAACGTATTGTACACAGTTGTTTTCAGCATTTAATTATTAAGTTAAATAGTGTATTACATAATTGACATAATTGTATATTTGGAACACCAGTAAAGACCTATATACTTAGACAGATGACACGTGCATATGCATTCTTCTGCGAAACAAATATGAAATGTAGCTCATTTCATTGAGGTGATATCTTGTTTACCTTTAAAAGTGTTTTAAAAAATGGTGAAAGGAGAGTGTTCTGTCGAAGGTTCCAAAAAAATAGCAATTTTGAAAAGAAGTTCTTTAAGCAAGGTAACGGAAGCTGCTCAATGGTTGCCAGTTAATGTAGAAAAACAAACTGACTTAAGAGGTTAACAAAATACCAGAATAAGTTGGTTAATACCTTCGAAAGATTTATTTTAAAAAGTTGCAGAGTTGGAGATCTAACAATGATTGTACATGTAGTTAGCACCGAGTGCTGTATAAATGCTCATACATGTATTCGATTTTCATTTGATTTGATTTAATCTTGCTTTTGGATCATGATTCATTCGATACAGATACATATTTAAGCACCTTTTTATTCAGATTATTAGCATTGCAATGGTATATTGCTAACTTATAGCCAACATTGAATTTCTGTTTAAAATGTTAAGACAAATCGGAGTTCAGATATGTTGAATCACATACATTTCACAGACAGATCGATTTATCCGATGACTTTCTTCTTATTGTTATAGTTTTGGGGAGCAGGGATGTTTGATTTGAATTATTTTATTTTAATCATTAATCTAAATCCTGGTTTAAATCAATACAAAAACGACTAAAATCGGCATTTTTAATTTGAATGCTCCATCTGCTTATATTCTATTACATAATTGACATTACTTGTTATATTTTCAATACATGTACATGCAGGCCTGCTAGCTGACTAAATATCTGTTCTAACGCAATCGCGTGTGCACAGGTTTTCGCTTTAGTAGAGACATTGATTGAGGGATATTCCATTGTCAACACAACTGTACCATTAGACTCTCATGAAAAAAAAATGGAATCCTTTTGAATTGGTATTTAGTGGAGATTCATATATTCCTACAAACTAGTCTGTGAAGACAGACGCCACGTGCATATATGCATTATTTTGCCAAATTAATATGCATTCTACCTTATGTAAATTGCTGCATTTACATAATTGCATCGTGTTTTTCATATGTGAAAGGAGAGGCATCTTCAAAAAAATAAGCTGTTTCAAAAAATAAACACACCTTTGTAAAAAAGTTCTTAATGTAAGGTAAGAAAAGCCGCTCACATATGTTGCCTCGATAATGCAGAAACACAACATGACTTAATTGCAACTTTTATATGCGATATATTCGATATAATTCTATACGCTTAGTTGACTACGTTTATCTGAATATAATATCATACTGCGCAATTTAGCATATTCAAGATTGTAAGTTGTATTTGTTGGCCCTACATGATTTTTGGTATAATGGTTACAGACATGAAAGTGATGTGAAAGCATGTCCTCACCATATTTGGGCAGGAGTGATACTATCCGGTTCGTAAGTGACTGCGTCATATACACGCGCGCGCCCCACTGATCACTAGCGCCCATTGGCTAAGAACTCCAGATGCACTTACTTTCGGTTCCATGTGTTCCAATGCCACACCATGTGCAGAAGCATGGTTAAGTTGAAATGACGTCACACTTACACACCGGATAAAGAGAAATGAAAAACACTGCAGTGTTTTGACTCAGTATTACAGAACTGTGAGTAAAGCATAGAATACAACTCACATCTTTGGAAAAGGCCAGCGCCAGTCTGATTTTCATGCAGTGTTAATTGGTTTGTACGACTAAGTTCATCCCACCGTAAACACCTGAAAATGCATCAAGTAATAGCAAACTACCCTATTATTGACTTTTGTATAATGAGATTGGGGAAAATCCGGGAGACTCAAATAAAATAGGTTGTAGTCACAACATTGATACCAAAGACAGCAAATGCAGGTGAAAACGAATCTAAACAATGCAACAACCAGATAAAACCGTCCAGGGGATATTGACCTGTAAACACCGCCGGTTGGCTCAGGATTATACACGAATACTTCCCAATGTATTTCAAGTATTACATTAGAAGTGTCGCTTGTATGATACTTCTAACGATGCAGGGGAACTGTAGCTAAGGTACTTTAAGGTTTGCAAGATGTACCTCATGCTCGCCTTCCTTCTCATCAGTGTTGAGACTGCATGGCAATGAAAGCGTTCCTCCTAGCAGCGGTGGATTGGAGTTTTTAACAAAGTGGGCGGGGCACTCAGAAAAGACGCCTCAGATTCCCTGTGGGATAAATTTGAAAACGGAGGATGACAAATATATTCGTTTGTATGCACGTTGACGTCTAGAATTGTTCATCAGTTTAAAAAATTGATTTGATGAGGATCCAATGTTTCTCGTCCTCTCTCCTGTCGCATATACAATGTTCGTTCAAATTCGATTCGATTCATTATCGAACAATATTTCAGATAAATCGTCAGAGTTTGACGAACTGACGAACCTGTCCAGAACCGATCTTACAAACAATTTAGTATTGTTAAATATTCTAACATATTTATGATTGTTTCATGATAATCTGCCAAAAATTAAGACAAATACATTCGCCGTTTGTTAAAGAGGTTGTGGAATGCTCGAAGACATTTCCGTCATTTTTCGTGTATATGTAGCCTAAAGTGTCATGAAATAAAAACGACTATTGTTTCTGTCATAAAATGAGTACAAAAGGTACTTTTGAGAGCTGTTTTTCAAGTCAACCTCTTTAACTACGCTATAGTTACACAAAATGGCGAGTATGTGGATACTCGTTTTTGTGTGCTTTTGATTAAGTGACGTATCCCGATTCCTTATCAGTTCTAGAACACAATATTTTAAAAAGACTTGACCAAAATCCAAGGTTATATCTGAAAAAGGAGGATGTCTTTCCAGCCTGCGCTCTCTGCTAGTCATGCGCACAATAATAACGCCATACACCGTGTCGCACCGTCTGCTAATTACAAGCTGGAGTATTTTGCAGTCAGACCTAACTAGACTAACTACACGTTTAAATAAGTGTGAGACGGAAATTTATCAGGACACAAAAGTGAGTAAAATCCATGAAAATGACATGTGAAACAAAACAATCTACCATTGCCAATTTGACCAGTTTTACCTGTGTATTAGTGATCAACCCTAACGTATGCACCAGGAAACTAAAGTCGGTTCCCATCGTGTAAAAGTACCTCTCAAGGTAGTAGTTCAACCAAACCTTTGTTAAACTTGACACCGTCTTTGTAGTGCTTCTATAATACAGTATATCAGTGATTACTTCAGCAGTTGAATACACGTATTGTTAATATCGCCAGTTTGCTCCCGGAAGCGATATTTATTTGCCCTGCAGTTGAATATGCGTAATGTTAATAGCGTGAGTTAACTTACGGAAACAACTTGCGGAAATTCGTAGCTGGAGTCGCTCCCATAATGATGACATACCTTAGCAATTATATTTGCTTCGAGCTTAACAACTGTGACTTCACCTGTACATAATAAGTCATTCGTTTGTATGCACGTTGACGTCTAGATTTGTTCATCAGTTAAAAGAAATGATTTGATGAGGATCCAATGTTTCTCGTCCTCTCTCCTGTCGCATATACAATGTTCGTTCAAATTCGATTAGATTCATTATCGAACAATATTTCAGATAAATCGTCAGAGTTTGACGAACTGACGAATCTGTCCATAACCGATCTTACAAACAATTTAGTATTGTTAAATATTCTAACATATTTATGATTGTCTTCAAAATGATCTGCTAACAATCAAGACAAATACATTCGCCGTTTGTTAACTACGCTACACAAAATGGCGAGTTTGTGGATACTCGTTTTTTTTTAGTGCTTTTGATTAAGTGACGTATCCCGATTCTTTATCAGTTCTAGAACACAATATTTTAAAAAGACTTGACCAAAATCCAAAGCTATATCTGAAAAAGGAGGATGCCTTTCCAGCCTGCGCTCTCTGCTAGTCATGCGCACAATAATAACGCCATACACCGTGTTGCACTGTCTGCTAATTACAAGCTGGAGTATTTTGCAGTCAGACCTAACTAGACTAACTACACGTTTGAATAAGCGTGAGACGGAAATTTATAAGTACAAAAAAATGTGTAACTTCCATGCAAATGACATGTAAAACAAAACAATCTATCATTGCCAATTTGACCAGTATCACCTGTGGATGGGATGAACCCTATAACGTATGCACCAGGAAACTAAAGTCGGTTCCCATCGTTTCAAAGAACCTCTCAGGGAAGTAGTTCAACCAAACCTTTGTTAAACTTGACACCGTCTTTGTAGTGCTTCTGTAATACAGTCAGTGTTTACTTCATCGAAACCAATGTAGATAGTATTTGCCCTGCAGTTGAATATGTTAATAGCGTCAGTTTACTCACGGAAACGACTTGTGGTAATTCGTAGCTGGAGTCACTCCCATCATGATGACATACCTTAGCAATTATATATGCTTCGAGCTAAACAACCGTGACTTCACCTGTACATAATAAGTCATGTTTTGTAGAATTGTACACTCCGATAGACTTCTCTTTCTACTGCATGTGGAGTTGAACATTATGGGTTTTGCGAGTGTAGGCTCAGCCGTTCATTACGGACACTCCTCTGTTAGCTGTCTCCAGTTATTCCTACACACCTCTTGTCAGTCGGGTAGACAACTCGATCCTTAGCTTCGTGATATATCCAGACATGCTGGGTTTATTGCCAGAAAACGTTTTTGCTATCTCGTAATGCTGGCATTATAAAAACAACAGAACCGGAGCATAACTGAAAACTAGACAGAGAGGTTATTGCGTGTCATGACGTGTCATGATGCAATACTGAATTTCTATGGTTCCATAAGTTGTTTTACGGAAATTTAACGAAGAGAAAGATTAGGACTACACTCTCTTTATAAAGGAATTGTATTCGGATATAAATGGAAAACAGTACAAGTTTACCTGACATTTAAATTTATCAAAGTAAAACAGAACATTCTTCGAAATAATAGTCAACAATAAAAGGGAAAATTCACTGTAAATTGGATTTGTTTTCGTCACAACTAGATTTCTTGTCAGTCTCAAGAACTATAGAAACCAGTCAGTAATTTAAAAAAAAAATATTTTGTTCATCACAGTAACAACTTACACTGAGTGTACCGTCAACTGAGCGAGTTCACCAACCGTTCAGGGAACTGTTAAAAAGACCTGAGTTTCAACACCCGGAAACGAAACCCAAAAATTTGAACCAGGCCTATGTAGAAACTCAGCTACGGCAACTTAACAAATGATGATCGTTGGCCCATGAAGAAACCTTTCTATTTTGTTTTCCTATCAATATGTATACAGTACTGCACTGCGTACCCTATCGACATTATATTTTTGCCACTCTACGTGTGTTCATGTTGCTGTGGCTATGGGCTGAGTGGTAGAGTGATCATTTAACAAACATGAAGAACTTTCATTGGAGTACCGACCCCAGCATCAGTCACTCAACTTTTGCTCTTTAGACTAAGCAGAGGGATCCTGAGGAGAATCACCTCGCACTCCTGAGACAGCCTAAACTATATCTACAACTAACTGCTCTGCGTCTAGCCAATTAGCACGGTTACTTGTGGAGGTTAACGCAATGGGCACATCTTGCTCTTTTATAGATGTGACTGTTCTTGTACAATCCAATATTTCCAAGTGCCACAGGCTATTTCCTGAGTGCTAGTGATTCAACCTACACTATCAGGTGCGTTTGATATCTTGAATTAATAACTTTTTCCCACAGCTTCAAACAGTCGTCATACAGTCATTGGTTATTCCACAGTCTAGTATAATATAAATTATTTATGAGGAAGAACGAATGGAAACTAAGTGCGAAGACTAATGTGGAATTCTACAAAGTTTTGCACTTAAGAGGGCCAGCGGTAAACACATGGACTGTACGAACCTGCTTTCAGTCAAAAGATATCAATAAGGGTTACATTTAAGATTTAATCTCTATAGAACATCAACGAAAAGAGGTCACGCTTAATTGAGAAGAAAGACGACAACATTTCGGTTTAATATCCAGCTTTAAAGACATTCATCATTTCAATCCTTCAAGATATATTTTTTTAGACTGGAATTTCCAAATGCTTCCGAATAATTCTTCTCAATTTTCACGTCTAATAGTGTGCTTGCCAGCTTCGTCAAAATTATTTTGATAGAGATATTCCTTGTTTTGTGTTTTCAAGGGCCAATTTTTTCTTAAAAAGAAACAAAAGCCCCATTCGAACAAAATCCAGATCTTAAAGATGCTTCTACCGTGTTAATGGTTCCCACCATTAATATTGTTGCAGCTTGATAGCTTTTGGTAAGACCCATACAGTAGTAGATCCGGGTTGCTGAACAATCGAAGAACCGAGTGTGACATTAACTATCCAGTACATGTACATCGGTGTTAACCAGAAGTCATTGTCAATTCCGAACCAATATTTATTATAGACGAGCAAAAGCCAACTGCTTTTGAATATCACACCAATATATTTTCCATTTTCCTTTCCACGAAAGTGGAGAAAGTTGTGTGTGTGTGTTTTTTTAGAACGATACAAACAATGAAATCGACATCCAGTCCTATTTTTGGATTTTGTTTTGTCTCTTTAATCATAAAAGTATTTAATTTTCACCCCTTTGTATATAATCAGGTAAACGAACGAGAACCTTTTCCCTGAAATTTCTAGGCTTTGGACAAGGGTCCGAAAGATCAGATCTGGACATTCGTTTCATAACCAGAAATTGACTTTGTGCAAAACCAACAGTTAGAACGTTTGTGAAAAAAAAATCATTTAGAAATAAGGAGAACCATCCTTTATCTGTAAATCTTTTCATTGTATGGATTCCCTTACTGTACTGTAAACCTTGGTAATTTTTATTTATCTATATTTTTTACAGACTGTGGCTATAGACTTTTCTCTATGACCCACTGCATTGTACAAAGCGGTGCAGTGCCATCTCAAACTTCCCCGTGAACTCAATATTATGGAGTCTTGTAGGAGACACTCCACCCTCCTGTGGGCAATTGCTCTGTCTTGGAGCGTCATCTGCATAAATGTTTTTATCACATCAGCTGAGTGGCACGGAGACCTGTCAGACTATGAGTTGGCCAGCTTTGACAATCCTGATATTTTGGGTGAAAACGAAAGACGGGCATCAAAGTTCAACCATTTTGCCTTGAGTGACCATGACGATGTGTATGTTGGGGCTGTCAATTGGTTGTACAGGTTGGACCGTAGTTTGGACGAGATACTGAATGTTACAACCTGTGATGACCGCAGGCCAGATAGTGTGATGCCCTGCCACCTCACAAATAACTACAACAAGATACTGGTAGTTGACAGTACTCGGCCAAACAGTTTGATAACCTGTGGTGGTGTGTATGATGGTATTTGTCAGTTACGACAGTTGCAAGATATTAGGAGCGTGATGATGGAATCTGTTCGTTACGTTGCTGGGTTTGAGGATGCATCTACTGTTAGTCTGATTGCTTCAGGAAGAGGCGGACGTGAAATGCTATATGTGGCTGTAACATATACTGGGGAAAATATTGGGTCTTCGGGACACTTTCCATCAATATCAAGGAAGACCCTTACAAATAATACCTTTTTATCAGCAACAGAGATGGACCCCATAAGTTTCAGTAATTCTGCAAAAATGGCCGACTTTGGTATTAACTGTGTTGCAGCATTTGACTTTAGAGGATTCACATACTTCGTTGTCTCACAGAAACAGGACATCCATTCTCATAATGTTATCACAAAGATAAACAGAGTTTGTCAGGATAGCCAAAACTTAGACGCTTACACAGAAATTACCCTACAGTGCAGTGGATCAGATGGCGGTGTGTACAGCTTGGTGCAAGCACCTTACTTTGAAACAGCAGGACCTGATCTAGCGGCATCATTGGGTCTCACTGCAGACGAGCAGGTGCTGTATGCTGTGTTTGCCAAGAACCAAGGAGCTTCGGGTACCAGTGATGTACCCATCGATCACTCAGCATTGTGTGTGTACAAGATGAGGGATATCTTGGATGCCTTCAAAGCAGCAGTCACAGGCTGTATCAAGAATGGAAATGCCTACTCTGTTGACTATTTGGATGGCTCTTTTTGCAGTAGTTTCAGGGTAAGTACAGAAGCGTATTTGAAATGATGTTGGCATTTCTGTAATGAGATTCAAAGATGAATTCCCCGTGCTGTTTCGAGTTTCACCTCGAAAAGTGGATTGGTTTTTCCCAATTTTTATTTTCCTAGCAATATAATGTGTTTCACTTTAAATGACACATTTTAACTTAAAAATCCACCAACGTTTAGGTGCTCCTTTTTGTTCTCATATAATTCTATTTTCATGTAACATCCTTATACTTATTGTACAATTTATGGGAACAACTGGAGATGAAACACGATGAGTAGCTTGATTACTCGTGATAAAATAAAGAAATGTTAAATCGTTCATATCCTTGAAAATGTGGTAAAAGAACTCAAATCATGAAAAATGAAGGAACCTGAGTCATTGAATATGCCTCGGGTTAAAAAATAAAAAGTAATTATTTGGCTGGTAAGTCATTCCAGCACGAGACCAAAAACCCGTTTAAATAAGTTTAAACGTACCACAACGTATGGAGCAATTATCATACTGAGGAAAATAATTGGTCCAATCAGCAGTTCTAACGAATGACAAAAGCACTGAGAAGCATTATGACCATGAATAGTGAGGGTGTTATAACACAAATATATCTTTTCTACCGGGAAACGAATGCCCAAATACTTCAACTACAATGCTCTATGATCATATGTAGATATTGTTCACTTTTGGGTACGATGGCTGAAAAGTTGGTAAGGCACATCAACAAAACAGAATCGTTGATCCGCAAAAACCCCTGGGTATTTTATCTTTTCCCCAGGCCGGCTACGATCTGTACTGTCATTGTAGCCAATCGACAGCCCTAGTCTGATCATTGCCAGTAACGGGTGTGTTTGTCGGTTTTTCAATGTAAGCTCTGCACGCCATCGCAGTAGGCTAAATAACTTTCAGAGCAATTATCAAACTGATTTACTTTTCAACTGAGGATCAATAATAATAAAACAGATCAAATTTCTTGACTTTTATTGAGGAAAGGGGAGTTATGTCGGTCACTTGAGACTCAACTGCATGGGGCTCCAAAATTCATGGTGGTGCAAAAAGAAGGAAACCTAATTTTGACAGGAATTTTAACCTTAACTTATTTGAACTGTTTTTTTTTTAAATAATGTAGCATTAAGTATAGCTTTTCAACCATACATGGTGAAAAAAATCTTTTAAAAATCGCAAGAATAGTGTTATTATGCTAATTTGAATACAAGTCACCAAAATCACCGTTGTCACGTGTAGGTCTAGTGTAGTGGGTTTTTTTGGTCTTTAATCAAGTTTCGGAACTCAGTCAAGCGGATGCATTGGAATAAAGCCGTCTGTGGACAAACAGGTTTTGCACATACAATTTTTAAAATACCCTATCTCAGACAAAATATGCATTTGCAATAATTTTTTTCGTCACTTTCGTTTAAAGATCAATATTTTAATGCCATTTAATTGAATTTTTGAAATATGCTCAACAAGTATGTGAAAATCGCTGTCACGTTCTTTTTGACTTGCCCTGTATGTATTACAAACAAGCCGTTATTGCAATATTATTTATTTTCAATGTTCACGTTGCTGCACATTCTGAAATTAAAGTAAAATTGAGTCCAGATTTTCAGAAAAGTTTTCAGAGATTTATTTTCAAACCAACGATTTGGCAGATGAAAACCTATAAAATTTAAATTTAAAAATACGTCAGGTTGAAGAAGTTGATGGAGAATTGCCATTTTACTTGTCCAAAACGTGACCGTGCAAGAGAAAATTGCATATATGCATGCATTGGAAGGCCCAAATTCAAACTTTGATAATTTCTGTGAAATAGAAAAATGTGAATCACTAAATGCCACATTTTGCTCATCATTCGTGTAGGGAATGGGCCTTCATTATTAACCAAAACAGCGCGTCCAGACAGAATGGTTTTGTTGGGGAGTTTTTGTGACTTATATACCATTCATAATTGTATTGACCGCATGCGGTGTGTTAGTAATTGAAAGAAATGTCCGGATAATCTGACCCTTATTCTCAACGAGTTGCAGAATGTTATAAAAGTCACAGCTTTCCGATCGGTGTTACTTTGGAGGCCCCTAAATGTGTTCAACCAATACATAGCAAACCTGTTATGTCAAGTCAAGCCCCCTTCGTCCTGAAACTCCACCTCATTTTAAGGCTGAACCTTTAAAAAAAAAATTGCAGAATATATGCAACTATAACAATTTAAATGGGTTCAAAGTTGTGTGTTAGGTTGAACAAGAAAACCTTGTTTGCAATCCTCAGGCTGATATATATCAATGTGATATAAACACGCTAAAGCACTCATTCTCGTTTCATCAACGACTCTCCTTGAACTTAATTAACTGAGACATCGAGTAGAGGTCTCTTTAATTATCCTTCTTGTTTATACTTTCGTTATAGACTCCCATTCTGGATCGCTATTTCTGCATACCCGTGACCAATGATGCTGTTCATACGCCATTATTCAAGTACGCCAAGGGCATAAACCCCGTTCCATCCACGGCAATACTAGAGCTGCCTGGTACTCTCTCGTCATCAATCATAACCACAATAGAAGTCAACCACACCATCGCTTTAATCGGGACATCGAGTGGAGATCTACTCAAGGTAAATTAACCCTAATCGATTAAAGGGAAAATACAACATTTGCAAACATCAAAAAATAAAACTACCAAATCATTTTGAAATACCTTGCCGGACTGTTAGTGAATGACAGTGTAAAGCATCCTGTAAAATCATGGCACCTGGTATACTGTCATTTTTAAGAAAAGTGGTATTTTTGTATCAATTTCCAACGCTGGTCGGCCGACCAGCGTTGGAAAAAACTTTTTTTTTTTCAAATACTGGCCCCAATTGACCATCGCACTTGTTTGCAATCGATTACACACCTATAAACGGGTACAAGCCAGCTAGACTGGTTCCCTGACCTTACAATTCCCCAATGTATGTAAACTGCTGTGTTTCTTCTTTTATGGAGTCAGGGAACCAGACTACTGGAATATGATTTTTTTTTGTGGTTTTTCCAGCATTTTCGAACCCAAAACCTCAAAAAAGTAAGTGTAACTATATTTGCTACATATTTCCAACCCCCCAATTCCATCAATTTCTGAAAATTACAGCAAAAGCAAATGATGTATAGTATACTCCCTTTAAAACTGTCACTGAAGGCGTCGTAGAGCCTAAATTGGACAGTTTTGAAACTGTTTTATTTCAAACCATTTCGTTTACATCCCTTGCACTCGAGAGTCGAGACTTTAGTTTTTTAGCACGACGCATTAATTCTCGAAACTTATTGATATTTTTTTGAATGAGAAACAAATCAGCAAGGTTTCTCTTAATAAATTGGCTTGCATGAACGACGGTGCTTAAACAAACACTAAAGGCAAGCAGTGCGTGGTTGCCCGTGGTAATATCCACAAATCCGTGTCAAAACATCTTAACTCTTTGTTTACAATGTAGGTGTAAACAGATGTATTTAAGTCCTATGTGTCTCATAATTATGCATCTTGTCATTAGGTCCATGTGGAAAGTTACACTACCAGTCGACATTATGAACGCATTAGCGTTGACACCAGTCTAGTTCTGCCAGATGTCAAGGTTAATGACGCAACACGTGTACTATTTCTCTTGACGGAACAAAAGGTAAGCGCATACCTAACCTGCCGAGAAGGAATGCTTTTAACTGAATAATAACTTTCTCTGCTCCATTAAGCGTTCCCCGTGGGCTTCGCATTAACAGAAAAGTTGACAGATTTGTCAACACAAAAGTCAAAAACTAAGCTGACAAGCAAACGTGTTGTTTTAACAGCAACTAGATTTCCAGTCATTTATGAAAAGCCACAGAAACCATTCGGTGCTTTGAGTATTATTTATAACAACGAAAAGCATAGCAAATTTGGCCAAATGCACACAATAAACATTGTTCCTTTGCTTCGTAAACTAAAAAACCAGATTAAAGATTTTAAGAAAAACAAAAATTTTCCAGATGATGAAATCAATACTTTTTTCTCAACATTAAGATTGTAAAAAAAGGTACAATATGTTTTACACTTTAGTTGGTGAAGCTTCGTGTGGAGAACTGTGGCCAATACACTACATGCGAAACGTGTATTGGGACTGATGCCGGGAATGATGGAGACCCGTATTGTGGATGGTGCACTCTGGAACGAAGGTAAGTCACATGGGATGTCTCCAAAGTGTGTGAGTGAGTTGAGGGGTGTAAGAACGGTGGACACCACTCAGACGGGGTGCAACGTGTATGGAAATGTATAATTCATGGTGTATCATTGTAATGGTCCTCCTGAAGAATCCTCCTGATGCTGAATCCAAGCCTCCACTACTAAAACAACTACACCAGTAAGAGCCCGGCAGTCTCCTGAAGACGAACAGAGCACACTGTTCGAAACGTCGCCGGAGTCAAAACCACACATCCCAACAGACATGGTGTTACCACAAACTTTCCATTCTATATTAATGATGTAAAGGGTGACCCCCCAAAAATACAACCCTAAAACATTTGCATTAAAAAACAAAGGATCAGTGGATGTTTATACTTTTGGCATCAGATTAAAGCTGGGAGTGTTTTCTTTCAAATACTGAAAAAACCCCATGAAAATAGCACTTTGGGTTGCCGACAAAATGCCAATTATGTAAAAGAAGTCATTTTTCATAATACTTCAAACAGTGAAACATGTAAGCGTACTGTGCAATTATCCTTCATTCGTCTTTAATATTTGGACATAATTATTTATGATGCTGAAAAGGTTTAAAATAGGACTGAGATACTAAAAAGGATGAGATACCTGTTCAGGTGAAAAGTAAAAGGTATTTCTATCAAATCGATTTTTACTCTTGTCATATTAGGCCAAAAAACAAATATTCGGTCTCTGGTCAGACCAAAGTTCTGGAATTGACGCGGCCACGCGGCTTTTTTTTTTTTTTTTTTTTTTTTCTTTTCTTCAGCTTGGATTGTACAGACAAGGTGGATACTATTTTGCTTTTTTGGTGTCCTCATGTACATTGGTGGCCTCCATAATTTGCCTTGGTGCTTTCGATCATTTGCCTTGGTTCAGTTTCCCATTCCTTGGTGCTCTTTGGTAAAAAAAAATTGAGGAGGTGAGGAAATAGAGGGCGCTGTTGGAGCTACCGCCGAACATTTTGGAAAAAAAAAAGATCGACGCGCATGCTTAAAATCGACCTTATGTGCCGTGTTATTTGTGAGGATTTAGACATGCACAAATAGGTACAGTGAAAATCCCTTACTGTGGTAATTGTGTGTGTACAGGATGAAAAATAACCACTTTTACATAATTACTGTTTACTCAGCAACCCAAAGTGCTATTTTCATGATTGTTTCGGTATTTAAAAGAAATAGCTCTCAGCTTTAATCTGATACCCGAAACACAAAAAAACACCGACCTGTTCTTTTTAAAGGCAATAATTTTTTGTCACCCTGTATAGATAAAAAAATAAGCTTTTGTGCACTCTGGAAGGGAAGTCATTTATTGGGCGAGCTCCTATAGTTGGTCAGTTTAGTTGTTGATCGTGTCCCTAAAATTACTTCCATTTTATTTACATGACGAATACAGAGTTCGATGAGCTGTGGTTGTCCGAAGTTGCAATTATTTGTATGTGAAACAAATTTCGTACGATCCATCTAATTCAGTGATGACCTACTGATTCTCAATGAAATCTGGAAAGTAGGACATTTCATTTTTTTCAATTTTGGTTTTTGGTTTTTGGTCATTGTCGGCTACCAAGCTATGTGATAACGTTGAATTCTGTCTTAGATGTACGAGATATGCAGACTGTCCATCACCTGATGTATCTACTCGATGGTTGGCCTACAATGCTGCTCAGTGCATTAATATTACCGATGTAGCTCCCTATGATAACCTACCAATTACAGTCACTGAGCAACCGGTGAGAGACAGATGCATTTAAATTACATCTTTATTGCATCCGTTAAAGGAACAAAAATGAAACCTGCTTTAGAAATTAAACACTTAGGCCTACTTCAAAGTGTAGATCTGTTATGGACATATCCAGATAGGCGGATAGGTATGTAAAAATATTTTACGTCAATGCGACGCCTATCGTACAAGCGACGTACATGTATAGGGCCTAATAATTTTAGTTTTGCTTCCCAGGGATCTCCAGAATTGAAATAGGTTTTCATTTGTATAAAATTGTGCGCAATTTATTTGCTGTACTCTGAATGAATTTAGGCTTCGTACAGTGAACGGTTTATTTCATGTCACACCATCTTTATTATGTTCTGAAATTTGTGACTCTCTAAGAAAATATTTTATCGTGCGTCAGAATGATACAGAATGTCGTGCGTCATGTACTATACCTGTCGCTCATTCTCAGTCATTTGAGCTCACTAAATGTTATTTCCACTCTGTCTTCAGTACCCCTGACCAATGGAGCTAACTCTTTGAGTTCATTGAATATTAATATAATAAATATTATTATTTAATATATCTTTTCTTTTCTTTCACATTTAGATCATCCTGACTGTGCAGCAGTTACCTGATCTAGGGACAGGCCAGAGTTATGAATGTCATTTTGGGTCATTCCAATCTCCAGCTACGAAGAATGGTGAAGTACTAGAGTGTACATCACCTCCTAGTGATGGGATACCTGCCATTCCGCAAGGAGGCAAGTGCAATAAGAGACGTCCATAGGATGTTATTTATGGCAAAATATACAGAACAAGCATTCAAAAAGTCGACTTATAGTTTCCTTCTTGTCCATTCTAGAATGAAATGATGCTTGTAAATCAATCGCATTATATCAACAGAGGAATGTGATCGTAGGCAGTACAGTATGGTACACTGACGTGCTTACTGTTAGCATGAAAATGATGTCTACATTTGGTACCCACAAAAATGGATTTGAACTCGTAGTAATTTAAAAATACACGCTCATTTTCGAATTGTCTGTTTCAACTCATAAACGAGGTGATTCTGTTCTTATTTATTGTTAAGATGATGAAGTACGCGTAGGTTTGGGTGTCGAGTCATCTGAAACTTTAGTTCAATTCATAGACACCGACTTCTACTTCTACGAGTGTTCAACGCACACATCGTGAGTATTAATCAGTTGTATTTGAACTTCAGTTTGTTTTCCTTTAAGTTGTTTAAGTGCATATTTTCTCCCCTAGTACGTTTGCCTGATGATTGTTTTAATCGTTAAACAATGCAATTCTCTTTGGTTGTTTGCGTAGTTGTGTATCCTGCGTTGGTAGTCGCTGGGCCTGCGATTGGTGCGTGTTTGAGAACAGATGTACTCATGAAAGCTCCACATGCACACGTGCTAATGAAATCATCATTACTGGAGATAACGTGAGAACAAACATATACGAGCTAAGCCAAGACAAAATTTGAAAAAAAACCCAAGTTTTTACTTAAATTTCTTGATGGTAGAATCCTATATGTGTACTATTCAGTTAATACGTATTTTGCGCATTAGTTATTGAAAATGACACTAATTGTCATGTACACGTCGAAGTATCTGAAATTGTATTTATATTTTGGACACTAGATAATTTCTATCAGATTTCTGTAGATCATGAGTTCAGGTCAAAGCAGATGTATATTTTGGGGAGGCAATGACATAGTTTGTTGTTTGTTGGCGTTTACCTACAGAATCCAACCGCCTCTGCAGTCAAAGGACCTGAGTTTTGCCCTCAGCTGCTGAACCAGACTGCTGAAGTTCTGCTTCCTAATGACATTATGAGGAGCATCACTGTCTTGACTACAAACCTGCCATACGAAGCTGAGGTTAGTTTATGAATGGCTGGGGGGGGGGAACAATGTCAGTCTCTAACTGATGTCCACGTTAAGCCCCGTCTATAGGAAAAATTCCCCCGTCAATGCAAAGAAAAAGAACAATTTCCCCTTGGAATACTTGATAAAATAGTTTGCTAAATGCTATTGGTCTAGATATCTGACCTTCTTTATGACATTCAATGCAAAGTGAATTGCGAAGTTATCATTTATTGTTTGATAACAAGACCTTTTGGACCGAATGCACTTGAGGTGGGCCCGGTGCAGTTTGCAAATGCTCCATGCATCCTATATAATCATATATACTGTTATCATCGTAAACATTGCATGTGCTTAGATATAGGTTAATGTTGTTTGAAGGATAAGCTGCAATTGTCCTTTGGTGGCATGCAAATCGTTATGCATGTCTACATTATATCGGTTAACCTTTATTGGATTTGCTGAATAACTGCATTAAAGATGTTGGCGTTGCATTGTCAAGTATTGAGCTTTTAAAGAATGCTGTTTACTTTATAAGACCTTCACTGAAGTCTATGAAACGCAGATATGATGGGGTAATACTGCCGAGTAAATCTTAGTTTTACTCTTCCCTGACTCACTTAACTTTGTAGATCAATATTAGTCGTTATACCCGTTATGTGCAGATTTCTAGCTATCAGTGCAGCTTAGATATAGAGGGATCACCTCAGGCTGTTAATGCAGATCGCAATGGAGATAGGATCACATGCCAAGATAAGGCTGTAAGTTAAATTCCAACTTATTTTGTGACTTAGATTGCTATGTGTTTTTTTTTTTATAAGAATGAAAGTTATCACTTATTATGCATACTGGCCAGACACAATGTCGATGTTTAGAGCTTCATGTATTAACAGGTGATTGTTTGCTTGCCTTCAAAAGTACACTTACCTATCCAATGATGAACCAGAGCTGGAAGTGGGACTGACTGTTTCATGGACTGACATGAGCGGTGTTGCGCACATCCTAGATGACATACATGGATTTGATGGTAAGGAATAAGGACTGATTAAGGAGATTCACGATTTCGTCAGTCTAAAATGTTTATACATAATTACATTATTATCCAATGAAATCGTCTTCTGTCACAATTCAATTCACAATTCTGCTGATGAGTGCCTTATGGTACAAAACAGTATGTCCAGAAGAGCGATCTGCCAAAGTTTGATTAGCTCGTATTCGGATTTTTTTGCATAATTATATTATTATATATAATATGAGATTATTTCCAAAACGTGATAAACGTCAGTTTGTTACCTTTTAGAATCACACCCACTCCTGGCTGCCCAAAGTCAGTATCGAATTTAAGAATACAACAAAGCAGAAATTATGTTGGTTTAATATTCTTTAAAGTTCAGAACCGTGCAAATTGCTTTTTTTGAAATGGGTATATCGCTTTTTTAAAATAACATCTTCATATGCTTTTCATTGTTTGTTATCAACAGTTTTGCATTGGAGTTTGTTCTTTATAATGTTGAGTTGAAAGCCATGAGATTATCTTGTATTCTGCTCATATCAAACAGTAATATTGTACAAGTGTGAAGTCCAGAAGCCAGACTGCAGCCGTTGCGCTACAGCCCGCCCAACGCTCGAATGTGTTTGGTGTGGTGCCATGCCAAGCGAGTCTGGTGTTTGCAAACTGAATGAAATTTGCAGGGAAAATGCCGTGATTTTGGATAACGGATTGAACTGCCCTGATCCAGTTCTGAGCAAGGTAAGTAATATACAACTCTCCAGTTGAATATTTTCGCTTTGAAGTATCTTGAATATTCCAGTCGAGAATACTTCACACAAAGTATCAAAGATTGAAGTCACCAAATGAATCACATCTCGTATCCATTTGACCTGCCTTTATGACAAAATGAAAAAAGGGAATTTCGTTCCTGTGCAAGATGAAAAAACAACAACCATTCTTATGACTGCATAAACAAAGGCGTAATACCCACTAGTAGGCCGATATGGTTGACTGCATATTCGTCGCTTTGCTCACGAAGTGACAAAAACCTCCAAAATCGATAATTATTCGATTTTAAGTTTTACTAGCCATTTAATTAATAGTTGTCTCAAGGAACAATTTGGCCAAGTTTCAAGGCAAAATATTGTTTACTTTCTTAATTATTGTAAACAAACAATTGACAAAAAGCCTGAAATCGGTGATTTTCATTTTCACAAAGTGTAAAAAAGTGTAAAATGTTCTCACGAAGTGACAAAAAGTCACCTCGTGAGCAGGGCCAGAAATAATACAATGGTCTATACGCGGCAGGATGGAAGCATACACGCGCGCGCGAACGATGTTGAAAAAGAACAGACGCGCGCGCGCTCAACTGTCGTGACGCGCAAAAGTAACAAGTTTGTTGCGTCGAAAAAAAGATACATGATCCCACGAAGTGACAAAAACTGTGTACAAAGTAATTGGCAAAATATGGGAGCCAAAGTTCTGATGTTCTCACGAAGTGCAAAAAAGTTGTATTAATGAATTACTGTTTAATTACGAACTATTTTTAACAAACAACTATGAACTAACAAAGAGCAAATCATATCCTATCGGACAATGTAAACAATTCCGAATTCTGTTACTGCAAAATGGTCGAAAATGTCCTTTGAAAAAATGAATAACTTCAAATGCGATTATCTCAGAATGAACTTTTGTCAAATTTTGAGGTTGTCACTTCGTGAGCAAAGCGACGATATAAGCCACTAAGTAGAACAAATTATCTTTGAAGAGTTATGCATCTTTACTAAAAATGTGTTGTATTGGAATACATTATTCCATGATATTTGTACTTGCTTTTGTGTGTTATGTTATTATTGTTTTCAAATCACGCGTTAGGTATTTCCCTTGACTGGGCCCATTGAAGGCAACACAGTCATAGATGTGATGGGAACTGATATCGGTCGGAGATTTGAGGATGTCGTGTCAGTGATGGTTGGCGATCAGCCCTGTGATCTGGCTGGATTAAACTCAGACTACCAAATTGGAGCAAGGTAGGGTCAAATCATACTCCATGCAAGGACATTACTTCTCTTTTGTTGCCATGTTGTGGAACATTGTAAAATGTTAAAAGTGTACAGAGTGGATAAGGTTTTGCTGAACCTCCTTGTCTTAATGTCACATTATCACTTTATATTTCAGTGTCAGCTGCAGAACGAGACCAGAAAGTGAAGGAGCTGAGTTGGTTACTTTGACAGTCACGGGTGCAGATGGTA
Source organism: Patiria miniata (assembly GCF_015706575.1). Taxonomy (NCBI): domain Eukaryota; kingdom Metazoa; phylum Echinodermata; class Asteroidea; order Valvatida; family Asterinidae; genus Patiria; species Patiria miniata. The sequence continues at coordinate 7,389,490 of NW_024037069.1, read as the reverse complement.
CAATGCAACACAGCTCAGGAACAGTCAACTTTAACTTCAGAGTAAGTCATGTCCTGCACGCACTCATCTACATGGACTCAGCCACTGAGGAACCTGCTTGGAAAAGGAACAAGCGTCCAAGAAAATGTGTTTACACTGAAATAGTAATCACGGAATGTAAATGAGCACGAATGAGGTCGTTTCACGAATGTTCTTTTCTTTGCAGTTCGGCACCACATTATGTCAGCTGGAGCAATGATAAGATATATTTTAGCTGAATAAGTTGATAATTTGACATCAAAAATGTTACGTTTGAGTTGAGGATATTTGGAAAAATCCGAGGCGTTTGAGTGAATTTCCTTAAACGTATCTCAGATTTACGTTTGAAACGTCAACATTTTTAAAATCAATAATATTCGAGGATTCTATGCACGATTATCTAGCAAATACTTACTTCAACAATAATATAATATAACAATAATATAATTGTTGTGCAAATTGTGTGAGGGACAAACACAGTTCTAGAAATGTTGTAATAAGATGTAACAGGACCCAGCTATTACACATTTCCAACCCCGCCTCGGCCCAGAAGCCGGTGGGACGGCAGTGAGTGTGAATGGCACAGCCCTCAACACAGGACGCAATATTGAAGCGTTCATCGGCGACTATCCTTGCCACATAACAGGGTATTGTGTCTCTTTCCTAATACACAGTATTTTGTACGATAATTACTAATTCAGGAAGAAAAGTGAGCTCCCCAACATTGGTGCAATCTTTAGTTTCAAAAAATCATTTCGACTTCTATCAAACTTCAGTTTAAAGGATTTTCCTTTCTCACCTTTATGGGAAGGGATTTTGTTAGTTATAGATTTTATTATAAAAATCTACTTTTTATCCTTTTCTGTAGAATTGCTCTAAATTCGTCCAATTTCGAATTACCTAGAGACATTGCTATTCATCCATTCAGTATTAATATAAGGAACATCATACACAAAGATTAATTCAAGTTTACGCCAGGCGCGGTTCTAGAGCCTATATTTTATTTTTTTTCTGGGGGGGGGGGGGCTAGCATGTGTGGATCCTGACATTTTTTGCCGGGAGGCGTGCTGAAATTTAGACCGGATTTTATCAGGCCTCCGAGGGGGGGGGGGGGGGGGGGGGGGGCTCGTTCCATATTTTCTATGGGGAGCGCTGGTAAAGTCTTACAATCGTTCACACTGTATTACCAAACGGTGAACAAATGCCCACTTCAACTCTTTTTTGGGGGGGGGAGACAAGTTGCATGTGACGTCAAATTCCTGAATTGGCTACTGGCATTTATTTTTCAATTGATTTTTTTTTTTTTTTTTGGGGGGGGATAGACAACCATTTGGGGCATAAAGAACCCCCCCCCCCCCCAGCCTCCTGTAGAACCGCGCCTGGTAAACATCTCTGCAGAAAACTTAACTGTGATTTTTTATTTCATTCCAAAATTATTCAGCCAACCAGTTGAATCCATGCTAGAATGCACAACCCCTGCTGACCAAGTTGGATATCAAGGTGTTGTGAAAGTCTCCTTCGATGGGGCCATGAGAACCTCATCAGATATGTACACGTACACTGAGAATCCTACCATTGCTGGTGTGTCTCCTCTGAAAAGCATCGTTTCGTGAGTCTACATTTTATTGTCTTCATTTGTTTTACTATGGGCTTCAATTTGTATCATCCACATTAATTTGTATCTTTACTGTTACAGCCTGTTTTGTCAAAAGATACTTTTGGTGTTTTAAATATTTTAAATACTAACAACAAAATGAGGGCAATAGGGGAATTTTGGTCTTGGTATTATTGAAATGTTATGTTTCTGTTGTTAGGTAGAAGCTGTCAAAATAGCAAGCTCACAGTCAAAACTATGCTAGCTTGTTTTAAGAAGCAGACTAATACAAATCTTTTTATTACTGAAGACTACAGTGAAATTTTTTGCTTTATTCTAAACTTCCAAATGTCATTTGCTAAAATATCTGAAAGTGAACATGTTATTGCATTTCTAAATTGTTTAGAGTGATGTTACACCAGCCCATATCTTTCAGTGTATAGAATATATTTTCAGTATTTGCTATCGGTATTTTAATTGTCAGGGGTGGTCGAATGTTGACGGTCACTGGCACTTTTCTACACACAAGTAGAAACCGTCAAATCGTTGTCACTAATGCAAATGAGGTGAGAAATGTGTTATACTTATTATCTGTATACATGATTTTATATCTGCCCTATCCTTGCTCAACCTCCCTTATTATATCTACTTGCTCCACTCTTCCAGCATATATAATTAGGAAACATTTAAAACTTCTATTTTGCTAAGTTACCGCAAACGACCACTTTAAATGTAAACATTGCAATAAGGGTACTATGTAAAGAATGACAGCCATTACATCTTTAAACACATTTCTGTTTTGAAGTAGAAACAAAGAGGGGTGCCATTGTCAACCGGAGCTATTGCTGAACAGAATTGTCTACTGACTGATGTGGGTCTTTATTTTGCAGGAATGTCAAGGTGAATCTGCAACAGAGATGCGGTGCCCGTCTCCGAACATAACAGACCTCGACATAAGCAATGAAAACTTGACCTTTGGCTTCATCATGGATGGGGTCACTCAACTGTTGACATGGTCTGAGGATAACGGTGTCGACTTGGAGTACTTTGAGGATCCAATGTATAACAAATTTGAAGATGGTATTAAAGACAAAGAAGGAGAAACCTTGACAATCACGGTTGGTATACGCGTGTCTTATTCTATGCGCCTATCCTTTTTGCACTGTTTTTTTTTATATGGGGCCTGTCAGTAAACGTGCACGAAGCACACTTGTATAGTGCTTTGTAAAGTGATAACACCTCTCATATGTGACTCAAGATAAAGTTAAGTGGATATCTCTTCAAGTGGATCTTCCCAAAACACATTAAGCCTCTTGCTGAGTTACAAAACTTCATATCAAGCTCAGATCAGTCATTGCAAAAGCAAATGTAAATGTAATGTGAAATAAAAGTTCAGTGTTTTTTTTTTACCTCAGAAGTCACACGGTGTGTAGGAGTACATGTACATGAAAAACGACATAAATCCGTACGTGTGATACAGCCATATGACCCAAGTATTAAGAACTAAAACAAGTGTTGAACATTGACTGTCACGACCGAAAAGACTAAATTCTTCCGAAATATACCAATGTAGATGCCAATAAATTTCCCTTAAAACTATTTAGCTTAATTACCTGTGGATGCTTTAACAGGGCAAGCGGATTAACAGCGCCATCACAGCTGCAGAAATCAAGGTGACGATCGGCGAAGAGAGCTGTGACGTCAGCGTGATCAGTGACACATCACTCGTATGTGAATTGCCCGATGAGGCACCAGCAGCCGGGGACTTCATGGGAAAAGATACCGGGAAAGGTCTGCCTGTTGTATGGGTAAGTTAGAGGCGGATCCATGTTTGAATCAGAGGGTGGGGGTTGGGGAGGTTAGCTGTCAAGTATTCTTTTTTTTGTTAGATTTTTTCCTTCTTTTGCGGCCCCAAGGGGGAAGTTTATCCTTTTCCTTTTTGGGTTGAACATTTGTTATACTCAATCGGAAAGGTTCAAAAACACCCAACATTCGGCCAGTTCTCCCAAAAACGTAATTACACTACTTTTTCATTGTTGATTGTTTCTTCAAAAGTAATTATTATAACGTCGACATTAACAAATTGGTTAAGTCTATGTCAGTTGTTGAATTGTTTATCATTTCATTTGTGTTATTCCATAGGTTCGCCACAATAACTTACAATTCAGGTTGGGCTATTTGGTCTATCCCAGTACGGTGCCACTTGTCGCTATACTTGTACCGAGTTTGGTCATTCCACTCTCCATGGCGATACTGCTCGCTGCTACCTTCGTGTATTGCAGACAATTGCGAAGGAAGCGCACCCACGATCGAAGACTATTGGGCAGGATAGTGGCGATTCATCTCGGTAAGTGCTGGTGGCAAGAGATGACTTCAGTTTACTCGAATATTTAATTCCTGAGTGCTAGAAACAGGTGCACAAAACTGCGGTGAAGAGAGGGTATCATCGCAGTCTACATGAGTATGCTCTTGTAAGTTAAAATCACTTGATCGCAAGACGGCGAAATGGTAAACAACACGAAACCCTTTCGAATATCAAAGCCAATTATCCTTCATCACTTGTGTCTACCGGCTACTTATAAATTCCTAATTTTCAAACATAATTATGATAGTTTAGAAAAAAAATTAAAACAGTACGTAGCTGCACATCTCCGTATTAAATTATGTTCTACTTCTAAAAAAAACTCTCAAGATGGCTGCTAACGGGCAGCCAGTTTGGATGGTAAAATACATGACAAAAGAATTCAAATGGCGTGCTCCTCATTTGACTGTAAATTGTCAAGTTGTGGACAGGATGAAACAAATTTCTCTACAAAAACAAAAATAAATATAGAACTCTTTTGTCAAAATTGTGTTTACCATTTTAGACAACTTGTGAATCTTGTGTAGCATGCAAAGGTTGTTTTGTCTGTTTATTTGTAAGCCTGAACGTGCTCGTAAACTTACCACTATATTACGTTATTTACTGTTAATGCGACATTGTATCTCTTTTCCTCAGAAATTGACTCCCACGTCAAAAGACGCAGGTGGTATAGATCACAGAAACAGTCCGAATCTGCTCAGCCAAAACAAAAGCGCATTGTCCTGAACAACAAGGTCAGCTTCGTTCCCGACGACATTCATATCGACTTCAGCCAACTGGAATTGGGGGAAACTCTCGGACAAGGTAGTGACTCTGTACGAGGAAACTATGAACATTTCTTGAGTTCAAAGTGTAAGCTGTTATTTTACCTGAGAAGGAGAGGCCTACATAAAGGGGCTGTGTGTGCATACCGTTATTGGCGTGATTGAAACACATTTTCACGTTTCGACCCTTGGGAAATAATTTAGACTCGGCCAGTCGCTGGGTCTGTTAGTAAGTCGGTAGGTCGGTTGGTCTGCCAGCTGGCTAGTTCTTCGGTACCAGAAAAAGATAATCAGTACAGATGAATATAATACACTTGACTAAATTTTACAGGTGCATTTGGGCGTGTACTGAAAGCTGTTCTACACGATACGTCAGGGGAAGATCAAATTGTGGCCGTAAAGACAGTGCAAGGTTGGTGATGAGAATGTCGGCCATTATTTTGTGAGAGATGTTTTCTATGACAGTATCGTGGATTCAAAACAAAGCACTGAAAAGTTGTTCCTCGGTTAAAAAAGGGCCCATTTCAGAATGGTATGCATTTTGGTCTTGATTATACTTGTTGCTAATTAGAGTTACAGAAGAGGTGTTGGATGACCTTATACCGAGAAAGAGGAACAAAAAAACATTAATCAATGTGCATCTTGAATGAAAGAGCCGAAAGAGTCGTTTCATTCAGAATTGCGAATTGTTGGTTGTAAAATGTTCTTGAACTGAATTGAATGTGTCTCTGTGTTATTGCATTTCTGTGGTGATAAAAATAAGTTGAAATACAAGTTCCTGTTTTTGTGTAGTAGCTTGGCCAAATGTAAGTTGGGCGTGCCAGTTAACACATATAAATGACTTATTTTTGCATGTATAGACACCTCGGACCCGAAAAATGTGGTGAAGTTCCTGGAGGAAGGCCTGATCATGAAAACCTTCGACCATGTCAACGTACTGGGGCTGCTGGGGTTGACCTTTGACGCGGTCAAAAACCCCTTGGTGGTGATACCCTTCATGGCCAACGGTGACCTCAAGACATATCTGGTCAAGAAGAAACAGGTATGTGGTCAAGAGCGATCAATGTCGATAATAAATAGAGGAAGGTTTGATAAAAGAATTGGTGATGAGTGGCATGAGTTTGGAACTCACTTAATGGTGATTTTGGTAGATGTTGTTACGTTTGATAATTAATAGTTCACTCACGAGATTTATTAAACAAAATGCTGTCCCATTTAGTAAACAGTATGTCATGTGTTTTGTTCTGAGTGTGGTATTTACTTATTCATTGGAGGTTTTTACTTTCAATTTAGACCTTGGCGACATCTCTGCTGATGAGGTTTGCCTCACATGCCGCACTCGGTATGAGTTACTTGGCTCAGCACAAGTTTGTCCACAGAGATATTGCGGCCAGAAATTGCATGTAAGTGTATCCTCTCTTCTATGTCATCCAAGGCTTTTGCACATGTCTTTATATAAGGGTTTGTATGAAAGCAAAATTTGACTCCGGATATTTTGGTAATCTTACGAGAAATGGTTAGCTGTTTCATCGAAAATAATTTTAATGCACCAGAGATACCAAGGGACATGCATTCATTGAATTAACTCCAGAGTTCGAATTAATGGTATTGCAATTCTTAAATGATGTGACCCCAAAGTAAGATAAACTTTTAACAACCTCTTTAGGGTGAACAGTGATCTTCTGGTGAAGATAGCGGATTTTGGACTATCCCGTGACATGCACGAATCGGATTACTACACAAGCGGCGATGCCCAGGCTAAGCTGCCTATCAAATGGATGGCTCCCGAGTCCATGGAACGTCGAGTGTACAACGCCAGGACTGACGTGGTATGCAATTAGGTCCATCTTTGATTGGAATGTTCCATAATGTTAAGATGAAGATCTGAGGAAAAAGAAAGCGAAACACATCTCTTTGCGTTCTGTGGAACTATCTTTCGAAGAGAAACTACATGAACTTCGATGTCCGGTCATGAAACGTCAGTTTATTGATAATTTACATCGGGTATGTTTTCAAGGCGCCTGACCCTCATTAGCTGGAGTATTTCGTCTTAAGACGCCCACCTCGATGTGATTTCTAAGTTAACTTAGTAATAAACGTTTTTATTTCAATTTGACACAAGATCTCATTAAACAGTTCAATAAAGACTCAAATACAATGTAGTTTGGTCAATCTTCGTTAATCTTGGCTACCCTTTCCAGCTTGCTCATGTCAACTGTTCGGTAGCGCAATTGAACAGGCATCATTAGAATGGTCTCTTACATTGAAAAAATATTTGTCTTTTTTTGGTTTTCTACAGTGGTCTTACGGTGTGCTCCTGTGGGAGATTTTCAGTAAGGGTGCAAAACCTTATCAAGGAATTCCCAACCAAGATGTGTATGATTTCTTGAAGAGAGGTCAACGCATGGATGCTCCCAAGAACTGCCCGCCAGAAATGTATGTTCAAACAGCGGTCACCATTACCTTTAAATAATATCACATCTAATGAGGTTTTAACTTCTGTAAAAGTATGCATGATTCTATTTATATATTTTACTCAAATTTTTCTGAAGGTGAATGGATCTTAATGCATCTTTTTTACTCTCAAAGGTTTTACATGATTGAAAGTAGGTATAACACTCTCTAGTTGTGAGAAACAGTGAAGAGTGTTTTGTTTGGGGTTTCAAATGAAAAAAGGGGAAACTAAATTCTCGAACATTTCTCTCAAAAATGAAGGATTAATGTGCTCGAGTAATCAGTAATAATGGAAAGCATGGGCGTCGCCAGGATTTTTTCTAGAGGGGGGCAAACATTTTTTTTGCCCAAAATGCTTGTATTTTTCAACATATTCTCGATTTATCAGTTTTAGAGGGGGGCGGGACATTTTGCCCCCCCCAAACTCATTAAATTTACACCACTTTGTCTTCGCGCCTCTTTCTCTTTTCTTTTTTCTCTTTTTTTCTTCTTCTTCTTTTTTTTTTTTTTTGTGGTTTTCCAGGGGGGGGGGGGCAAGTGCCCCCCCTTGCCTCCTCCTCGCTACGCCCATGATGGAAAGTGTATTGTCGGGGGTTTCACGTAAAAATGCAAACAGAATTTGATATATGATCAAGCATGCAGCATCTAATGATTCTTGTTACATTTGCTGACTGATACAGCTATGGCATAATGGTACGTTGCTGGCAGGACAACCCCAAATCACGTTGCACCTTTGTCCAAGTTGCCAACGAGCTGGAAGAACTGTTGGAGGGAGACCGTGACTACGTAGCAGCTCCTAGTGCGGGTGTGGTTGATATGCGACCCATCAAACATCGCGAAGAACCTGGTGTCACAGACGACAGCTATCTGGTCCCGATGCAGCAAGAGACCGCCTTTGGTGCTGACGGCCCGTGTAGTGACGGAGAAACCAGCGGGAGCCATGCGACCGCCGCCCATGATCCCTTGGATTATGTCAATAAAATTGTCATTAGGTAAGTACTGTGCAAATTCCCCGATAAGAGATATCCGAAAAGAAAATGGTTTGAAGAAAAAGTCTGTTTTAAGTGGCTAATATGTTAAAATCTTTACTTATCAAGACGGATCTATAGGACACGCTCCTTGCTCACTTTCATCCTACGAAAAAAAGATTTGACCTTTTTAGCTTTTTCTCTTCGTGTATTGGAATGAAATCGTTTACAATATATAGAAGGTGGCAAGCTAAAATAATAGCTAAAACATCCGTCTTTTTAAGAGTCTTAAACCAATGCCAAAAGCCATTTTTATTTTCGATTGACATTGTTGTTCATGGACAATGGTATTTTAATCTTAGGTATTACTGTTGTTTACCATCACTGAACGACACGTTCACAGATACTTAATATTTGTATTCCGTAAGTTACATTCGGATTTTCCGAAAAATATTATGCCTGTCAGATCGTTTATAAAGAAAAATTCATAGGCCTACATGTTATATTAATACTTGTGCCGTTTAATCTAATACACAGTGATTTTTCAGGATTGTATTATATAACCATGCTTAGCAAGCCAAATTGCAACATTTTAAAACGTGATGCTACGTTATCTAAACTTTGTAAAATACATTCCTGTGAAAACGGTAAAACAATAATAAGCCATACATGTTTGATTGCAAATGATAACTTGCCGACTGGGAAATATCTTCACAGATTCCTGCAAGCTCCACAAAGCATTTATATAAAAATGGGGTGAAGTTATCAGGAAATTAACGACTGTCGGTATCGCTATAAAAGTAGAAGGAACAAACAATACTAGCAATATTATTGTATTTAACGTATTGTACACAGGTTTTTCTAGCATTACATAATTGACATTTTATATTTGGAATGCCTGTAAAGGAGTTATATTCTTAGTGGAAAGATGGCACGTGCATATGCATTCTTCTGCAAAATGAATATGAAATGTAGCTCATTTTATTAAAACGATATCTTGTTTACCTTAAAATTTACATTTTGGGGGTGAAAGGACAGTCTGATGTCGAAGGTGTTGAGAGAAATTTGCTTTTTTATAAGAGGTTCTTTATATGCAAGGTATGGGAAGCTGCTCAATGGTTGCCTAGTAAATGTTCAAAAACAACTTGACATAATAGGTTAAAAAAAACACCAGAAACAGTTGGTAAATTCCTGCGAAAATGTCTTAGAGTTAGGAGATCTGACAATGATTGTAGTTAGCACCGAGTGCTGTATAAATGCTCATATTCGATATTCAATTGACTTAAGATAATCTTGCTTTTGGATCATTATTTCATTTATTTGATACACGGATACATATTTAATCATTTTTTTAATACAGATTATTAGCATTGCATAGTAACTGGTGTATTGCTAACATAGCCAATATTGAGTTTCTGTTGAAAATGTCAAGACAAATTTTAGTTCAGATGTGTTGCATCACGTACAATATTACAGGTTAAGTTTAATATCAAGTTATTACGCAAAGGACAACATTTATATAGGTTTGGGTGAGGCAAGAATGCTTTTGAAGCCTAACCTAGGGACAGACAACAGGACAGACAGGACAAAGGACTACAACAACAAATGAGTGTGCATGCAGGTACTAAGACATAACATTCATGGGCGTCGCGAGGGGGGGGGGGGCAAGGGGGGGGCACTTGCCCCCCCCCCTGGAAAAGCAACCAAAAAAATAAAGGAAGAAAAAAAAAAGAGGCGCGAAGACAAAGTGGTGTAAATGTAATGAGTTGGGGGGGGGCAAAATGTCCCTGCCCCCCTCTAAAACTGATAAATCGAGAATGTGTTGAGAAATACAAGCATTTTTTGGCAAATTTTTTTTTGCCCCCCTCTTGAAAAAATCCTGGCGACGCCCATGATAACATTACGAGATAACATAACAGTTATAAACATAACAGTTATAAATATGCATCAAGAAGTTGGGTTTTTTTCTTCAGTTTTTCGACACATATAGTTTGTGATGGTGACTTTTTCAAAGATTTTACTAAGACTGTTCCAGTAATTTACACCACGTTGAATAGGACTGTTTTTAAACAAGGACGTTCGACTGTAACAAACATGGATATTTTTTCTAGAAGCACTTCGAGTATTGTGTGAATGTATGTTTGATGATAACGTAAAATAGGCCTATGAGCTAAAACAAGCAGGTAATGAATTATTCATGTACATAAATTTACCTTAATTTAAGTAGTAAATGTCTTTAATTCGTAACAGATTTGCAAATAAGCTAGCAGTATGATCACGGTGGCCAACATTAGAAATGATGCAAACAGCTCGCTTTTGTAACAACAAAAGTTTGTCAAAATTTACTGAGGAACTACCCCAGTTTAGAACTGAAAAGTTAAAAAATGGGAGAACTAAAGAATTATAAAGCATAACTAAAATGTTGCTTGGAATAGGAACTTTAAGCGATTCATTATACCAACGTTTTTGATATCTTGCTCTAGATATCACTTATGTGTTTTTTCCATGTAAGATGTTCATCCATTGACACACCAAGAAATTTGATAATCTTGACACGATTTAAATTATATCATTTAAAACAAGTGGAACAGATTGGGTTTACTTTTGTTGTCTTGAAGAAAATATCATACAGTTAGTTTTAAATAGATTTATACACAATTTGTTTGCTAAATGCCAAGTGACTAATTTTTTTAAGTTCAATATTACACCAAACTTGTGTTATCCGCAAACAAGCAGAATGATATGATGTCAGATGTATAAGATATATCGTAAATATACAGAATAAATAGTAGAGGACCTAATGTAGAGCCCTGGGGAACACCACAGTGGATAGATTGCTGGTTTGAATTTACAGAGTTATAAGAAACAAATTCTTTTTGTTCAGATAAGTAACAGTTTAAGGCTATACACCACGAATACCATACTTTTCTAGTTTACAAATTAAGATTTCACGATTAACTGTATCAAAAGCCTTGGAAAGGTCCAAAAAATACCAATAAAAATGTACCATCATCTATGGCTTTGAGCAACTTATGAATAACATACGACGTTGCTAGTTCAGTTGATCGCTTTTCCCTGAACCCGAATTGCGATTCGGACAAAAGGTTATGTTTATTTATAAAAGTTATAAGACGATAGTATATTATTTTTTTCAAACACTTTTTGAGAATGTAGATCATACTGTTTTAGGTCTATCATTACCAATATTATGTTTGTCGCCACTCTTATATATTGGTGTGACCTTTCCTATCTTTTGACCATTTGGGAAAACACCTGTAACCAGAGACTCATTAAAGATACAAGCAAGTGGCTTTGCTAAGACATACTAAGCCTGTCTGATAACAAAATCACTTAGGCCATCAAAGGTAGGGGCCTTACCATTAGGAATTTTGTCAAGAATGTCTGCAGTTTCTTCTTGTGTAATAGGTTAAAAAAAAAGAGAATTTACCTGTCGATCACGAAGAAAAGATTCAAATGTGGCAATACGTAATGGTTTTTTTTTTCTTATTGAATTATAGATACCGTCTGAAAGCCAGGTGACTTATGTTTGTTATATCGAACTTTACCTCTTGGAGTGGAAAATGTTTATCATAAATTTCGAGAACATGATTTAAAAAAGAGTTATACATATCATGAATATCGTTCATTGATGTAATAAATGACCAATCAGTTGTACTTAATTCATTTACGAAATATTCAATATTGTTACTATTAAAATCACGTTTTCTATTATATCTTTGTTCATCTTGTACCTTTTCTCTGAAACTCTCAATAATGAAAAATACTGGTAAGTGAGCAGTTACTAAAACACCAGCAGTATGGTTATGTAAGTCATTAGTTAAAATGTTAGCAATCACAGTTGCACTACATTCAGTAATTCTTGTAGGTTTATTTATAGTAGGATAAAATGATTGAGAAGATAGCATGTCAATAAAGTTATGTACTGCATTGTTTGTGTCATACTGCAATAAGTTAATATTGAAATCACCCATTATAAAACACTTTTTTGTTTTCATTGCTAATATTGCTCAAAATGTCATTCATGTGCTCTGAGAAATTATCACATGAAGCACTCGGCGGTTTATACACAACTCCAATTGATACATTAACAAGCTCAATGAAAGGTGATTCTATTTCAGAATTATTAACAGACAGATCGCTTTCGAGTGTTATAAGTAATGTAGAGTGCTACCCCCAACTTCCCTTCTGTTAAGTCTACAGGAACCTTCAATTGAGTAATCTTCAATTTGAATAAGTGGATCCTTATTATCCTTTAACCATGATTCAGATATACAAAAAACTGAGAACCTGTTTTCTAAGAGATTAGTCAAATCAATAATATTTGATATGTTCTTTTGTAAACTTCGCGCATTATTAATAAACATGTAACAATTGGACACTAGTGTTTCCATTAAAATCATTTAAGAATTTATCTTGATCATAATAATCAGGGGTTTCAAAGTTTAAGTCAGGATCTATGTTTGGATTTACAGCAGTGTCATCATTTGTTAGATTCATGAGTTACAATGAACAGCATAACTGACAATTCCATACTGGATATAAATGACAAAAACACATTTAAACATGCACATACAGACACACACAAACACAGACACAATTAACATATAAGACAACAGTTGAATCATAAATACAAGTATTATCAGAATTATCTATCAATAATATTTTCAAGTTGTCTACGGGTTCAAGTTGTCTACCTCCTCGTGGTGAGCCCTGGGAACTGCATTCGCAGGCGAAAGACAACAACAGATTTGCTACCCCTGGTATTCCATCTTCTGCAGAGCTAAATCTACCACCTATGCAAGCTATGCAAGCTCAGCAATCGCATCCTGAGCCCCTCCCAGAACATGTGCCCTCATCAGGGCAGGCATCCGCCTCTGCTTTGACTGACTGCCTTAACCGGAAACGCAAGGAGCGCTGGGATGAGACTGTCCGAGGTATTGATTTCACTCATTCCAGTAGACTTGCATGGAAGACCCTCAACCACCTTACTGGTAGGGGCCCCAAACCAACCAGATGCCCCGTGACTGCTAATTCCATCGCCAAGCAACTCCTGACAAACGGACGGTTCAAGGACGCCAGCAAGGCCCACACACTCGCAGTGGAAGGGAAACCTCAGCCTTGTGGCGCGCACCCGGTGCCGATGGTCACCTCTCGGAGCCTTTCTCTGCAGAGGAAATCACCTCGGCAATCCACCTACTTAAGAGTGGCAAGGCCCAAGGACCAGACAACATCCCACCAGAGTTCCTGATCAACTGCGGCCCTAAGTGCACAGAGTGGCTACGTGGTTTCTACTCTACATGCTTAACCAGGCAGGCGATACCCAAGATCTGGCGCAAAGCTACAATCATCGCCATTCCAAAGCCAAACAAGCCCGCTGATGATCCCAAGAATTTCGCCCCATCTCACTCATTTGTGTGCCTTTTAAGTTGCTGGAACGACTTCTCCTTGCTCGTCTTGAGCCCGTGGTCGACCCCCAACTCCCACATGAGCAGGCAGGTTTCCGGAAAGGACGCAGCTCAGTCCATCAAATCGTGCAGCTAACGGACGACATCGAGGATGCCTTCGAAGCAGGCCACAAGGCGGGCGTTTTGCTGGTGGATCTCACAGCGGCTTATGACACAGTCTGGCATCAGGGTCTCATTCTGAAGCTTCTGCAAATGGTACCTGACCGCCACTTCGTCAGATTCATCTCAACCATCATCTCAAATCGCAGCTTCATCCTCAAGACTAGCGATGGACAAGCCAGTCATCATCGCCGCCTTAAAAACGGCGTCCCACAAAGCTCTGTTTTGGCACCGGCCCTCTTCAACATCTACATCAGTGATCTTCCCAAAACAACATCGCACCAGTATGGCTATGCTGACGATCTTGCTTTGCTGTATTCTGACGCAAGCTGGAACAGGGTTGAGGAAGTTCTCTCAACAGACATCACAATGATCGCAGACTACTTGAGACTCTGGAGACTGAAGATCAGCATGGCCAAAACTACAGCAACAGCCTTCCAACTTGCAAATAAGCATGCCAATCGTCAACTCAAAGTCCAACTAGGAGAAACAACCTTGCCCTACAATCCTACATCAACATATCTGGGAGTCAAACTTGACAGACAGCTAACATACAGGCAACACCTGGAATCACTCCGAGCAAAAGTTTCATCAAGGTACAACCTCCTTCGCCGCCTTGCAGGGTCTACCTGGGGTGCAAGCACTAAAACATTAAGAACCAGTGCGCTTGCTCTAGTATACAGCTCCGCAGAACATGCCTCCCCTGTCTGGTGCAGAAGCACACTTACCAAGAAGCTGGATGTCATCCTCAAGGACACCATGACGCTAATCACTGGATGCCTTCGACCTGCACCCGTGAAGCTCCTCCCAGTGCTATCCGGCATTGCCCCCCCCCCCCCCCCAGCGCTCCGCAGAGAACATCATATGCACGTGCTGGAGGAGAAGGCCTCCCAAGATGAAAATCACATTCTGCACGAGTGCATCAAGGCTGCTGAAGATCTCGGCAGAAAACGCCTCAGCTCTCGTCACCCCTTCGGCCGTCATGCAGTCTCCCCCGAGTGTTCCAACTTCAACCTCATGGAACAATGGGAAAGCAACTGGCAAGAGACTGAGAGACCAATCCAGTTCGCCACCCCTCCGAGTACTAAACTTCCACCAGGTGCTCACCTCCCCCGCAGAGATTGGGTCACTCTCAATCGCCTGCGCACCGGGGTTGGACGTCTCAATGCCAGCATGCATGGACCGCCTGGAGATCTCCACATAGATCTTACCAACCCAACCCCGGAGACTGTCACATGGCTACATCAGCTGCATGAAATTGTATAGTGGTCAGCAATTCATACGAAAGAAGAAGAAGAAGAATTATCTATGACGTGAGGTGATGATTCATGATCCCCCCCCCCGATGGAATGACTTGAAGGGGCCATCTCTAATTGTGTATCTGGTAATTGCTGAGACTGACCATGGTATGTAGGCGAAATGAACCTGATCATCTCTCTGGATGCGCCTGATGTGTATTTCTCTCAGCTCTTTTCGCTGTGCCCCGATTTTCGGAGTGACATCATCAGCTAAACAGCTATGAAGATGTTCTGACCCTTATATTTGTTGTTTTTGAGAAGCTTGGCGGCGTTTTTGAGGTTGTGGTGTCAATGATGCCGAACTAGAGAATATTTATGGACAAAAGAGATGCATCTTGTACAAAAGAATGTTGTACACAAACTACTGTATTTACAGCTGCACTGTATTGTAAACGAACTGAACTAGTGAATTTGAGCAATACAATTCTGGTGGTGAACTGGACAAGTTTAAAAAAAAAAAATTTTTGAAGTGCACACTGCAGCGAAAAAACAATTTAAAAAAAAATAGGCGCTGAATATGTATGAGGTATAGTAAAACAAATATAACATGGTTTATTTCGGGTGGACAGCCGATATTAGCTCCCCTCGGTATTGGAAGTTGACAAACTAGTTCCCTCGGCTTCGCCTCGGGAACTAGTTTGTCAACTTTCAATACCTCGTGGAGCGAATATCGACTGTCTACCCTCAAACCATGTTATATTTGTATATTATACATTGGAAAAATAATGTATCCCCTTCTTTAACCCCAGACAGTCCACCTTTTTAATTACTGATATTTTAGGCTTTGGGCTGGAAATTGAAAAAACGGTACAGGTGGCATTGTTACAAATTCATTATCACCTTGTCCATACGGTGGTGATGGTGCTTAAAAGTGTCAGGAGGCTTTGACCTTATATTGTAGCCTGTGCATTAATTACAATCAAATATATGCACATAAGCGTAATTTGGACAGGCGGGATTACCCCCCCCCCCCCTTTTTAATGGGTAGATGAAGGTTTTCTAAAATTGGATGCTTTTCCTCACCTGTCGCTCATGTACCTTGTCACATGCACAGTGCTCGGAAGTTTCATGAGGCTGTGCTCAATACGGAATGGCATGTTAATAGTAAGGGTGTCCTTCACCCAATCTTACAGCTTGCAGCGGTCTTTTCACCGGGTCAGGCAGCCTTTTCAACTCTTTTTGAAATTATAATTTGTACTAGAGTAACTTTCCTGTTAAAATGGATCATTCTTATTACACACTAGTCTCGGTTCTCGACGCTCCTTGTGTTTTTATTATTCAACGAGCGCACAGTCAACTCGCCCCGACACGATTTTTTTCTCCCAAACGACATCCGCATATGGGTGTACGCTATGGTGTTTAGGACTTATAGGGGCACTCAAGAAAGGAATCCAACCTAATGTCTTACCGTTCCCGAGAAAAGACGACAAAAAAACCCGCTTGTTTACATGATCGGGCATGACGGAGTACAAATACGTTTTTCGTGTTGTTCTCAGTGTACGATATACACGTTGTGTGTCTCGGGAACAGCGCGCGGTGACCAATCACCAATGCCAAAAAAGAGGTTTCTTCAACGTCCGCAAAAGGCTAACATTTTGCGAATGAAATCGCAATTAGCGTCCAAACAGCCCGAATTTATGGGGTCGCAAAAGTGGACAAAGAAATTCATTCTCGCACGCATAATACAGGCACAAAAACGTCCAGTTTTGAAAGGATAGTTGTGTGGATGTTTATATCCTACTTTTAAATGTTATTTTCGATAAACATCATCTCGTTCAAAGCGCGTTTTGTGGCCTAATTGGGCTGTTCCATGACCTGTGTCCCTTTAACTTTTCTAAAAACGTGAGAAGAAAATATAAAATAAGAAAAAAAAAATCCTTTCGAGCATTATGAAATTCAGACTTCATTTCAAAGCCTCAGATTAGAAAAGAAAACAATTTAGGGTGCAATATGAGGGAAATAATAATAATATACCTGCGTACGTATCACAAAAGTGTCGTAGAGGGCGCTATAGGAAATGTCGTAGCGGGCGCTTTGCGGTTGCCGTTTTGGGAAAAGAAAATTCGCCGCCCGGACCCCAAAACCATTATCACGAACCATCGCTGATAAAGGGCACAATCACACACAGACCGCTATCAGCCGCGAACCGCTATCACACAACGCAATCACACACGAACCGCTATCACAGGAGCGTCTCGGGAAACTGGTGCGATATCACGTTACAAAAAGGCAGTGACCTCAACATGCATAATCAACAAGGGTTCCATCGGAAATACGCAAGCGCAAAAAAACCCACAATAATACTGCGTAATGAATGACATATCAGTCTGGTACAGTTGTAGGGGGTTGCCCTTGGGTTCAGGCAAGTTAGTAGAAACATTTGTTTCAATGTTGCCATTTCCACACAATAAAATGCTACAATGCCGTGTAAACATATTATACAGAGCAAAATGCAAGGAGTTATGTAATTGTGTATAATAATGTACATGGATCAATACTAGAACAAATTTACGACAACATTAGGTATAAGGTGAAGCGTCACGCTTTTGTACCCTAACCTATCGACAGACAAGTGGACATAACCAAGAAAAACAGAGACAGTGACAAAGGACAAAATGGACAACAGTGAGACACACAAAGACACAACCTAGAAAAACACAAACTGGTATGAGACGAGGGCATACATTTAGATTCATACATTATAACTAGTTATTCGAATAAACGTAGAAAAACACAAACTGGTATGAGACGAGAGCATACATCTAGATTCATAAATTATAACTAGTTGTTCGAATAAGAATTGAGTAGATGTGATCTAAGGTTTTTAACAAAGACAGAGAAGGAAGTTCGTCTGCGTTCATATTGTATATGTGTACTATGTACTTTCGTGTACGTGTGTTGTCAAAATGCGTTCGGCCATGCGTTTTGGTTGTGTACGTACGCTACTGGTGGAAAGTTTTGATGAATGGCGCCATTCGTCGAGCTCACTACGTGTTGCATTGATGTTGACGGACTGAAGAATGGCCACAGCAATTGATGCAGCCATACTTCTCTTCCAATCTCCGATACATTTTGTTGTCTACACTCCTCATGCATGTCATGTGTACACAGAGAAGTTGTTTTTGAGGGGCTAAGGCTGCTGGTGAATACTTGCAAGTGTTTCTTAGCAAACCCTATTGTGTCATCCACTGATCCAGTTTAGGAATTAAAATGGAGATCGTTATACATATAGTATAATCCTTGTGTCCACACACACAAATTCCTATGGGTGCACTCCACCACAAACCTTAAAATTAGTGCGCACGAGCTCATTAATATTTTGTGCCCCCACAGTTACTTTTGAATAAGGGGACCTTGCGGCTTATAATTGGGATAGATTGTAGAAATATTTATGTCAATAAAGTATTTGTCACTTTTGGCTTCCAACTCAGGCGATGTTATTCGAAAAAAGCCGGACTTGTGGGTCTATTTCGCATAGAGGCGGGAGGT
This sequence comes from Patiria miniata, assembly GCF_015706575.1. Classification (NCBI taxonomy): domain Eukaryota; kingdom Metazoa; phylum Echinodermata; class Asteroidea; order Valvatida; family Asterinidae; genus Patiria; species Patiria miniata. The sequence goes on along the minus strand of NW_024037069.1, from coordinate 7,370,958 downwards.
TACTCTTAGACCTGGGCCTAGGGATTAACAACCTTTTTAGGGGTGGTTTTTTGGGGGGAGGGGAATATAAAAAATGTTCACGGGGTCGCAATTTAATTTCCAGCGAAAAAAACCTCGCCACCTTGCTCCTGAGCGTCACCAGGTTGCGCTGTCCGTTTTATGTTGTTTTCTATGAGCGCGTATTTGGTGCAATGAAACCCTAGAGTGATAACTGGCATGTGTAGTTTTTTTGGGGGGTGGGGTCGAAAATAACGGGTCTTCTTGGCTAAGGTACTACATGTAGAGTATCTCTTACAGGTGACTAACTCTCGGTTACAAATTACACAACAGCGACATTTTCTTGGCCGAATGCGACCGCCAGCAGAGCCTCTGGCTCTGCTGCACGCTCCGCCATTATTGTAATTTATTCGTGATCGATCGTGTACCGTGCCGTGTACCGTACGTACCACATTGTCGATCCATTACAAAACAAGCCAATAAACATTAACTGCGTGTTCAGCAAAACAGTCGTTCAGGTACTAAACTTATCACGTGTTCTCCATGCTTGATTTTTTTTGGCAAATGACCACATCACAGGGCGTCAAGTTTTGCACATGGCACGTTTTGCCCGGTAAATCGCGGGCAGTTTTACGAGTTTCCCGAGACGCTCCCGTGAGGGCGTTCGTGGCTAATATAGCGGTATGTGTGTGATAGCGCCCTCTATCAGCGATGGTTCGCGATAACGGTTTTTGGGTGAGTTGATTGTGCGCTCGTTGAATAAAAACACACGGAGCGTCGAGAACCGAGACTAATTACACACTTGACATAGAGCTCGCACGTTTCAGGAAGCTATGATCAAGCCGAGTCGACCGAATGTTACATCGGTTGAAACACTGTACTTTTGTTGTTATTACATGTCCATGTACCGTTGTAACGCTAGGTCTGGGTACCTAGGTGGGGTCTGAGTACCCATACTGGGGGTGTGGTTTGCCCCCACAAGTTGTTCATTGTGTCTGGTTTGCCCGTTTACTTGGTATCCAGCACAAAACTGTGTGATAAATAAACACAGCTGTGGCAGAAATTCATACTATAGTTCTTCATTGGTTTAATTCATTGTCGTCTGAGTATAATTTTACATGTAACTACGTGTAAACATTCTGCATAAGAAAAAATGGTTCTTGACATTTGCCAAAACACTGTACGAAATTATACTAGAAAATGCATGAAATTCTATTTGAGAAACGGTGTAGCATGCTGTATAAGAAAACAAAAATGGTTCTTGACTTTCACGTAAAGGTACGAATGATGCATAAAGTTCCATTTCAGAAACGGTGTAGCATTCTACAGTATGAGAAGAAAAAATGGTTTTTGACTTACGTAAGCATTGTACGAAAATGAATAAAATGTTATTTGAGAAACGGTGAAGCAAAGTTGCAACTTTTTCAAAAGTAATTGTGTCATTTTTGGTGTTTCTTATTTCCCGCTCCATTCTTTTGTAGAAATGGAGTGATGGAGGCATTATTACCCTCCAACAATTCGGAGCGCAAAAGAAAATAGGGTGACGTCACGGGTGGAGTTTAAAACCAAATAACACCGTTTTCTAGAATATGGATACATTTATATTCAAATGTTATCAAATTTTTACTTCAGAACTTTTGATTTAATTGTGGACCGACAATAATTCAGTTTACACACTGTAGACTGGTTTAAGTGTTGTGATACTCGTACTCAAATTTCAAAGTACTCGTACTCGACATGTCGAAATTGTACTCGATCATCAAGGTACTTGTACTCGAATAGCAGTACTCGGGGGGGGGGGGGGGGGTTGGTATAGCTGGACTTACAACAGCCTTATATTCTATCGATAATTTCAGTTTGAAATGGTTAATTGGCGCTTATAGAGAAATCAAAGTTTCCTGACTTTCTTCTGCGCACGTCCGGACAAACACATTTAACAGCTAGCCGTGAGTGGGTCTGTGTACTGGTCTGACTGGGCCTGGCCAATCACGCACAATGAACCATTTGCCGTATGCGACCGACTAAACTCTCTCCAACTAACTGCTCTTCGTGCAGTCCATTTGGCATTGTTATGCGGCGGTTTACGCTATGGTAATGGTTATATCAAGCTCTTGCGACTGCTATCGGACAATCCAATATCTTCAAGCGCCGCACAATTTTTCCTGAGTGCTAGTGATTCAGCCTACGTCACCAGGTATGGTTTATACGTTGTATTAATGACTTTTTTTCCCAGGTTTAAAACAGTCGTAATTGTCGGTTATTCCACAGCCCAGTGCGTGGACTATATTTGGAAGTCTGCAACGTCCTGAACTTCGGAGTGACCGTGCGTTAAACGGATGAAATTTACAGTTCTACGGGGTGCATAAAATAGGTAATCCAAAAACAATGGGCTCATTTGCAAACGTTAGGAAATTTTACAATGTCACAGTGGCTTCATCTTAAAGGATAGGTCATTAGCTTTCAATTGATTCCTTAATTCTACCTCACAGATGACTGTGCGCTTTTGATTACAAAACAAAGGCCAAAAAAACCTCAAGTATGCAGAATAGTGGTGAGTTAAGCTGTCAGAAGAATGCGCTGTGGCTGTGGGCAGTGGGCTAAAAACGGGATGTTAGAGGTGTTATTGCTGAAATCGGAACATCATGTTGCCCATACATGATAAATAATTCCAAAGATTTTGTTTTCCATCACAAACTAGCAATGGAATTTCAAAACTCTTTAAAACATAGCTTGCAATGGGTATAGACAAAGCCTTGCCAAGTTTGGCCATAGCCAAGCACATGTTCGAGTCATTTTTTTTGCATTAAGACGTTATTATTTTAATGAGTAAACAACAAAAACTATTTGAAATGATTGATTTAATTACGAAACATGATATTCCATTATGCTGAAACACGTTCAACATGTCTTTCTCCTTCCATTGAATACAGTATCCGCTGCGACTTGATTGAACACCTCAATTCGCCACTGAATCAGGTAAACGTGGAAAAAAAGTCTCTGGAATGATCAATCATTCATGGACTACATTATTATTTACCAATTACCACTTAATACACTGTCACACATCTGTTCAAAGCGACAGCGCATTCTTCCGATAGCTGACCTCACCAAGTTCAAGCTTGGAAACAGACTTTAATAGATCTTTATCATGCTGCCACCATATCAGTTATGTTACCTGTATCCTATAACAGTACTGAATGACTATTTTTTGTGTGCACAAAGGAACCAGACTATTTTCCTCGCTTTGGTTACGTTGACTTGAATGGGAAAAAAATCACGATGGCCGCAACATGATAACTGTCCATTGGCCTTTGTTTTGAAATCAATTGTGCTTGTTTATCCATGATTGAAGAGATGCAAATATGATATTAATGAAAAGCTAAAGACCTACCCTTTATGTCAGTGTTTAAGTTCATAACTTTTGCATATTAATGCAAATGGCAAGGGGGGGGGCTTTAGCCCCGCCCAAAATTTTGTCTTGCCCCCCCCAAAAAAATTCCATAAAAAATTGCACTAGCACAATGTAAGAATGTGACGCACGTGCGAACGGTCTCACTCTAGATAAATAGTCGTGAGAAGGGTGCATTTGGACACTTTTAGTTAATATAATGTGCCTGATTGTAGGATTTTATCAGCGCTCCCCATTGAAAATATGGCACGACACCCCCCCCCTCCCACCTATTGATTTTCGGAGGCTAAGTGTCCGGAGAAAATAACCGGTCTACCTTTCAGCACGCCTACCTGAAAAAAATATCTGAATCCACTCTGGTAGCCCCCCCCCCCCCCCCGAAATATTGGCTCAAGAACCGCGCCTGCCCAGCCATTTGTCTTCTCCACATTTTCCTCTAAAAAAGAAATCCTCTTATATGATGGTTTGTCTTTTTCACATTTATTTTCCTCAAAAATATCATCGTTTAGCCACGATGATTGTCTTCTCCATATTTTCCTCTTAAAATTTCCTTCGAGCCAAACTAGTTTGTCTTCTCCAAATTTCCCCCTAAAAATATCCTCCTAGCGATGATGGTTTGTCTGCTCCACATTTCTCTCGTACAGGGTGCTTTCGAGCGTGTTACTCTTGCTACTCTCGAGTGCAGGAAAATGTTGCGTGTGCATTGCTCTCGTTGTAAGAGCACACTCTCGGTCTGAGCGGGAGAACACTCTCGCTTATACCCTCGGGTCGTACTCCTGCCGTTCGTGTGCTCAAGAGTATACTCGTGTTAGCACGAGTAACAGCACTCATTGTGCGGAGGCCAATTAATTTTGGTGTTCCTCTTTACATTGTGATATTTTTTCCCTAGTATTACTAAAAGTGAAATATATAGAAATGATTTTAGTTGCTCCAATTATTGGCTCCGTGCGTTAGTGAGGCGTGCCCCTTTACACGTGAAACCGTGAATGAATTTTGACATGGTATTTTGGCATTTCTGGAGTAAATATTGTCTGATTTTAGCTACAATTAATGAGGAATGTCAATATCTTTAAGTTATACTAAAAATCATTATTAATGAATCCCCTGTCAATCAAATTTTCCATTTTGGGTCAAAATGTCAAAAGTTGGCACCCTAATTTATGGAATATACCTAGTACACACGCACTTTGGCCAGCTTCGACCATAATTATAGAATAAAAAGACTAGATTGGCAGTGCGTACAGTACAGACGCATTTTTCAGCTCTTGGGGCCGGGGCGGGGCAAAAGTTGCGTTGCGCGCACCCTTATTACCGTAGGTTTGTATGCAAAGTGTATTTTTATGCCCGTAGAAGTAAACTGTTTGGCCTGTATTAGTTATACCTGTATTAGTAATGCTTGTATTAGTTATGCCTGTTGTAAGCAGTCTAGTAAGCCAATGAGCAACACTTTTCACAAAATGTTTTCAATTAGCAAATTTTGGCTGAATAATTTGAAAGAAACCCCCCAAACTGAACAGTGTCTTCCTGAAATGACATTACAGCAAAAGCGCGCTCATTATAGTCCGGAAAAGCATGGATACTTTTACAAGTTTAAAGATTAAAGTGCACTTTGAAATAAGATTTACCAAAAAAAAAGGAATTTGTAGTTTTATACATTTCAGAGTAGTACAAAGTTGCACAACATGTATTGCTGAGAGAAATTAATTGCACGGACCCTTCAATTAAGAAAGAGTGGTGTGCATTTACCGATTGAAGACATCAGATATGATTTACGCCCAGATAATTCAGAATTTTACATGCAGGAAGTCTAAAAACATGCTTGACGAAATGTGAAATATGTTTGCCCATTAATGAGAAGGAATGCCCGATCAACCCCTTAGTACTGGTTCAGACGAAATGGAATGAACATTAACAATGCGATACTTTTAATTTGAAAACACGAGTGTAGATAAAAGACGATAGAATGTTCGCATAGTGAAAATAAATATCTTTTTGATTTTCGAATGAAGATCTGCGTGATCCTTCAATTTCAGTCTAAATTGAATGAGCCAGGCGTCAAATTGAATGAAAACTTGGTGAAAACGTACTGCAAGTAAATTATTCTCTCCCAACAAAATAATACAAATCTTGCAAATCCTCCATCATTTACATATATCATAATTTTAATATCAAATTCTTCAAAAGGAAATTAAAGTCGTTTATTACATTCCATGTGTTTGTATTATCGTTAAAATAATTATGCAGTTTTAAACTGCATATAAAACAAAATAAATGTCATGCTTTTCTGATTAATAATCAGAAAAGCTTGACATGTATTTTGAAATTTTAGCAACGCGCACCGGCATTTTGAAACGTTAACGTTTGTTGTATGGCTATGGTGGAGAAAAAATATTAATAGCACTCGGATAAAACACGGGTAATGTAGCTTTAGAAATTGTTTTCATATTCAATGTTAATACGAATATGCATGAAAACTCTGCAACTGCGCGAAGAGCGTCCATGAAGGAACGGAGAATTTTGTGCACACTCTATGGCGCGTCTGCACGCGCTGCCGATCTAGTCTTTTTATTCTATGTCTATTATGCCTTCGACCAATCCGCTCCGTTCACATGTACCCCGTCACTCAACCTCGTCCCCAGTGCTTACTTTATTTCCAACATTGTTTCCAATAGTAAACCCTGGATAGGAAACTTCCTTCCTGCATCCTGATTGGATACTGCAATTGGCTAGAAATGGATTTATATCGTGTACTTGGTGTTGTTATTCCAACGTGCAGTACGTGTTTTCGCGATCATTCGTCCACGCCTTCTCGAAAATATTCATTTCCTTTCCAGTTTGTTAATATTAATATGAAATGTGATGCTGCATGTTGTCTCGTTAAGATCGTAACAGTTTAATTAAAATAAAATCATGTTTCGTAACTCACGCCATGCTCGCGCTGCGACGAATTGATTTTGTTTTTACCCGAGACACCGCATTCAAAAACAAACGCAAATGTAACGCACAGGCCGGCACCAGACTACTCCTAATTTGCATACGCGTTCTAAAATCTTGCACATGCAAATGATCCAATACCAGGATGAGAGAGCAGGTAGTGGAGGGCGCGTACTGCTCGACACCCTGGGGACGAGGTTGGTCACTAGTGGACCAAGGGAACTGATCCCGGATCCGAAAACTTTGACTTTCACTCTCTACAAAGTACGTGCCTCTTTTTGACTCTGGCCTTGTGATTTGGCTGATATCCAGACACGTACCCGACGGATTTCAGGAACTTTCCCTTTAGAATTGCAATAAATTATTCTTACAACACCAAAACAAAACAAAATCCTTTAGTTTGAGGAAATATATACAAAATTTAGTAAATGAAACATAATAGTATTGATGCTTTCAAATTGTCATGCGTATTGTAGCGCAAATTGGTAAACATTTTCATGACTTACTTCTCGCGCGGCGATTCACTTTAATTCTGGCAGCTGGTCTTCATTGGGCGATAGAAATTAGAAATTTGGCGTTTTTAGCTGCGCACATAAAATGTACATAGCGTGCAAGCATGAGTGCTTGGCGGTACAGGGTACCAGCGAAAGCGCTGTTGCGCGTTGGGCTCTTTTATTGTGCGGCGCGGAATTGGGCGCATTGGCATTGCACTGCATGCACAAACCGCATAGTTGGGCGCTTACTGAAGCCAAATTTATAGCGCGTATTTTAAAGTTGCTAAGGAGCTTGGTTACGCGTACGCCGTAGGCGCGGCGCACTTCACTTGCCATTTTGCTGTCACTTTGAGCGGACGTGCGCTGATCTCCACAACTAATAATAGTAATATTGTGAGTAGAAGATAGTGTTATTTATATCGTGACACTTTTCCCAGCTATTTAATTTAGGGCAAGTCTAGCTTGGGGTTATTCAGCGCACAGTTATCCAAAGTCCGCATATTTTAGGTGAAATTTAGGAGAGAAATATGCCAGAAATCTTGTGAATAATTTATTTGGAAACTATTTGGAGGTCTGATCACCTCCGGAGGTAACTGGAGGTGACTGGAGGTAACTGTGCTTGGAGGTACCTCCGATTCATTTGGTGCGAATTAAATGGTGCATTGAGTAGTACAAGTTATATCTTGTTTCCGATTGTCAATTACTTGCTTGTCCAATAGGGTTTGCCTGCAAGTGGGGATATATTTTCCCCAAACGGACGCACCCCCCGGGTTGTTGAGAACCCGCCGCCCATATAGAATCCCCACTGCGTGCGGAGCCGCTCCCGCGCGCAACTCAATAAAATATTTTGTTGGAGGAAAAACGCCACAGTATTTTGACAAAAAGGTAAAAAATCATTTTTGGGAGAAGGTAACTCCGTCAGCTTTGATGTTTTTCCCCTTTAGGCCAAGCAAGTCTCCGCATCGCCGTAGCTATGTAAGATGATGTCTCAAAACCGCCAAACTCACTGGTTTGACTGGAATCCTGCTGCTGCACAATTTTAACGTTTTAAGATGGTGTTACGATCTAGTATAAGCTTTATGTGGCCTCTCTGGGCTCCCATATATTTTGCACTAAATTTTGTCGGGCTCAATTTGCAGACTGTGTTGTAATTTTGTAATTGTGTCTCTAGAAGCTAGACTGAGGGAGCGATGGTCGTGTATCTGGAACCTATAAACGCTTTTTAATTAGCGCAATATGTAAGGGAGCAGACAAATGATTGGCCTGGCAGCACATTGTATGATATCGATGTCACTGTATATGCATCTGACATTACCGTTTTCTCTGACTTTTGTCTTGACTATCCAAATTTCCCGAAGACTGTTCGTGTTGGTCGAGATCGTAAATGGGTGCAGAATTCTCAAGCCTTATGGCCTTACTGAGATTACCTCAAGCTCCACACTGAAGGATATTTTTGCTAGTTTTAAGGGGATCAAAGCGTCATCTGCAACATCAGCCGACATTTGAAGAAAACAAAAGTAGGGGGAAAAAAACGAGTACGAGTACTTACTTGTATTTCCGAATACGGCCATACGGCAAATGGTTCATTGTGCGTAATTGGCCCAGGCCCAGTCAGACCGATAACAGACCCACTCACGGCTAGCTGTTAAATGTGATTTCTCTACAAGCTAATGAACCATTTCAAACTTAAATTATCGATAAAATAGGGCCGTGGTAAGTCAAGCTATACCATTTCCCCCCGAGTACTGCTATTTGAGTACGAGTACTTTGATGATCGAGTACAATTTCGACATGTCAAGTACGAGTACTTTGCTGCCCGAGTACGAGTACCGTCATTTCGAGTACGAGTACTTGACGTACGAGTACGAGTACGAATATTAAAAAATACGAGTGCTACAACACTGACTGCAACACTGATGAATACATTTGACGCGAAGAGTCGTTGCATCATCTGTTCGTGTCGATTTTTCATGACTTTTTCTGACAAGTGAGGGCGCTGTTGTTTTCTACTGGAGGAAATACACAATACGTCCTTATTTGTTTTTACCAAAACAAGCAGAAACACTACTTAACCTGAATTCAATACAAATGTAGTTCCCTTGCAATTAGTCTAGGGAGAGTTCCTACTGCGCTGGTGGTGTGCAAATGTGAAAGTGGTGTGCATGTAAAAACAAAAACAGAATATGCTGATTTGGCTATACAAGTGTACTAAAGATTATCATAATTATCTCTATAGTGCAATTTTACTGATTTCGATAAAGTTTGGGTCGAAAGTAGGGCATTTCAGTAGCCTTGGTCTATCTATACGATTTTCCTGCACGCGGGTCACTTGCTAATAAGCTTAATTATGCTAGTAGTCCTAAGCCTGATCGTCGCACTCAGCTTATGAAAGGGTTGTGAATTTTTAGTGCGTTCGATTACTTCCCCCGCGTTTACTCGTGCAAGCGCGACAGCGTTCGATTTACCTCTCACGAGACTTCTCGCGCTTACTCGAGCCTAGCCCAAGTGACCGACTCGCCGAGCCGGTTATTTGGGTAAGTATCCCATAAGGCCATGCAATAACAATGGCTGCCAACGTGACGTCCGGCGGGCGATATTTTTTTTATTACACAACCATCTGGGGTACCTTGTGCGCTTTCCTATGGGGCATGGTTATTCTAATCAGGCTTGAGTGGAGGCTACTATTTTCGAACTTAGTACGGATGTCGGACTTTATTTCCCTGTTTAAAATCTTCCAGAGCTTCGGATCAAAAAAGAAAAAGAAAATTGCTGCTATACAAGTAGTATCCGACTGAAAAATAACGTTTCTAAGATAAAACTTTGACTTGTTGAAAAAAAGAGAGCAAAAACTGCAGTGACATAAAACACGCACATGAATTCAAAATGTATGCGCCCCGAGCACCCGATTTCATCAAACTCTTCGTAACTTACGATGCATCGCAGCGATGCGATACGTCGTATCTCTTCGATGCGTCGCAGCTGCGACGCGTCCTGCGATCCATTTCACGAAACACGTCGTAAGTGCGACGCGTCGTAGGTGTATTTATAGCACAACTCGATGACTGTTTTATGTATTTAGTCAGCGTACAGTAAATAGTCGTCTGATATTCAACAGCCGTCGGATCTCAGCTCGAAATTTGTTAAAACGTAAAACAAAATGGCGGCCGTGCGATGCAATTTTGAAGGAAAACAAGCTCTCATTGGACTGTAAAGCTACTTTGAAATTTCAACTTCAATATTCCGGTCTAATTCATAATTGAAATCGGGTGCAGGACAGCTTCAAAGCGTCTCCGCGCGCAGAATGAGGAGTTAGCGCTATAGTAATTTAATATAGCTCTATGGTCAATATACAAAGTCTACTGTGTGACTGGTGAATGGATATCCGCTATCCAATCTTTATATAGAGATCAGTGCCCCCCCCCCCCCCAGTTTTTGATTTTACGGAGGCCAAGTGTCCGGAGAAAAAACCTGTGTACATTTTCATATTTTTGGCTGACGAGCCCCCCCCCCCCCCCCCCCGCGAAAATTCCTGGATCTGCCCCTGAAGTGGCGCCACCAACGTCAAAATAGTCCGACCCCGAAGAAAAGCAGGATGCCTTTCCAGCCTGCGCGCGCGCTCTCTGCTATAGTTAGGGCCTATGCGCACCATACACGGTTTCGCACCGTCTGCTATAAAGTGCAAGCTCAGAAAAAAAGTTAATATAAATCGATGAAAATAATATTTGAAACGAAAACTTGAAGGCATGGTTGTCAATTTTAACATTGCAACCAGTGAATGGGTGTGAACCCTAACGTATGTACCAGGAAATGAAAGTCTGTTCCCGTCGTGTCAAAGTACCTCCCAAGGAAGTAGTTCAACCAAACCTTTGTTCAGTGGCGTAGCCAGGAATTGTTTTAGTGGGGGAGGGGGGGGGGGAATCCTGCTGCTGCACAATTTTAACGTTTTAAGATGGTGTTACGATCTAGTATAAGCTTTATGTGGCCTCTCTGGGCTCCCATATATTTTGCACTAAATTTTGTCGGGCTCAATTTGCAGACTGTGTTGTAATTTTGTAATTGTGTCTCTAGAAGCTAGACTGAGGGAGCGATGGTCGTGTATCTGGAACCTATAAACGCTTTTTAATTAGCGCAATATGTAAGGGAGCAGACAAATGATTGGCCTGGCAGCACATTGTATGATATCGATGTCACTGTATATGCATCTGACATTACCGTTTTCTCTGACTTTTGTCTTGACTATCCAAATTTCCCGAAGACTGTTCGTGTTGGTCGAGATCGTAAATGGGTGCAGAATTCTCAAGCCTTATGGCCTTACTGAGATTACCTCAAGCTCCACACTGAAGGATATTTTTGCTAGTTTTAAGGGGATCAAAGCGTCATCTGCAACATCAGCCGACATTTGAAGAAAACAAAAGTAGGGGGAAAAAAACGAGTACGAGTACTTACTTGTATTTCCGAATACGGCCATACGGCAAATGGTTCATTGTGCGTAATTGGCCCAGGCCCAGTCAGACCGATAACAGACCCACTCACGGCTAGCTGTTAAATGTGATTTCTCTACAAGCTAATGAACCATTTCAAACTTAAATTATCGATAAAATAGGGCCGTGGTAAGTCAAGCTATACCATTTCCCCCCGAGTACTGCTATTTGAGTACGAGTACTTTGATGATCGAGTACAATTTCGACATGTCAAGTACGAGTACTTTGCTGCCCGAGTACGAGTACCGTCATTTCGAGTACGAGTACTTGACGTACGAGTACGAGTACGAATATTAAAAAATACGAGTGCTACAACACTGACTGCAACACTGATGAATACATTTGACGCGAAGAGTCGTTGCATCATCTGTTCGTGTCGATTTTTCATGACTTTTTCTGACAAGTGAGGGCGCTGTTGTTTTCTACTGGAGGAAATACACAATACGTCCTTATTTGTTTTTACCAAAACAAGCAGAAACACTACTTAACCTGAATTCAATACAAATGTAGTTCCCTTGCAATTAGTCTAGGGAGAGTTCCTACTGCGCTGGTGGTGTGCAAATGTGAAAGTGGTGTGCATGTAAAAACAAAAACAGAATATGCTGATTTGGCTATACAAGTGTACTAAAGATTATCATAATTATCTCTATAGTGCAATTTTACTGATTTCGATAAAGTTTGGGTCGAAAGTAGGGCATTTCAGTAACCTTGGTCTATCTATACGATTTTCCTGCACGCGGGTCACTTGCTAATAAGCTTAATTATGCTAGTAGTCCTAAGCCTGATCGTCGCACTCAGCTTATGAAAGGGTTGTGAATTTTTAGTGCGTTCGATTACTTCCCCCGCGTTTACTCGTGCAAGCGCGACAGCGTTCGATTTACCTCTCACGAGACTTCTCGCGCTTACTCGAGCCTAGCCCAAGTGACCGACTCGCCGAGCCGGTTATTTGGGTAAGTATCCCATAAGGCCATGCAATAACAATGGCTGCCAACGTGACGTCCGGCGGGCGATATTTTTTTTATTACACAACCATCTGGGGTACCTTGTGCGCTTTCCTATGGGGCATGGTTATTCTAATCAGGCTTGAGTGGAGGCTACTATTTTCGAACTTAGTACGGATGTCGGACTTTATTTCCCTGTTTAAAATCTTCCAGAGCTTCGGATCAAAAAGAAAAAGAAAATTGCTGCTATACAAGTAGTATCCGACTGAAAAATAACGTTTCTAAGATAAAACTTTGACTTGTTGAAAAAAAGAGAGCAAAAACTGCAGTGACATAAAACACGCACATGAATTCAAAATGTATGCGCCCCGAGCACCCGATTTCATCAAACTCTTCGTAACTTACGATGCATCGCAGCGATGCGATACGTCGTATCTCTTCGATGCGTCGCAGCTGCGACGCGTCCTGCGATCCATTTCACGAAACACGTCGTAAGTGCGACGCGTCGTAGGTGTATTTATAGCACAACTCGATGACTGTTTTATGTATTTAGTCAGCGTACAGTAAATAGTCGTCTGATATTCAACAGCCGTCGGATCTCAGCTCGAAATTTGTTAAAACGTAAAACAAAATGGCGGCCGTGCGATGCAATTTTGAAGGAAAACAAGCTCTCATTGGACTGTAAAGCTACTTTGAAATTTCAACTTCAATATTCCGGTCTAATTCATAATTGAAATCGGGTGCAGGACAGCTTCAAAGCGTCTCCGCGCGCAGAATGAGGAGTTAGCGCTATAGTAATTTAATATAGCTCTATGGTCAATATACAAAGTCTACTGTGTGACTGGTGAATGGATATCCGCTATCCAATCTTTATATAGAGATCAGTGCCCCCCCCCCCCCCCCCCAGTTTTTGATTTTACGGAGGCCAAGTGTCCGGAGAAAAAACCTGTGTACATTTTCATATTTTTGGCTGACGAGCCCCCCCCCCCCCCCCCCGCGAAAATTCCTGGATCTGCCCCTGAAGTGGCGCCACCAACGTCAAAATAGTCCGCCCCCGAAGAAAAGCAGGATGCCTTTCCAGCCTGCGCGCGCGCTCTCTGCTATAGTTAGGGCCTATGCGCACCATACACGGTTTCGCACCGTCTGCTATAAAGTGCAAGCTCAGAAAAAAAGTTAATATAAATCGATGAAAATAATATTTGAAACGAAAACTTGAAGGCATGGTTGTCAATTTTAACATTGCAACCAGTGAATGGGTGTGAACCCTAACGTATGTACCAGGAAATGAAAGTCTGTTCCCGTCGTGTCAAAGTACCTCCCAAGGAAGTAGTTCAACCAAACCTTTGTTCAGTGGCGTAGCCAGGAATTGTTTTAGTGGGGGGGGGGGGGGGGGGGGCGCTGGGGAGGCTGGAACATTTTATGGGGGGGGGGGCGTCATGTAGATCAATTTGTATGGAAATTAAACGGAAGTGTATTCAGATTTAAATGGAAAATAATCAGTAAACATTTATCAGATTTCAAAGTTACCAAAGCATAACTGACAATTCTTTTGAAATAATATTCAAAATTAAAAGTTCTTGTCAGTCTCTAAAACAAGAGAAAATCAGTCAGTAATTTGTTTTAAAATACTTTGTTCGCCACAGTAACAACTTACACTGATGTACCGTCAACTGAGCGAGTTCGCCAACTGTTCAGGGCATGGGCGTCGCCAGGATTTTTTCTAGAGGGGGGCAAAATTTTTTTGTCAAGAAATGCTTGTTTTTCTCAACACATTCCCGATTTATCAGTTTTAGAGGGGGGCAGGGACATTTTGCCCCCCCCCCAACACATTAAATTTACACCACTTTGTCTTCGCGCCTCTTTTTCTTTTCTTTTTCTTTTCTTTTTCTTTTTCTTTTCTTCTTCTTTTTTTTGTTTTTTGTTTGCTTTTCCAGGGGGGGGGGGGGAGGGGGGGGGGGGGGGGGCAAGTGCCCCCCCTTGCCCCCCCCCCCCTCGCGACGCCCATGGTTCAGGGAACTGTTAAAAGACCTTGAGTTTCAACAACCGGAAACGAAACCCCAAAATACTTGAACCAGGTCTTGGTTAGCCTTTAGTCAAGTCCCACGCGCCTATACCCGGACCATCCGGACACGTAACGTACCCCGGATGCTGGCATGTAGAAAGACTGGCACGAGCGGCGAAGCCGCGAGGGCCTTTACTATCTCGTGGAACTAATCACGTATTCATTTATTCACGTAATATAAATCAAGCAATATAAACCAATCATCTAACGGTGGTTTGCGGTTACCAGCAACAGCACCCGCGCCGTGGCACGCGTGCTGTCTGGCGCCAGACGACGGCTGATTTACGTTAGTTATTCTGCATTTTCATTGGTCAATTCATAACGGGTAAAGCATTATGCATGACATCCAAATCGGTAGACAAATGTAAAGAAAAACATAAGCGTTCTCCTCGAGTTGGTAAAGGCCCTCGCGGCTTCGCCGCTCGTGCTAGTCTTTTTTACATGCCAGCATCCGGGGTGCGTCACGTATCCGGGTAAGCGCGTGGGACTTGACTAAAGGCTACGTCTTGGTAAAGACTGAGCTACGGCAACTTAACAAATGATTGTTCGCCCATGAAGAAACCTTTCTATTTAACATGTGTTTCTATCAATATGTGTACACAGTACTGCAATGCGCACCATATCGAAATTAGATTGTTGCCACTCTTGGCGTGTTCATGTTGATGTGGCTATATATGGGCTGGGCGGTAGAGTGATTTATTAAACATGAAGAACCTTCATTGGAGTGCCGACCCCAGCATCAGTCACTCAAATTTGCTCTTTAGACTAAGCAGAGGGTTTTATATGTTGAGGAGAATCACTTCGCACACTTGAGACATCCCTAAACTATATCTACAACTCTGCATCTGCGGCCCTTTTGCATGGTGGCGGTAAACGCAATTATCATATCAAGCTGCGACTGCTCTCGTACAATCCAATATTTCCAAGTGTAACAGACTATTTCCTGAGTGCTAGTGATTCAGTCTACATTATCAGGTATGATTGATATGTTAAATTAATAACTTTTCCCCACAGCTTCAAACAGTCGTCTCGTTGGTTATTCCACAGTCTAGTGGAATATATTTATTTTAAGTTATTGATGAAAAAGAACGAATGGGGAATTAGGGGCGAAGACTAAATGTGGAATTCCACATTTGGAACTTAAGAGGGCCAGCGGCAGGGGTGGCGGAACCGCGGAGGGGGGGGGGGGGGCCTGAGGGGGCATTTGCCCCCCCCCCCCCCATTTTCCCAAGTGCCCCTTTTGCTGGAACATTTTATGGGGGGGGGGGGGCGTCATGTAGATCAATGACTATGAAAGCATAGTAAGAAACAGAGCTAGATGGCAATGCGTGTCATGAAGAAGCCTTGAAAAAGTGAATTTCTATGGTTCCATAAGTTCAATGTTCACTTTGTATGGAAATTAAACGGTGTGAATAAGCAGGAGTACACTCTTTATGAAGGAAGTGTATTCAGATTTAAATGGAAAATAATCAGTAAACATTTATCAGATTTCAAAGTTACCAAAGCATAACTGACAATTCTTTTGAAATAATATTCAAAATTAAAAGTTCTCGTCAGTCTCTAAAACAAGAGAAAATCAGTCAGTAATTTTTTTTAAAATACTTTGTTCGCCACAGTAACAACTTACACTGATGTACCGTCAACTGAGCGAGTTCGCCAACTGTTCAGGGCATGGGCGTCGCCAGGATTTTTTCTAGAGGGGGGCCAAAAAATGTTTGTCAAAAAATGCTTGTTTTTCTCAACACATTCCCGATTTATCAGTTTTAGAGGGGGGCAGGGACATTTTGCCCCCCCCCCAACACATTAAATTTACACCACTTTGTCTTCGCGCCTCTTTTTCTTTTCTTTTTCTTTTCTTTTTCTTTTTCTTTTTCTTCTTCTTTTTTTTTGTTTTTGTTTGCTTTTCCAGGGGGGAGGGGGGGGGGCAAGTGCCCCCCCTTGCCCCACCCCCTCGCGACGCCCATGGTTCAGGGAACTGTTAAAAGACCTTGAGTTTCAACAACCGGAAACGAAACCCCAAAATACTTGAACCAGGTCTTGGTTAGCCTTTAGTCAAGTCCCACGCGCCTATACCCGGACCATCCGGACACGTAACGTACCCCGGATGCTGGCATGTAGAAAGACTGGCACGAGCGGCGAAGCCGCGAGGGCCTTTACTATCTCGTGGAACTAATCACGTATTCATTTATTCACGTAATATAAATCAAGCAATATAAACCAATCATCTAACGGTGGTTTGCGGTTACCAGCAACAGCACCCGCGCCGTGGCACGCGTGCTGTCTGGCGCCAGACGACGGCTGATTTACGTTAGTTATTCTGCATTTTCATTGGTCAATTCATAACGGGTAAAGCATTATGCATGATATCCAAATCGGTAGACAAATGTAAAGAAAAACATAAGCGTTCTCCTCGAGTTGGTAAAGGCCCTCGCGGCTTCGCCGCTCGTGCTAGTCTTTTTTACATGCCAGCATCCGGGGTGCGTCACGTATCCGGGTAAGCGCGTGGGACTTGACTAAAGGCTACGTCTTGGTAAAGACTGAGCTACGGCAACTTAACAAATGATTGTTCGCCCATGAAGAAACCTTTCTATTTAACATGTGTTTCTATCAATATGTGTACACAGTACTGCAATGCGCACCATATCGAAATTAGATTGTTGCCACTCTTGGCGTGTTCATGTTGATGTGGCTATATATGGGCTGGGCGGTAGAGTGATTTATTAAACATGAAGAACCTTCATTGGAGTGCCGACCCCAGCATCAGTCACTCAAATTTGCTCTTTAGACTAAGCAGAGGGTTTTATATGTTGAGGAGAATCACTTCGCACACTTGAGACATCCCTAAACTATATCTACAACTCTGTATCTGCGGCCCTTTTGCATGGTGGCGGTAAACGCAATTATCATATCAAGCTGCGACTGCTCTCGTACAATCCAATATTTCCAAGTGTAACAGACTATTTCCTGAGTGCTAGTGATTCAGTCTACATTATCAGGTATGATTGATATGTTAAATTAATAACTTTTCCCCACAGCTTCAAACAGTCGTCTCGTTGGTTATTCCACAGTCTAGTGGAATATATTTATTTTAAGTTATTTACGAAAAAGAACGAATGGGGAATCAGGGGCGAAGACTAAATGTGGAATTCCACATTTGGAACTTAAGAGGGCCAGCGGCAGGGGCGGCGGAACCGCGGAGGGGGTGGGGGGGGGGTGGGGGGGGGGGGGGGGGGGGGGGGGCCTGAGGGGGCAATTGCCCCCCCCCATTTTCCCAAGTGCCCCTTTTGCGGCCATAAATGTGCCCCCTCGAACAGTAAAGTACCCCCTCAAGATAAAAAAAATGCCCTTAAAGTATCTCACTATTGCTTAGAAGTAACCATATCCGAATAATGGTGTAGATATTTTTGATATAAGCGAGGAATATGAAAACCAAGTCCCAAAACCCATACAATACGGCCTGAAAATGGGCACATAATGCATATTTAGCATATAATCATTGGTTTTGAAGAGCGCCCCCTATGTTGGAAGATGGTACCAGACCAGGCCCCCCCCCCCCCCCCACACACACACACACACTATTTGATTTTACGGAGGCGAAGTGTCCGGTAAAAAAAAACGTGTCGACATTTCAGCACGGTTTGCAAGTGCCCCTTTTGGTGATCCCCCCCCCCCCCCCAGTTTCAAACCCGTTCCGCCGCCGCTGGCCAGCGGTAACTAGATGGACTGTGCGAACCTGCTTTCGGTCAAACGATATCAATAAGGGTTACATTTAAGATTTAATCTGTATAGAACATCAACGAAAAGAGGTCACGCTTAATTGACAAAAAGGAAGACAACATTTCGGTTTGATATCCAGCTTTAAAGACTTTCATCATCTCAAGCCTTCAAGATATTTTTTTAGACTGGAATTTCCAAATTTCTTCAGAATAATTCTCCTCAATTGTCACGTATAATAGTTTGCTTGCCAGCATTGTAAAATGTTCATGAAAGTAACGTGACATTAAACTGTTTATGTTTAACATTTTATTTTTGGTAAAGATATTCCTTGGTTTGTGTTTTTACAGGCCAATTTTTCTTAAAAAGCCCCATTCGAACAAAACCCAAGTCTTAAAGGTGTTGCTACCCTAATTGTTAATGGTTCTCCACCATTAATATTGTTGCAGCTTGATAGTTTTTGGTAAGGCCCGTGCAGTAGTAGATCCGGGTTGCTGAACACTCGGAGAACCGAGTATGACAATTCCATTTCATCGGTGTTAACCAGAAGTCATTGTAAATTCCGAACCAATATTTCTTAAAGACGAGCAACAGCCAGCTACCTTTGGGTAATGATCACATCAAAACATTTTTCATTCTCTTTTCCACGAAAGGGAAAAAGTTGTGTTTTTTTCTCAGAAAGATACAACCATTGTAATCGACAGTCCAGTCCTATTTTTGCATCTTTTTTGTCTCTTCAATCATAAAAGTATTTTATTTGCACCCTTTTTGTATATTTGTCAGCTATCGAACAAGAATTTGTTCTTGAAATTTCTAGGCTTTGGACTAAGGTCCGAAAGAATCGATGACCCGATCTGGACATTCGTTTCATAACCAGAAATTGACTTTTTTTTAAAAACAATTCCTTTAGGAATAAGACCAGGAGAATAATCCTTTATCTGTAAATCATTTCATTGTACGGATTCCCTTACTGTACTGTAAACTTTGGTAATTTTTATTTATTTATTTATTTACAGCCTGTGATTATAGACTTTTCTCTCAGACCCACCGCATTGTACAATAAGGTGCATTGCCATCTCAAACATTTTCCGTGAACTGAAGATCATGGAGTCTTGTAGGAGACACTTCACCCTCTTGTGGGCAATTGCTCTGTCTTGGAGCATCATCTGTGTAAATATGTTTACCACATCAGCTGAGCAGCTTGGAGACCTGTCAGACTATGAGTTGGCCAGCTTTGACAATCCTGATATTTTGGATGAACCCCAAAGACGTGCATCAAAGTTCAATCATTTTACCTTGAGTGACCATGGCGATGTGTATGTTGGAGCTGTCAATTGGTTGTACAGGCTGAACAGTAGTTTGGAAGAGATACAGAACGTTTCAACCTGTGATGACAGCAGGCCAGATAGTGGGATGTCCTGTTACCGCACGAATAACTACAACAAGATACTGGCTGTTGACAGTACTCGGCCAAACAGCCTGATAACATGTGGTGGTGTGTATGATGGCATTTGTCAGTTACGACAGTTATGGGACATTAATAACGTAATAATGGAGTCAGTTCTTAACGTTGCTGCTGGCTTTGAGGATGCATCTACTGTTTGGATGCTTACTCAAGGGCGAGGTGGAGAAGCAATGCTTTTCGTTGCTGTTACAAACAGTCGTGAAAATGTTCGACCAATTACAAGAAGAAACCTTGACACTAATAGTTTTTTATCAGCGAGAGAAGATGATGATTCCATCTTTTTCAGCGTTTCCCCTATATCAGTGGTACATCCTAAGTACGTTGCAGCATTTGACCTCAGTGGTTTCACTTACTTCCTTGTTTCCCAAAAAGAGGACCTCAATAGTTTTGTCTCAAAGATAAGCAGAGTTTGTCAAGGCGGTCCAAATCTAGCCGCTTACACAGAAATTACCCTACAGTGCAGTGGATCAGATGGCAGTGTGTACAGCTTGGTGCAAGCAGCTCACTTTGGACCAGCAGGACCTGATCTAGCGACATCATTGGGTCTCCATGCAGACGAGCAGGTGCTGTATGCTGTGTTTGCCAAGAACCAAGGAGCTCCGGGTACCAGCGATGTACCCATCGATCACTCAGCATTGTGTATGTACAGGATGACGGATATCTTGGCTGCCTTCAGAGAAGCAGTACGGGGATGTATTCAGGATGGGAACATTGGCAATGGGCCAAACAAGATCGACTATTTGGAGGGTTCTTTTTGCAATGGGTACGGGGTGAGTACAGAAGCATATTTTGATTAATGTTGGCATTTCTCTAATAAGATTCAAAGATGCATTCCCCGTGCTGTTTTCGAGTTTCACCTCGAAAAGTAGACTGTTTTTTCCCCATTTTTAAAAAATTTTCCCAGCAATATAAATTGAATTCACTTTTAAATGACACATTTAACTTAAAATCCACCAAAGTTTAGTTATTGAATTATTTCTTCACAATTTTTGAATTATTGGTTGCCAGGCATAAATTTGGCTCTGACAGAGCGGATTATTTGTGCCCAAAATGAAATCCGTCAAAAAGAATACAAACTAAACTAAATCCACTTATTGGAGAGAATAAGGTATGCATATATACGTTGCGCGTACTACAAAATCAAAAGGCGGGTTACTTGTACTTTTGTGACGTAAATCCAACCCAACTCAACTCAACCCAACGCAAATGTACAGGTTGCCTAACCTAAAATAAAATCGTCTACAGTCGTCTTAGTCATTGTAAAACATTTAAGAACTATCAGGGTGAAACAAAAAAAAGTGAAACCCAAATGTCGGGACTAATGTTTAAGTGAAGTGTAGCACTTGAAAATCTAGGATATGAAAACCAAATTCATAAGCTTTCTTTTAGTACTAGAATCATTCAAATCACCTATGTAATTTATAAGTTATGGAATTTTAAACACAACCACCGTTTTAAAGTTCTGTCCACGGATCACAAAAAAGGTGTGCATTCTCTCAGCAAAGCGAAAATAATTCACACACATCCTTACGTGATTTGTTTTCGTTTTGCTGAAAGAACACTTACCTTTTTGTGATCCGTGGACAGAACTTTAAAACGGTGGTTGTGTTTAAAATTCCATAACTTATAAATTACATAGGTGATTTGAATGATTCTAGTACTAAAAGAAAGCTTATGAATTGGGTTTTCATATCCTAGATTTTGAAAGTGCCACATGCAGAACATAATTAAAACAATGGTACCAACATTTTTTACTCACCCTGTATACGTGCAAAATATGCTGCCATTTCACAACAACGAGTGAATATAGAATAGCGAAAAGGAAAAACAGTATAAAATTAAACATTTTGGCAATGTATCGACGCCTCTATCTTTCCATATGGGGACCAGGTCCACTGCAGTGTGCGCTTCTTTGCCACTGCTATTCTACTCTTGATGTCTGTTACTCTGTAGGCTGTCAATATGCCCCCAAAATGCATAGCAAACCTGTCGTGCAAAGTCAAGCCCTCTGTCCCGTTTCTCCACTTCATTTCAAGGCTGAACGGTTCCAATTGTTTCTTTCTGCAATAATGGTGCAAACTATAGGTAATTGAACCATCGATGATGGTAAAAACAAGGCAGCTTTCTTTGTAGTCCCTTGCTGATGCATCAACGTGGTTGCATAAACACGATAAAGTACTCATTCTTTTTTTCTGATATAGGATTGGTAATGCGTGAATAAGGGTATTGTGGCGGAACCGGGGGGGGGGGGGGACTGGTCTTGTTTATCCCAGGACTCCAACCCACACCTATTATCCCACAAACAATATTTATAAGCCTAACGAACGGGTGAGCGGCTACCCAAACGAAAGGGGGACAATTAACGAACGGTGGACTAAGCCTAGGGGCTGTTCGTTTGGTGGAAATATACCACCGTTTTGTGATTGAGTAATTAATTGAATGGAATAAGAGTAATACGAGTAGCGACAATAGGTCTCAAAGTGAATTCAGGTAACCCTCACAGCAGACCTAAGTAACCCTCAGTGAACCTGGTAACCCTCACAGTGAACCTGAGTAACCATCACAGAGACAAGTGATTCCAAAGACGATTATAGATATGATTTATTCAAGAATCTCAATCATCAATGGATTTGTTCAATAATCACTACAATAATTTAGAATAATATACAATATACGAGGTGATGAATATTATGGACGTAAATATCTCACACAATAGGCAATAACCCTCACTGGTTATATCCAGGGTCAACTGCACCCTTTTTAAGTAACTTAGTCTAACGTAACCCTCACGTGGTCAACTGCACCACTTAATAATATAAACAGAAAGGTTAACTTCACGTGGCCAACTGCACCTCGTGTAGTGTCCTTATTACTATTCTTTTTGACATCTTATTCATTTATTCTTAATTGATAGCTATTAATTTGTTATGGCGATTCATTTTTTGTATAAAGTAATTCAAATGTTTTGTTACATTTTTACATGTACTTGATTGTATATCATCCACAATTCAGCCTTTGGGCTGCGACGAATCGATAATAAAACCCTTCAATTGAATTGAATTGGAATTCAACGACTTTCCTTGAACTGACTGGATTCATGTGTCTTGATAATTGCCTCTGCCGAACCACGATATTGCTTTAACTGGTTAATCATTTTTTTTGTATCTACTTAATTCGTTATAGATTTCCATTCTGGATCGCTATTTCTGCACACCCGTGACCAATGATCAAAATCAAACGCCATTATTCAAGTACGCCAAGGGCATAGCCCCCGTTCCATCCACGGCAATCCTAGAGCTGCCTGGTACTCTCACGTCATCAGTCATAACCACAATAGAAGTCAACCACACCATCGCTTTAATCGGAACATCGAGTGGAGATCTACTCAAGGTAAATTATCCCTAATCGGTTGAAATGTATGACTGAAGGCGTCGTAGAGCCTAAATTGGACAGTTTAGAAACAGTTTTATTTCAAACCATTTCGTTTACACCCCCAGCACTCGAGACTTTAGTTTAGTTTTTAGCACGACGCATTGATTCTGGAAAGTTATTGATTTTTTAAAAATGAGAAATAATAAGCTACATTTCTGGTCTCCCTTAATAAATGGCTTGCATGAACGACGCTGCTTAAGCATACACTCAAGGCAAGCAGTGCATGCCGGGTTGATCTTAATTATTCATAAATCCATGTGAAACGTTTTAACTCTCCATGTACAATGAAGGTGTAAACAGATGAATTTAAGTCCTATATGTGTCATAATTATGCATCTTGTCATTAGGTTCATGTGGAAAGTAACACTACCAGCCGACTTTATGAACGCATTATCGTTGATACCAGTCCAGTTCTGCCAGATGTCAAGGTTAATGACACAACACGTGTACTATTTCTCTTGACGGAACAAAAGGTAAGAACATGCATACATACCTGTTGAGGAGTACTACTATTAACTGAATAATTACTTTCTCTGCTCCATTTAGTGTCGCCCGTGGGCTTCGCATTAGCAGAAAAGAAGACAGATTTGACAGGGAAAAAAGTCAAAAGCTAAGCTGACAAGAAAAGGATTTTTTTTGGTCAAATGAACATAATGAACATAAACTTTTCTGCTTCGTAAACTGAAAACAAGATTCAAGTTTGAAAGAAAAAAAATCTGCTGAAATCAAGTACTTTTCTTTCTCAACATTTAGATTGTTAAAAAGGTACAATATGTTTTTCACTTTAGTTGGTGAAGCTTCGCGTGGAGAATTGTGGCCAATACACTACATGCGAAACGTGTATTGGGACTGATGCAGGGAATGATGGAGACCCATTTTGTGGATGGTGCACTCTGGAACGAAGGTAAGTCACACGGGATGTCTCCAAAGTGTGTGAATGGGTGGAGGGGTTGTACGACCGGTAGTCTATCACCACTCAGACGGGCAGGGTGCAACATGTACGGAAATGTATCATTCATGATGTATATCATTGTAATGGTCCTCCTGAAGAATCTCCCTAATGCTGAATCCAAGCCTCCACTACTAAAACAACTACACCAGTAAGAGTCCGGCAGTCTCCTGACGACGAACAGAGCACACTGTTCGAAACGTCGCCGGAGTCAGAACCACACAACCCAAAAGACATGTACATGGTGTTACCGCAAACTTTCCATTCTTCATTAATATTGTACAGGGTGACCCCAAAAATACAACCCTAAAACATTTGCCATAAAAAAAAAAGATCAGTGGATTTTTATGCTTTGGGTATCAGATTAAAGCTGAGAGCGTTTTCTTTCAAATACTGAAAAAAAATCATGACAATAGCACTTTGGGTTGCTGGCAAAATGCCAATTATGTAAAAGAAGTCATTTTTCATAATACTTCAAACAGTGAAACATTTTACTGTAAGCCTACTGTGCAATTATCCTTCATTTGTGCAATATTGTCTTTAATATGTGGGCATATTTATGATGCTGAAAAGGTTTAAAATAGGAGATACTAAAAAGGATGTGATACCTGTGCAGGTGGAAAATAAAAGGCATTACCATCAAATTCATTTGTACTGTAACGGACAGTTTGTTTTCCGTAGTTACAAGTAGTAGACGGCGCCACCGCCGCCGACGGAGTGCCTCCGGCGGCGCGCACCTAGCCTGGTTTTGGGTCTGGGCCGGCGCGCGCTCCGGAAATAGGTTGTTGTAAATAGATCACTTCAATTGGGTTCTTTTGTTTGGGTACGCGGGAAGGGTTTGGATAAGTTCCAGGGCTTGGTTAAGTTGTTACAAATGTATATATTTTTCAGACAGTGCGTTTTGTATGCTGAGAATGTTCAGTTGTGTTTTTGGAAGCATTGCGGCAGGTAGCCGGTCTTTACAGAATTAAAACGAAACAAGTTGAGTTTTGCTTCAAGCCTTGAGTCAATTGCGTCCCCTTTTTCTGGCGTTTTGCTAAATTGGGGGACAAGAACCCAACTAGGTCTACGCTACAATTGGTGGCAGCGCGGGATAATTTTCGTGTCTTTTCAACGGAGAAGTTTTTATGGCGAGCCATACGATGCAGCCCACCCGAAATGTCGCGGAAGCCATTAGCGACATTTCCACCGAGATCAACCGGTTAGAGCGGTCATTTTTGGACAGCTGTCGAGCTACTCGTGGATCCTCATCCCGAGCAGGAAGACGGCAACACTACGTACCAGAGACACCAGTCCCCTTTTCCCAGGATGATAGCAACAGGCGACGGAAACCACGAAGCTCGCAGAAGAAACTGGCGCATTCAGCGGTTGCAAACCTCGTCATGCGGGCAGGCACACGGCATTGCATACTGATACCACTACTAGTGGATACAGTGCTGCAAATGCGGTAGGCCAGCACGCAAACGTGGAACGCACCGCAGCAGCACCGCGGGTAAAGGCTCGGGAGTACGACGGGTCGTCATGTATCGAGGATTACCTGGTGCACTTCGAACGAGTCAGCAAGATCAACTGCTGGAATCAAGAGCAGAGGGCAGACTATCTGATGGTTGCAATGAAAGGCCCAGCGCTGGAAGTTGCATGTTCCTTGCCCAAGGAGTCTCGGTCGTCCTTCGACGAATTAGTCAAGGCCCTTGAGCGGCGATTTGGGACTGAAAAGCATCGCATTCGCCACCGCGCTGAACTGACTTCACGGAGAAGGCGTGCAGGGGAGACTGTTGCCGAGTTGGGCCAAGCCATCAGAAAATTGGTCCGCCGAGCCTACCCCGACAGCAGCTCAAAGTTTATGGAGGACTTTGCAATTGAACAGTTTAAGAACGCCCTGGACGACATCGACCTCAAACGGGCACTATTCCAAGGGAAGCCATCTACGCTTGACGAAGCTGTGGAGATTGTTGCAGAGGCTGAAGCATGGTTCAAGACGGAGAAAGCTAGACGATCAAGGGCAGTGATACCCGACGCCAACGCGGTGAAATCTGAGGAGCCTGCGCAGACTGATGAGGTGGCAACAATGGTGCGTGAACTGTTGGAAAAACAGCGCCGTGACCAAGGAACAAAGAAGGCCGACGACTGGAAGCCAGGATGCTGGAAGTGCGGTAGCCTGGACCATTTCCGGGCCCAATGTCCCCTCCTAAAGGACGACCAGCATCCATTAAACCAAGTAAGGCTGGTCTTGGGGCCAAAAGCCCAGCCGTAGATGTCCAGAGGCCTAGTGTACCTAAAGTGCAGGAAGTCCCGCCCCCGGCGCAGGCAGCCCCGCCGCCGGCGCAGGCGCCGCCGCTGGCGGCCCCTCCGCCGGAGCGGGTAGCCCCGCCGCCGGCGCAGGCAGCCCCACCTCCGGTGTTGAAAGTCCCACCACCGCCCGGTGTTGCAATACGACCGACATCCTCTCGTGAACTGGGACTCTATGTCAGAGGGGAGATTATGGACATGGCTGTGAGTTTCCTGATTGACACGGGCGCAATGGAGAGTTTCATCTCTACCCGGTTGTTTCAGAGGACGGACCCCAAGGTGAGGCCCACACTCATGCATGCAGATCGCAGATTTCGGCAGGCTGATGGAAGTGAACTGCGCATCGCTGGGCGAGTGAAACTGCCTATGAAGATAGGGGGGAGTCAGATCCTACACTGCGTTTGGGTGGCAGACGTGAGTGACGATGCCATCCTGGGACTGGACTTCTTGCGGGAAAACAAATGCCAGCTAATCTGGGAGGAGGAGTGTCTCACCGTCGGTAACTATAGGGTCCCTCTGCAGAAGTATCCACAGATGCCTGCAGTCTGTCGGGTACGGATTACTGAGGGTGTCGTTGTGCCCCTTCTTCTGAAATGCTACTGGAGTGCCAAGTTGTCAGCGAGAGAGGTGAGCTGCCGACATGGGGTGTGCTGCAGAATAGAGAGACGGTTGTCGAGAATCGCGAGGTTCTCGTGGCCAGTGCCCTTGTGCATACCCAGGACAACCGTGTACCAGTGATACTCTTAAACCTATCGCCTGAAGCACTCATGCTCAGAAAGGGGACTGCTGCCGCCATCCTGGAGCCAGTGGATAGTGTTGCAGTACTGGAACACAAGAACAGGAAAAACAAGAGACAAGGGAGAGTGAAGAGCTGGGAGTACCTGAACACCTGTCTTCACTGTTTAAGTCCAGCTGCGGAAGGTTAACGGTTGATGAGCGAGCTAGACTTGCAGCTTTACTGAGACGGTTCAGTGACGTGTTCTCTACTGGGGATGGAGACATTGGCCAAACTAACCTGACCCAGCACCGCATCGAGACCGGGACAGCCCCACCCATTCGACAAAGACCGAGGAGAGTACCCTTAACCCAACGGGAGGTGGCGGACAAGGAAATAGCAAAAATGCTCTCGCAGGGTGTCATTCAGGCTTCGGTAATCAATGCACACTCGGACAGACCCGTCCTTCTTCCTCACCAGGACAAGCGGTGAACTCCATGGACTCTCCGATGGCTCTCCGAGCCATCGGAGAGTCCATGGAGTTCACCGCTTGTCCTGGTGAGGAAGAAGGACGGGTCTGTCCGAGTGTGCATTGATTACCGAAGCCTGAACGAGGTTACAGTGAAGGACGCACACCCACTCCCGCGCATAGAGGACAACCTTGACTCACTGGCAGGGTCCCAATTCTTCTCGACCCTGGACCTTGCTTCTGGGTACTGGCAGGTAGAGGTAGCTAAGGAAGATAGGCCAAAGACTGCATTTAGTACGGGGAGAGGTGGGCTATACCAGTTTATTACCATGCCTTTCGGATTGTGCAACGCGCCCTCCACTTTTGAGCGCTTGATGGAGCGTGTCCTCGCGGGATTGCAATGGCAAGTGGCTGTTTTGTACCTCGATGACGTCATCGTATTTGGACGGTCGTTTGATGAACAGGTGCAAAGACTTTGCCTAGTTTTGCAGAGGCTTCATGCGGCCAACCTGAAGTTGAAACCCAAAAAGTGCAGGCTTCTTCAGAGGCAGGTGGAGTTCCTCGGTCATGTGGTATCACCTGTGGGGGTTGCTACTGACCCTGAAAAGGTTCGTGCTGTGCGGGACTGGCCTTAGCCGGCAACTGTTGCTGATGTCCGAAACTTCCTTGGACTGGTTTCCTACTACAGGCGGTTTATTGAGGGCTTCGCTCAGATTGCTCGACCCTTGCACCAAATCACCGAGAAGGGTAGGCCATTCCGGTGGACGGCGGAATGCCAGGAAGCATTTGAAGCGCTGAAGCATCGCTTCCTGTCGTCTCCTATACTGGCCTATCCAATCCCAGGAAAGGAGTTCATCCTCGACACTGATGCCAGCGGGTTCGCAATTGGTGCTGTGCTATCACAGGTGCAGGAGGATTGGGAACGTGTCCTTGCCTACGGAAGCAGAGCTTTGACCAAGCAGGAAAGGAACTATTGCGTGACAAGAAAGGAACTCCTGGCCATTGTGCACTTTGTGAAGAAGTACCATCATTATCTCTATGGGACTCGCTTCAGGATTCGTACAGATCACCGGCCCCTGAAATGGATGTTTGGTGTTCGAGATCCCCAGGGACAGCTTGCCAGATGGCTGCAGAAGCTCAGCATCTATGACTTTGCCATTGAGCATCGGTCTGGTAGACGCCACGGAAACGCTGATGCATTGTCCAGGAAATGCTTCCCTAACTGTGACCACATATCGAAGGAGGAAATCAGCCCTGGCACCATGGTGAACATTGAAGACTTGCGGCAGCCCCAAATGAAACATGTAGGATGCAGCGTAGTGCAGGCAACTGCCCGGCCGGTACAGGATGCCCCACCATTGGAGCAGGCAACTGGGCCCATGGGTCTAGTAGCCTCTCCACAGGTGGAAACAGCCCAACCCCCGGAGACAGTAGCCTCGCTGCCCAAACCAACACTGAAGGCAGTACATCAACCAGGGGAAGATGCAGAGCCAGGGGGTTCCAGATCACTTCCAAATGCCAACGCCACAGAGCTAAGTCATGAGCAGCTGACCAGGTCACAGCAATGCGATGATGACTTGAAGGAAGTGCTGCAGTGGGTGGCGCATGGTCGACGGCCGTCCTGGGAGAGTGTGGCACCCTTGAGCAAAGAAATCAAATTCTGGTGGGCTCGCTTTGAACAGTTGCTGGTGGAGCAGGAAGCCTTGTGTATCCGGTGGGAACCAAGTCGACCAACTGATAAGCCCCGACTGAGAATTTTGGTACCCCGGGAACTGCAACCTGCCATACTGAGGCAGTTTCATGACGAAAAAAACCGGAGGACATCTCGGTGTTGCAAAAACCTTTGCTAAACTGTGTAGAAGCAACTTCTACTGGTCTTCTATGCGTCAGTCCGCTCGTCGCTGGGTCCAGCGGTGCCAACAGTGTCAGAGACGGAACCCACCAGCTAGGGCCAAGAGAGCAGGGATGAAGCACTACCAGGTGGGCGCACCTATGGAAAGAATAGCGGTTGACGTCATGGGGCCCCTCCCTCCCACTGACAGAGGTAACCGGTACATCATTGTGGTGGGAGACTATTTCACCAAGTGGACCGAATGTTATGCAGTCCCAGATCACACTGCCAAGACCGTCGCAACCAAACTCGTGGACGAGTTCGTCGCCCGGTTCGGTGTTCCGCTGGAAGTCCACTCTGACCAAGGAAGGGAGTTTGAGTCTGAGGTCTTCACAAGAATGTGCTCAATCCTCGGCCTCAGAAAGACCCGCACCACTCCGTATCACCCCAGGTCCGACGGAATGATCGAGCGGTTCAACCGGACGATTGAAGCCATACTAAGCCTGTGGGTGAACAAATCCCAAACTGACTGGGACGAGCATTTAGCCCTCCTTGCCATGGCATACCGGTCGGCAGAGCATGACACTACAAAGGAGACGCCAAACGCAATGATGTTGGGCCGCGAGGTGAGGATGCCGGTTGACCTACTGTTGGCTGCCACCCCAGAGGAGGCGCGTATTAACCCATGTGAGTACGCCCAAAATCTTCAAGAGAAGTTGAAGTTGGCCCACGAGGTTGCCAGGAAGGCTAGCAGTACACAAATGAGGGCCCAGAAGAAGCATTATGACAGGAACGCAGTGCGGGTGGTCTACAACAGGGGAGATGTGGTGTGGCTCCATTGCAAGGCAAGGAAGAAGGGAGTTTGCCCGAAGCTGAGCCTGAGCTTGACTGGTCCCTTTGTGGTACTGGAAAGACAGTCTGATGTGGTGTACAGGATTCGGAAATCCCCTCGCTCTAGCCTGCAGGTGGTTCACGCAGACAGGTTGAAAATTTGCGAAGGAGTTAGTGCAGAGGACTATGGATTCAAGGAGTTTGAGCTGGTATCGTCTTCAGGCCAACCAAGCAGCCCCGTCGCCGGCGCGGACGGCTCCCCCGCCGGAGCGGGTAGCCCAGTTCCCGGCGCGGGTAGCCCCGCCGCCGGCACGGGCAGCCCCGCCGCCGGCGCGGGCAGCCCCGCAAGTTCGGGCAGTTCGCAAGCCCCCGCGATACTTGCAGCAAGTCTACCCTTACCCTAACACTAGCGTGCCTGCAGAGGGCGCTAACGACCATCGTCATACGCATAGCGAGCTGGGACAGGAACAGACAGTGATGGAGGAACGTACAACGTACAACTGCAGAGAGTGCGGACGACAGTATGCGTCGTCTTACAGTAGACGCAGGCACGAGAAGGCGGCGCATGAAGGGCGGTCTTTTCGTTGTGGACAATGCCCCCAGACCTACCGGCGGGCCGACTACCTGGCTCGACACGCCAGATCCCATGAGGCAGCAACCGGTGGAGGGATGGCGGGCGAGGGAGCAGCTGTTGGGGGCGTTGCCTCGCCGGCCCCGGTGAGGAGAATTTCTCCGATGAATCACTCGTCCGAGGCAAGGCTGTATCTTCAAGGGCGATGGTACCAGGCAGACCGGGTGGAGACAGCAGGCTTGAGTAGGTGCTCACCACCAAGAGAGTTACAGCGTGCAGAGGTGAAGACTTCGGAGGCCGCCGCCCAGACAGAGCCGGTGCTGATGACGGAGGAGTTCTCCACTTCCACCAGGGAGACAAAGACGGAACCAGACGGCACCCAAGTATACAGAGAAACTGAGGCTGTTGGATTCCGGGAACTGGGGGACATCTGGTGGCGGACATGGCACCGTGACGGCCTGGGAGAGGGACCATGGTAGATGGCCCACGTAGAAACGTCAAGCTGAAATGGACTTACTGTGGGTAGTCCCCGATGATTGTTGTGTTTTTGCTTGAATTAGGAACCAAATTGCGGCCTAAATCAACATTAACCAACATTCTCGCGGACACCCTAGCTAAGCTAATGGACACTAATTTAGACAAACTTGCGAACAGTGATTTGTAGATTTTTGTAATCCGATTTCGTCTCTTCTGATCATGCTCATCTAACATTATTTGAATAATTTGTTTTGAAAAAAAAAAAACGTATTTTGCCCCCTATTCAGGAGAATAGGCCATTTTTGGGAGGGGGCAGTGTAACGGACAGTTTGTTTTCCGTAGTTACAAGTAGTAGACGGCGCCACCGCCGCCGGCGGAGTGCCTCCGGCGGCGCGCACCTGGCCTGGTTTTGGGTCTGGGCCGGCGCGCGCTCCGGAAATAGGTTGTTGTAAATAGATCACTTCAATTGGGTTCTTTTGTTTGGGTACGCGGGAAGGGTTTGGATAAGTTCCAGGGCTGGGTTAAGTTGCCACAAATGTATATATTTTTCAGACAGTGCGTTTTGTATGCTGAGAATGTCCAGTTGTGTTTTTGGAAGCATTGCGGCAGGTAGCCGGTTTTTACAGAATTAAAACGAAACAAGTTGAGTTTTGCTTCAAGCCTTGAGTCAATTGCGTCCCCTTTTTCTGGCGTTTTGCTAAATTGGGGGACAAGAACCCAACTAGGTCTACGCTACAGTACTCTTGTCATATTATGTGCCGTGTTGTTTGTAAGGATTAGGACATGCAAAAATAGGTACAGTGAAAATCCCTTACTGTGGTAATTTTTTGTGTACAGGATGAAAAATTACCTTTCAGCTTTAATGTGATACCCAAAACATAAAAATCCACCGATCTGTTTTTTTTAAGGCAAATGAATTAGGGTTGCATTTTGGGGTCACCCCTATAGGTAAACAAATAAGCTTTTGTGCATTATGGAAGGGAAGTCATTTATCGGGCGAGCTCCTATAGTTGGCTAGTTTAGTTTTATTTACATGACTAATACAGAGTTCGATGAGCTATGGTTGTCCGAAGTTGCAATTATTTGTATGTGAAATTTTGTACGATCCATCTAATTCAGTGATGACCTACTGATGTTTCTCAATGAAATCATGGAAAGTAGGACATTTCATGTTTTTCAATTTTGGTTTCTGGTCACTGTCGACTACCAAGCTATCCTGGTCATATGATAACATTGCATTCCTTCTTAGATGTACGAGATATTCCGACTGTCCATCATCTGATGTCTCTACTCGATGGTTGTTGGCCTACAATGCTACAATGTAGCTCCATATGATAACCTACCAATAACAGTCACTGAGCAACAGGTGAGAGACAGACGTTTTAAATTAGATCTTTATTGCGTCCGTTATAGGAACAAAAATGAAACCTGCTTTAGAAATTAAACACTTAGGCCTACTTCAAAGTGCAGATTTGTTATGGACTTATCCATATATGCGGATAGGTATGTGGAAATATTTTACGTCAATGCGACGCCTATCGTATAAACGACGTACATGTATAGGGCCTAATAATTTTAGTTTTGCTTCCCAGGGATCTCCAGAATTTAAATAGGTTTTCACCTGTATATAATTTCACATATTGTTCCATGCACTTTCCATTGTTCCTTGTACTTTGAATGAATTTAGGCTTCGTACAGTGAACGGTTTACTTCATATCACACCATCTTTATTATGTTCTGAAATTTGTGACTCTCTAAGAAAATATTTTATCGCGCGTCAGAATGATACAGAATGTCGTGCTTCATGTACTTTACCTGTCGCTCATTCTCAGTCATTTGAGCTCACCAAATGTTATTTCAACTCTGTCTTTAGTACCCCTGACAAATGGAGCTAACTCTTAGAGTTCATTGAATATTAATAAATAAATATTGGTATTAAAATATATATTTTTTACTTTCACTTTTAGATCACCCTGACTGTGCAGCAGTTACCTGATCTAGGGACAGGCCAGAGTTATGAATGTTATTTCGGGTCATTTGAATCTCCAGCTACGAAGAAAAGTGAAGTACTAGAGTGTACGTCACCTCCTAGTGATGGGATACCTGCCATTCCACAAGGAGGCAAGTGCAATAAGAGACACCCATATGAATTTATTCAGGGCAAAAATATACAGAGCAAATATTCAAAAGTCGGGTTCCAAACTAAAATGAAATGATGCTTGTGAACCAGCGTGACGTTTTTCATTCAATCGCATTATTGGGCTAATCATAAGTATATCAACTTAGAGATTGTGTTCATAGGCAGTACAATATGGTACACCGACTTGCTTACTGTCAGCATGAAAATGATTTCTGCATTTGGTACCCACAAAACTCAATTTTAAATACACGCTTATTTTTGTAATTGTCTGTTTCAACTAATAAATGCAGAGATTTGTTCTTATTTATTGCTTAGATGATGCAGTAAGAGTAGATTTGAGTGTTGAGTCATCTGAAACTTCAGTTCAATTCATAGACACCGACGTCTACTTCTATGAATGTTCAACTCACACTTCTGAAACTTCAGTTCAATTCATAGACACCGACGTCTACTTCTATGAATGTTCAACTCACACTTCGTGAGTATTCGTGTTTATATACCCTGTTAATCAGTTGTATTTGAAATTCAATGTGTTTTCCTTTAGGTTGTTCAAATGCATGTTTTCTCCCCTAGAACGTCTGCCTGATGATAATTGTTTAATCTTTGAATATACGCAATTCTCTTTGGTTGTTTGGTAGCTGTGTATCCTGCGTTGGTAGTCGCTGGGCCTGCGATTGGTGCGTGTTTGACAACAGATGTACTCATGCAAGCTCCACATGCACACGTGCTAATGAAATCATCATTACTGGAGATAACGTGAGAACAAAAATATAAGAGCTAAGCCGATACAAATTGTGAAAAGAAAAAAATAATTTTATTTTGCTCAAATTTTCTGATTGTAGAATCCTATATGTTGACTATTCAGTAAACACGTATTTTGCGCATTTATTGAAAATGACACTAATTGTCATGTACTCCTTCCATTAAGCACACGTGGAAGTATCTGAAATTATATTTTAACTTTGGAAATAAGATAATTCCTATCAGATTTCTCTTGATCATTAGTTTCAGATTGAAGCAGATGTATATTTTTGGGGAGGTCATGACATAGTTTGTTGTTTGTTGGCATTCAACCTACAGAATCCGACCGCCTCTGCAGTCAAAGGACCTGAGTTTTGCCCTCAACTGCTTAACCAGACTGCTGAAATTCTGCTTCCTAATGACATTATGAGGAACATCACTGTCATGACTAAAAACCTGCCAGGCGAAGCTGAGGTTTGTTTACTAATGCCTGAAAATAACACAACAAACAAAAACAATGTCCGTTTGTAACAATGTCCACGATAACCTCCGTCTATCAGAACATTCCCATGTCAGTGCCTGATAGTAACAGTTTTCCAGATTTCTCTGAGTCCAGTTATCACCTTGCTTAATTCATCCCCTAGAAGAAAATACAATTCCCCCATTGGAATACTGTCCGATATAGTTTGCTAAATGCTATGTGTCATATCTGACCTTCTTTATGACATTGAATTAAATGCAAAGCGAATTGCAAAGTTATTATTGACCGAATATGTAAACTTGAGGCTAGTGTAGTCGGTGCAGTTTCGAATGGTTTATGCATAAATATCATAAGCATTAACATTGCGTGTGCTTAGATAAAGGTTAATATTTGAATGATAAGCTGATCTTTAATCGCCCTTTGGTGGCATGCAATATAAACATTGCGTCGCATTGTCATGTATTGAACTTTCAAAGAAAGCTGTTTACTTTCAAAGACCTTTGAAAGGAAATACTGTCAAGTAAATCTTAGTTTTTAACACTCTTTCTAGTCTCACTTAACTTTGCAAAAAAACATTGGTTGTTACACCCTTTGTTTTTTCTATGTACAGATTTCTAGCTATCAGTGCAGCTTACATGTTGAGAGGTCACCTCGGTTTGTAGATGCAGACCGCAATGGAGACAGAATCACATGCCGAGATAAGGCTGTAGGTTATACCTAAACTTATATTTATTGTATCCTTGAATTGCTAATCTCTTTGATACGAATGAAAGTAATCCTCTATTTTGCATACTGGCTGGACACAATGTTGATGTTTTGAGCTTTAGGTATTAAAAGGTGAGGTTGTTTGCTTGCCTTCAACAGTACACTTACTTCTCGAATGATGAACCAGAGCTGGAAGTGAAACTGTCTGTTTCATGGACTGACACAAGCGGTGTTGTGCACATCCTTGATGAAATACATGGATTTGATGGTAAGGAATAAGGACTGATTAAGGAGATTAACACTTTCGTCAGTCTGAAATGCTTATATATGAAGAATTTATTTCCAAAACATGATAAAACGTCATTGTGTTACCTTTAAGAATCACACCCACTTCTGGCTGCCCAAATTCAGTATCGAATTTAAGAATACAATAAAACGAAAATGATGTTGTTTAATATTCTTTTAAGTTCAGAACCGTGCAAACTTTTTCCTATTTTTTGAAATGGGTAGCCTATATCGCGTTTTTAAAATATACTCTTTATATGTTTTTCATCGTTTGTTATCAATAGTTTTTTCGTTGGAGGTTGTTCTTTAATATTGAGTTGAAAGACATGAGATAATCTAGTATTCTGCTCAAATCAAACAGTAACATTGTACAAGTGTGAGGTCCAGAAGCCAGACTGCAGCCGTTGTGTAACAGCCCGCCCAGCGCTCGAATGTGTTTGGTGTGGTGCCATACCGAGCGAGTCTGGTGTTTGCAAACTGAACGAAGTTTGCAGGGAAAATAAGGTGACTTTGGATAACGGATTGAACTGCCCTGATCCACTTCTGAGTGAGGTACGTTATACAACTCTCCAGTCGAATATTTTTCGCTTGAATATTCTTTATTAATATTCCAGCCGAGGGTAATTGTCAACCTGTTTGAAATTATCCATATTTCTCACAAAGTATCAAAGACTTCTGCCACCAAATGAAGCACAACTTGTATCCATTTGAGACAAAATGCCTTTTTGACAAAATGAAAAAAGAAAAAATGTTGTCATGTGCAAGATGAACCCCCCCCCCCCCAATTTGTATGACTGCAAAAGCAGAGGTGTATTGCCTATTATACAAAGTAGGCTTATATATTGGGATGACTGTATATAAGGTACCAAATTGTATAATTACATATAAGTGAAATATTATGTTTTATTTGATATATATATGCTGAACAATTTGTCTTTCAAGAGCATTTACCAATGCATCTTTAATAATGTGTTGTATTGAAATGCATTATTTCATGTAACATGTAGGCCTACTTGCTTCACGCATTAGGTATTTCCTTTGACTGGGCCCATTGAAGGCAACACAGTCATAGATGTGATGGGAACTGATATCGGTCGGAGATTGAGAGATGTTGTGAGGATGATGGTTGGCGATCAACCCTGTGATCTGGCTGGATTAAGCTCAGACCACCAACTCGGAGCAAGGTAGGGTCAAATCATACTTCATGAGAGGACATTACCAGTCCTTGTACTTTTTATTCAAGTTTTGACTAATGTTCTCCTATTCATTTTTTCGACGTTTTGTTAAAAAAAATTCTAACCGTCCTAATCGCAAAATTGTATCTATAAATAGTCCTCTGTCAGTTATAATATTGTCTTTTTCTCAGTATTTGTAGGCAATGTCGGTATGTCTTGCTAACAAAAATATTTCAATTTCTGATCAAAAGTTAATTTTTCCCCTCACAATTTCTAATTCACAATGTAGTCAACAGCGGAGTGTGTGCCATGTTGTGGAAAATTGTAAAATCTTAAAAGTGTTCATCATTGTAAAATCTTAAAAGTATAGTTCCAGAGTGGATGAGGTTTTGCTCAACCTTCTATTTTAACGTCACGTATAACGTCACGTATTACGTTATGTTTCAGTGTCAGCTGCAGAACGAGAGCAGAAAGTGAAGGAGCCAAGTTGGTTACTTTGACAGTCACGGGTGCAGATGGAACTACAATGCAACACAGCTCAGGAACAGTCAACTTTAACTTCAAAGTAAGTCACGTCCTGCACGCACTCGTCTACATTGACTCAGCCACTGAGGAACCTGTTTGGAAATGGAACAAGCGTGCAAGGAAATGTTTCTACACTGTTGTGGAAATAGTAAGCACGGAATGTGTGATCACGAATGAGGTCTGTTCACGAATGTTCTTTTTCGTAGCAGTTCGGCACCGCATTATGTCAGCTGGAGTAATAATTAGATATATTAAAGCTGAATTAGTTGATAATTTCACACCAAATATTTTATGTTTTAGTTGAGGATATTTGGGAAAATCCCAGGCATTTGAGTGAATTTCCTAAAACGTAGGTCAAGTTTACGTTTGAAATGTCAAAACATTTTATAAACAATGATACTCGAGGATTCGATGCACGAATAACTAGCAAATACTTATTCCAACTATAACAATAATATAATTGGTGTGGAAAAATGTGTGATAGACAAACGCAGTTCTTGGAATATTTTCACATAATGATTTTCGTTAACAGAACCCAACAATTACAGATTTCCAACCCAGTCTCGGCCCAGAAGCCGGTGGGACGATAGTTAGTGTGAATGGAGTGGCCCTCAACACAGGACGCAATATTGAAGCGTTCATCGGCGACAATCCTTGCCACATAACAGGGTATTATGTCTCTTTCGTTACACATCATTTTCCAAATTGTTGCGGATACGGCAAGAATCGGAGCATTGTCTAACTCCCACCTCTGGTTTATGTCCAGAATATTAATTCAAGCTTTGATTAGAAACAAACAGCATTCTTGTGTATGATATTTTATTATACAAATCTACTTTATCCTGTCCTGTAGAATTGCTCTAAGTTCCACCAATATTTACCTTGAGACATTGCTACATCTTTTCAGTATTAAGGAGTATCATACACAAATTGTTGCACATACGCCAAATATCAAAGTATTGTCTAGTTTTTCCCCAGGATTAACTCTTGAATGATATTAATTGTAACATTCGTTGGAAACAATACCACTTTTTGGTTGAATAGTTATTACTTCAGGAAAAAGAGGGATCTCGCCAACATCGCTTTTATCAGTGACTCCAAACAATTGTTTGTATTTTAACAATTTTCATTTCTTTGAATTTATTAGAAAATCTTATTCCCTATTCATGACACTGTGTATTCCGCAAAATGGATATTCTTTGGTGCTGATTTTTATTTCATGTTATTTTTGTAATGGTCAACATTAAGAAATATCATTTTAATTGTTTTTTTTTCAGGATGTTATTAAAAAAATGACTTTCCTAAAGAAACTCCATATATCTTGGAAAAATTCCATACAGTGACAAGGACTATTGTTCACTTAGATGAATCTCACTTTCACATTTCTTCAAAAACAAACTTACAATGGATTTTAGTAAACATGGCTCTGTCTCAAGTAATTGTTTTTCTTTCCCAAATTACTCAGCCAACCAGTGGAGTCCATGCTAGAATGCACAACTACTGCTGGCCAAGTTGGATATAAAGATGTTGTGAAACTCTCCTTCGATGGGGCCATGAGAACCTCATCAGATATGTACACGTACGCTGAGAATCCCACCATTACTGAGGTGTCTCCTCTGAAAAGCATCGTTTCGTGAGTCTGCATGATTTTTCCGCCTTCATCTATTGTACCATGATGGGCTATTTTGTATAGCTTTTTGGTATAGCTTTTTTGGTATATACTTCAATTTGTATCGACCACATTATTTCTACCTAATTTGTATTACAGCCTGTATTGTCCAATGAAAATGTCTGTGTTTTAAATATTTTTAAACACAAACAACAAAATGAGGGTAAAAAAAGGGAATTTTGGTCCTGGTATTAGTGAAATGTTATGTTTCTGTTGTAAGATACGCGATACGCTGTCAAGTAGCAAGCTTGCAGCCAAGTTTATGCATGGCTGTTTTCAGAAGCGAACTAATACAAATCTTTATTACTGAAGACTACTGTTATTTGAATGAACAGTGAAATGTTATGGCTGATTCTAAGCTTTAAATTGTCATATGCTGAAAATTTCTGAAGGTGAACACGTGCGTGCATTTCTAAATTGTTTAAATTGATGTTACACCAGCCAATATCTTTCAGTGTAGAATGTATTTCCAGTATTTGTTATCGGTGTTTTAATTGTCAGGGGTGGTCGAAATTTGACGGTTACTGGGACTTTTCTAACCACAAGTAGAAACCGTCAAATCGTTGTCACTAATGGAAACGGTAATCGTAAAGTGGAGGTGAGAAATGTGTTTTGATCTCTGTATAAATTACTTTATATCTGCCCTATCCCTGCTCAACCTCCCCTTAACCTCCG
This sequence comes from Patiria miniata, assembly GCF_015706575.1. Lineage (NCBI taxonomy): Eukaryota > Metazoa > Echinodermata > Asteroidea > Valvatida > Asterinidae > Patiria > Patiria miniata. Next base: position 7,331,501 of record NW_024037069.1, on the reverse strand, counting down.
ATCTCTATCTACTTGCTCCACTATTGCAACATATATAATTAGGAAGCTTTTTAAATCCTTATTTTTTTATTTTGGTTCAGTTACCGCGAACGACCACTTTTAATGTGAAAATGGCAATAATTGTACTATGTAAAGTGTGACAGCCATTACATCATGAAACACTCACATTTCTGTTTTGAAGTAGAAACAAAGAGAGGTGCCATATTGTCAACCAGAGCTAATGCTGACCAGAATTGTCAACTGATGACGTCTTTATTTTGCAGGAATGTGAAGTTAAATCTGCAACAGAGATGTTGTGCTTGTCTCCTAACATAACAGACTTTGTCAGAGTTCAAGGAAACATTTGGCTTCATCATGGATGGGGTCACTCAACTGTTGGCATGGTCTGAGGATAACGATGTCCACCTGGAGTACTTTGAGGATCCAGTGATCCTAAAAAGGAAACTTTTTAAAACTTCTAGTAGAAGTAGAAACAAAGAGAGGTGCCATTGTCAACCGGAGCTAATACTGAACAGAATTGTCATCTGACTGATGTGGGTCTTTATTTTGCAGGAATGTCAAGGTGAATCTGCAACAGAGATGCGGTGCCCATCCCCTAACATAAGAGACCTCGACATAAGCAATGAAAACTTGACCTTTGGCTTCATCATGGATGGGGTCACTCAACTGTTGACATGGTTTCAGGATAATGATGTCGACTTGGAGTACTTTGAGGATCCAGTGTATAACAAATTTGAAGATGGTATGAAGGACAAGGAAGGAGAAACCTTAAAAATCACGGTTGGTATGCGTGTCTTATTCTTTTTGCCTATCCTTTTCATTGTTGTGTTCTTTTCTATCTGTAGATATGGGGCCTGTCGGTAAAACTGCACGAAGCACACTTATACAGTGCTTTGCATGTCACCTCTCATATGGACTCAAGATAAATTTAAGTTGATATCTCTTCCTTGTGAATCAAGTGGATCTTCCAAAAATACAGTAGGCCTATCTTGGTAACTCTTGCTAAGTTACAAAACTTCATAAGCTCAGATCAGTCATTGCAAGCGCAAATCTAGATGTGATGTGAAATAACAGTTAAGGTTCTTTTTTTTTTTTTTTTTTACATCAGTCCCCATACGGATATATGTATAGGGGTACATGAACATGAGAAGAAAAAGAAGAAAGTCTTACTTGTGATACAGGTTATAACCTTTTTTTTTTTAGAAATAAAACATTTGTCACAACCGAAAGGATTAAATCTGTCCAAAATATACCAATCCAGATACCTCTTATTTTCCTTTAAAATCAATTGAACTTGAACTACCTGTGGATGCTTTAACAGGGCGAGCGGATTGACAGCGCCATCACAGAGGGAGAAATCATCGTGACGATCGGAGTAGAGAGCTGTCCCATTAGCCTGTTCACTGGGACAACACTCGTATGTGAATTGCCCGATGAGGCACCAGCAGCCGGTGACTACATGGGAGAAGATACTGGGAAAGGTCTGCCTGTGGTATGGGTAAGTTAGGGGCGGATTTGAATCAGAGGGTGGGGAGGGGTAGCTGTCAAGTGCTCTTTTCTTGCAAGATTTTTCCTTCTTTTGCGGCCCCGGGGGGGGGGAAGCTTATCCGTTTCCTTTTCATTGTTGTGAGTACAAAATGGCAGGTAATTTTTAATTGTTCTAATTTTAATTGTGCTTATTTGATATTGTCCTTAAAAAATCTAAAAGAAATGAAGTTTTTCTGCATTTTTTCCAATACATTTTAAGTACAACTTTGTACATGTAATGTTCTTTCTCAGGTTTTGTTCAATTGTTTCGACATTATGAATGGATAACCAATTAAAAAAAATTGAATCATAATTTCTCCGGTCATATTAATAGGCCTTATAGCATGGCAGAATTTTATAATAATTATGCGGTCATTACATTCCCAATATCTGAAGAGAAGACCGCCTGGCGGTAAAATGACCAAGAAAACCGGCTCATCTAGGATTGAATATTATTATTAAGGTTTTTACATTGTTCCTCAGATTGTGTGAACATCAGTTTACTCAATCCGAAAGCAACAACATCACCCAATTTCAATCAGTTCTCCCCAAACCGTAATTACTCTATACTTTTCCATCACTGTTGATTTTTTCTTCAAAAGTAATTTTTATAACGTTGACATTAACTAGTTGGTTAAGTCCATGTCATTTGTTGAAAAGTTTATCATTTCATTTTGCGTTATTCCATAGGTTCGTCACAATAATTTAAAATGCAAGTTGGGCTACTTGGTCTATCAAGTAGACACGGTGCCACTTGTCGCCATACTTGTACCGAGTTTGACCATCCTACTCTCCATGGCGATACTTCTCCCTGCTACCTTCATGTACTGCAGACAATTGCGAAGGAAGCGCACCCACGACCGAAGACTGTTGGGCAGGATAGTGGCGATTCATCTCGGTAAGTGCTGGTGGCAAGAGGTGACTTGAGTTAACTACTGAATGCCAAAAAGGTGCACAAAACTGCGGCAAAGGGATAATCTCACTCTACCTAGGAATGTGCTCTTAAAATCACTCGATCTCAAGATAGCGAAATGGTAAATATCCTGAAACCCTTAAAAACTTAATATCCATTTATTCTGGCTACAGGACGTAGCTGCACATCTCCATATTAAATTATGATCTACTCCAAAAAAAAAAATCATCTCAAGATGGTTTTGATGGTAAAATACATGGCAAAAGAATTCCAATGGCAACCTCCTCAATTGACTGTAAATTGTAAATTCGTGGACAGAATGAAACAAATTCCTCCTCAACAAAAATAAATATAGAACTCTTTTGTCAAGATGGTGCTTGTCATTTTAGACAACACGTGAATCTTGTGTAGCATGCAAAGTTTGTTTTGTCTGTTGATTTGTAAGCCTGAACGTGCTCGTAAACTTACCACTATATTACGTTATTTACTGTTAATGCGACATTGTATCTCTTTTCTTCAGAAATTGACTCCCATGTCAAAAGACGCAGGTGGTATAGATCCCAGAAACAGTCGGAATCTGCTCAGCCAAAACAAAAGCGCATTGTCCTGAGCAAGAAGGTCAGCTTCGTTCCCGACGACATTCATATCGACTTCAGCCAACTGGAATTGGGAGAAACTCTCGGACGAGGTAGTGACTTTGTACAAGGAAACAATGCACGTTTCATGAGTTCAAAGTGTAAGCTGTTATTTTACCTGAGAAGAGAGGCCTACATAAAGTACAGGGGCTATGTGTGCAAACTGTTATTGAAACGCATTTTCACGTTTCGACCTTTAGGAGATTATTTAGACTCAGTCGCTCGGTCTGTCAGTAAGTCGGTAGGTTGGTAGGTCGGTTGGTCTGCCATCTGGCTAGTTCTTTGGTACCAGCAAAAGATAATCAGTATAAATGAGTATAATACACTTGACCAAATTTTACAGGTGCATTTGGACGTGTACTGAAAGCTGTTCTACACGACACGTCAGGGGAAGATCAGATTGTGGCAGTGAAGACAGTGCAAGGTTGGTGATGAGAATGTCGGCCATTTGTAAGAGATGTTTGCTATGACAGTGTAGATTCGAAACGGAGCATTGGAAAGTTGTTCCTCGGTTAAAAAAGGGCCCATTTCAAAATGGTATGCATTTTAATCTTGAGTTTACTTGTTGCTGATTAGATTTGCAGAAGAGGTGTTGGATGACCTTATTCCGAGAAAGAGGAACTTCTAACAACATTAATCAATGTGCGTCTTGAATGAAAGAAGCGAAAGAGTCTTTTTATTAAAAAATTGCGAATTGTGGGTTGTAAAATGTTAGATGAGACTTGAGGCATTGCAGGTGGACATGATCAATGAATGGGAGGTTTGCGGTAACACCATGTGAACGATATCTTTTTGTGAGTTGTGTGTATGAGAAGAACCATTGGTTTATCTACGTTTCGAACAGTATGCTCTATTCGTCGTCAGGAGACACTTGTACAATTTTCTTGAACTGAAAGGAATTACATTGTTGTCCGGTGTCACTGGGTTATTGCATTTCTGTGATGATGAAAATAAGTTAAAAAATACATGTTCCTGTTTTTGTGTACTAGCTTGGCCACATGTTAGCTGGGCGTGCCAGTTATCACATGTAAATGCCTTACTTTTGCTTCTACAAATGTATATAGACACCTCGGACACGAAAAATGTGGTGAAGTTCCTGGAGGAAAGCCTGATCATGAAAACCTTCGACCATGTCAACGTACTGGGGCTTCTGGGGTTGACCTTTGACGCTGACGAAAAACCCTTGATGGTGATACCCTTCATGGCAAACGGTGACCTCAAGACATATCTGGTCAAGAAGAAACAGGTATGTAGTCAAGAGCGATCAATGTCGATAATAAGTGGTGGAAGGTTTGATAAATGAATTGGTAATGAGTGGCATGCGTTTGGAACTCACTTAATGGTGATTTTGGTAGATGTTGTTACGTTTTATAATTAATAGTTCACCCACGAGATTTATTAAACAAAATGCTGTCCCATTTCGTAAACAGTATGTCATGTGTTTTGTTCTGAGTGTGGTATTTATTTATTCATTGGAGGTTTTTACTTTTAATTTAGACCTTGGCGACATCTCTGCTGATGAGGTTTGCCTCACATGCCGCACTTGGTATGAGTTACTTGGCTCAGCACAAGTTTGTCCACAGAGATCTTGCGGCCAGAAATTGCATGTAAGTGTATCCTCTCTTCTATATCATCCGGGGCTTTTACACATGTCTTTATATGTGTGTTTGAGTAAAAGCAAAATGAATGTTACCAGAAATCGGTCAGCTGTTTCATCGAAAATAATTTTAATGCACCAGAGATACCAGGGGACATGCATTCATTGAATTAACTCCAGAGTTCGAATTAATGGTATTGCAATTCTTAAATGATGTGACCTCAAAGTAAGATCAACGTTTAACAACCTCATTAGGGTGGATAGCGATCTTCTGGTGAAGATAGCGGATTTTGGACTGTCCCGTGACATGCACGAATCGGATTACTACACAAGCGGCGATGCCCAGGCTAAGCTGCCTATCAAATGGATGGCTCCCGAGTCCATGGAACGTCGAGTGTACAACGCCAGGACTGACGTGGTATGCAATTAGGTCCATCTTTGATTGGAATGTTAGGTGATGTTTAGATAAAGATCTGAAGGGAAAGAAAGTGGCGCAAATCTCTTTGCGTTGTGTGGAACTATCCATCAAAGAGAAACTACATGAACTTCGGTGCCCAGTCATGAAACTTCAATTTATTAATCATTTACATCGGATATGTTTTCAAGGCGCCTGACCCTCATTAGCTGGAGTATTTCGTCTTAAGACGCCCACCTCCAACTCATTTCTAAGTTAAATTACTTATGAACGTTGTCTATTCCATTTGACACAAGATCTCATTAAACAGTTCAATAAAGACTCAAATACAAATGTATAGTTCGGTCAATCTTCGTTAATCTTGGCTACCCTTTCCAGCTAGCTCATGTAAAGTGTTCGGTAGCTCAATTGAACAGGCATCATAAGAATGGTCTCTTACATTGAAAAATATTTGTCTTCTTTGGTTTTCTACAGTGGTCATACGGTGTGCTCCTGTGGGAGATTTTCAGTAAGGGTGCAAGACCGTATCCAGGAATACCCCTCCAAGATGTGTATATTTTCTTGAAGAGTGGTCAACGCATGGATGCTCCCAAGAACTGCCCGCCAGAAATGTATGTTCAAACAGCGGTCACCATTACCTTTAAATAATAACACATATAATGCCGTTTTAACTTCTGTAAAAGTATGCACGATTCTTTTATATTTTACTCAAATTTTTCTGAAGGTGAAGGGATCTTAATGCATTTTTTTTTACCCCAAAGGTTTTACATAATTGAAGTAGGAATAACACTCTCTAGTTGTGAGAAACAGTGTAGAGTGTTTTGTTTGGGGTTTCAAATAAAAAAAGGGAAACTCAATTCTCAAACATTTTTCTCAAAAATGGAGGGTCAATGTGCTTGAGTAATCAGTAATGATGGAAAGTGTATTGTCAGGGGTTTCAAGTAAAAATGCAAACAGAATTTGATACGATCAAGCATGCAGCATCTAATGATTCTTGTTACATTTGCTGACTGATACAGCTACGGCATAATGGTACGTTGCTGGCAGGACAACCCCAAGTCACGTTGCACCTTTGTCCAAGTTGCCAACGAGCTGGAAGAACTGTTGGAGGGAGACCGTGACTACGTAGCAGCTTCTAGTGCGGGTGTGGTTGGTAAGCGACCCATCGAACATCGCGAAGAACCTGGTGTCACAGACGACAGCTATCTGGTCCCGATGCAGCAGGAGACCGCCTTTGGTGCTGACGGCCCGTGTAGTGACGGAGAAACCAGCGGGAGCCATGCAAACGCCGCCCGTGATCCCTTGGATTATGTCAATAAAATTGTCATTAGATAAGTGACGTGCAAATTCCCAAGTAAGAAATATCCGAAAAGAAAATGGTTTGAAGAAAAGGTCTGTTTCAAGTGGCCAATATGTTAAAATAATAATTGATCAAGATGGATCTATAGGACACACTCCTTGCTCACTTTCATTCCTAAGAAAAAAGATTTAACCTTTCTAGCTTTTTCTCTCCGTGTATTGGAATGAAATCGTTTACAATATATAGAAGGTGGCAGGCTAAACTAATTGCTAAAACATGGCATTTTAAGCGTCTTAAACCAGTGCCAAATGTCATTTTTTTCTCTCCGATTGACATTGTTGTTCATGGACAGTGGTATTTTAATCTGAGGTATTACTGTTGTTCACCATCATTGAATGAAACGTTCACAGATACGTAATTTGTATTACTTCATAATATTCTGATTTCCCGCAAATGAGTGCATGATTGTTTTTAAAGATAAAAATGTTCACATTTTATAATAATACTTGAACCGTTTATTCTAAAATACACAGTGATTTTCCAGTATTGTATTACATAACTATTAGCTTCGTAAAGTACATTCCTGTACAAACAGTGAAACAATAATAAGCCATACGTGTTTAATTGCAAATGATAACTTGCCGATCGGGAAATTTCTTCACAGATTCCTGCAAGCTGCACAAAGCATTTATATAAAAATGGATGAAGTTATCAATAAATTATCGAATGTCGGTATTGCTATAGAACTAAAAGGAGCAAACACTAATAGCAATGTTATTTTAGTTAACGTATTGTACACAGTTGTTTTTCAGCATTTAATTATTAAGATAAATAGTGTATTACATAATTGACATTATTTGTATATTTGGAACACCAGTAAAGACCTATATACTTAGACAGATGACACGTGCATATGCATTCTTCTGCGAAATAAATATAAAATGTAGCTCATTTCATTGAGATGATATCTTGTTTACCTTTAAAAGTGTTTACAAAAAAATGGTGAAAGGAGAGTGTTCTGTCGAAGGTGCGAAAAATTAGCAATTTTGTAAAGAAGTTCTTTAAGCAAGGTAACGGAAGCTGCTCAATGGTTGCCAGTTAATGTAGAAAAACAAACTAACTTAACAGGTTAACAAAATACCAGAATAAGTTGGTAAATACCTTCGAAAGATGTATTTTAAAAAGTTGCAGAGTTGGAGATCTAACAATGATTGTAGTTAGCACCGAGTGCTGTATAAATGCTCATACATGTATTCGATTTTCATTTGATTTGATTTAATCTTGCTTTTGGGTCATGATTCATTCGATTCAGATATATATTTAATCACCTTTTTTATTCAGATTATTAGCAATTATTGCAATGGTATATTGCTAACTTATAGCCAACATTGAATTTCTGTTTAAAATGTTAAGACAAATTTTAGTTCAGATGTGTTGAATCACATACATTTCACAGACAGATCGATTTATCCGATGACTTTCTTCTTTTCTTATAGTTTTGGGGAGCAGGGTTGTTTGATTTGAATTATTTTATTTTAATCATTAATCTAAATCCTGGTTTAAATCAATACAAAAACGACTAAAATCGGCATTTTTAATCTGAATGCTCCACCTGCATATATTCTATTACATAATTGACATTACTTTTTTTATTTTCAATACATGTACATGCAGGCCTGCTAGCTGACTAAATATCTGTTCTAACGCAATCGCGTGTGCACAGGTTTACGCTTTAGTAGAGACATTGATTGAGGGATATTCCATTGTCAACAAAACTGTACCATTAGACTCTCATGAAAAAAATGGAATCCCTTTGAATTGGTATTTAGTGGAGATTCATATATTCCTACAAACTAGTCTGTGAAGACAGATGCCACGTGCATATGTGCATTATTTTGCCAAATTAATATGCGTTCAACCTTATGTAAATTGCTGCATTTACATAAATTGCATCGTGTTCTTCATGTGTGAAAGGAGAGGCATCTATCAAAGCTGTTTCAAAAAATAAACACACCTTGGTAAGATAGTTCGTAATTAAAGGTTAATAATAATAAGGTAAGAAAAGCCGCTCACATATGTTGCCTCGATAATGCAGAAACACAACATGACTTAATTGCAACTTTTATATGCGATATATTCGATATAATTCTATACGCTTAGTTGACTACGTTTATCTGAATATAATATCATACTGCACAATTTAGCATATTCAAGCTTGTAAGTTGTATTTGTAGGCCCTACATGATTTTTGGTATTATGGGTACAGACATGAGAGTTATGTGAAAGCATGTCCTCACCATATTTGGGCAGGAGTGATACTATCCGGTTCGTAAGTGACTGCGTCATATACACGCGCGCGCACCACTGATCACTAGCGCCCATTGGCTAAGAACTCCAGATGCACTTACTTTCGGTTCCATGTGTTCCAATGCCACACCATGTGCAGAAGCATGGTTGAGTTGAAATGACGTCACACGTACACACCGGATAAAGAGAAATGAAATACACTGCAGTGTTTTGACTCAGTATTACAGAACTGTGAGTAAAGCATAGAATACAACTCACATCTTTGGAAAAGGCCAGCGCCAGTCTGATTTTCATGCAGTGTTAATTGGTTTGTACGACTAAGTTCATCCCACCGTAAACACCTGAAAATGCACCAAGAAATAGCATTATAGCCCTATTATTGACTTTTGTATAATGAGATTGGGGAAAATCCGGGAGACTCAAATAAAATAGGTTGTAGTCACAACATTGATACTAAAGACAGCAAATGCAGGTGAAAACGAATCTAAACAATGCAACAACCAGATAAAACTGTCCAGGGGATATTGACCTGTAAACACCGCCGGTTGGCTCAGGATTATACACGAATACTTCCCAATGTATTTCAAGTATTACATTAGAAGTGTCGCTTGTATGATACTTCTAACGATGCAGGGGAACTGTAGCTAAGGTACTTTAAGGTTTGCAAGATGTACCTCATGCTCGCCTTCCTTCTCATCAGTGTTGAGACTGCATGGCAATGAAAGCGTTCCTCCTAGCAGCGGTGGATTGGAGTTTTTAACAAAGTGGGCGGGGCACTCAGAAAAGACGCCTCAGATTCCCTGTGGGATAAATTTGAAAACGGAGGCTGACAAATATATTCGTTTGTATGCACGTTGACGTCTAGAATTGTTCATCAGTTTAAAAAATTGATTTGATGAGGATCCAATGTTTCTCGTCCTCTCTCCTGTCGCATATACAATGTTCGTTCAAATTCGATTCGATTCATTACCGAACAATATTTCAGATAAATCGTCAGAGTTTGACGAACTGACGAATCTGTCCTGAACCGATCTTACAAACAATTTAGTATTGTTAAATATTCTAACATATCTATGATTGTTTTCATGATGATCTGCTAAAAATTAAGACAAATACATTCGCCGTTTGTTAAAGAGGTTGTGGAATGTTCGAAGACATTTCCGTCATTTTTCGGGTATATGTAGCCTAAAGTGTGATGAAATAAAAACGACTATTGTTTTTGTCATAAAATGAGTACAAAAGGTACTTTTGAAAGCTGTTTTTCAAGTCCTGTCATGCCTGTTTCGACCCGAACGTACAATTTGTGTAAATGTCGTCGTTGCGGGCAGCAAACAAAACACAGTAAATCGTGACATAATAAACAGGACTCCCGATGCAGAGTAGCATAAACGAGTCCTGTTTGTTACGTCACAATTTACTGTGTTTTGTTTGCTGCCCGCACCGACGACTTTTATACAAATTGCACGTTCGGGTCGACACAGGACCTGAAAAATAGCTCTCAAAAATACCATTTGTACTCATTTCATGACAGAAACAATAGTCGTTTTTATTTCATCACACCTTAGGCTACATATACCCAAAAAATGATGGAAATGTCTTCGAGCATTCCAAAATCTCTTTAACTACGCTATAGTTACACAAAATGGCGAGTTTGAGTTTTTGTGTGCTTTTGATTAAGTGACGTATCCCGATTCCTTATCAGTTCTAGAACACAATATTTTAAAAAGACTTGACCAAAATCCAAAGTTATATCTGAAAAAGGAGGATGTCTTTCCAGCCTGCGCTCTCTGCTAGTCATGCGCACAATAATAACGCCATACACCGTGTCGCACCGTCTGCTAATTACAAGCTGGAGTATTTTGCAGTCAGACCTAACTAGACTAACTACACGTTTGAATAAGCGTGAGACGGAAATTTATCATGACACAGGAGTGAGTAAAATCCATGAAAATGACAGGTAAACGAAACAACCTATCCTTGCCAATTTGACAAGTATCACCTGTGGATGGGATAAACCCTAACGTATGCACAAGGAAACTAAAGTCGGTTCCCATCGTGTCAAAGAACCTCTCAAGGAAGTAGTTCAACCAAACCTTTGTTAAACTTGACACCGTCTTTGTAGTGCTTCTATAATACAGTCAGTGTTTACTTCATCGAAACCAATGTAGGTAAGTATTTGTCCAGCAGTTGAATACACGTATTGTCAATATCGCCAGTTTGCTCCCGGAAGCGATATTTATTTGCCCTGCAGTTGAATATGCGTAATGGTAATAGCGTGAGTTTACTCACGGAAACCACTTGTGGTAATTCGTAGCTGGAGTCGCACCCATCATGATGACATACCTTAGCAATTATATATGCTTCGAGCTAAACAACCGTGACTTCACCTGTACATAATAAGTCATGGTTTGTAGAATTGTACACTCCAATAGACTTCTCTTTCTACTGCATGTAGAGTTGAACATTTTGGGTTTTGCGAGTGTAGGCTCAGCCGTTCATCACGGACACTCCTCTGTTGGTTGTCTCCAGTTATTCCTACACACATCTTGTCAGTCGGGTAGACAACTCGATCCTTAGCTTCGTGATTTATCCAGACATGCTGGGTTTATTGCCAGAAAACGTTTTTGCTTTCTCGTAATGCTGGCATTATAAAAACAACAGAACCGGAGCATAACTGAAAACTAGACAGAGAGGTTATTGCGTGTCATGACGTGTCATGATGCAATACTGAATTTCTATGGTTCCATAAGTTGTTTTACGGAAATTTAACGGTGAGAAAGATTAGGCCTACACTCTCTTTATAAAGGAATTGTATTCGGATATAAATGGAAAACAGTACAAGTTTACCTGACATTTAAATTTATCAAAGTAAAACAGAACATTCTTTGAAATAATAGTCAACAATAAAAGGGAAAATTCACTGTAAATTGGATTTGTTTTCGTCACAACTAGATTTCTTGTCAGTCTCAAGAACTATAGAAACCAGTCAGTAATTTAAAAAAAAATATTTTGTTCATCACAGTAACAACTTACACTGAGTGTACCGTCAACTGAGCGAGTTCACCAACCGTTCAGGGAACTGTTAAAAAGACCTGGAGTTTCAACACCCGGAAACGAAACCCCAAAATTTGAACCAGGCCTATGTAGAAACTCAGCTACGGCAACTTAACAAATGATGATCGTTGGCCCATGAAGAAACCTTTCTATTTTGTTTTCCTATCAATATGTTTACAGTACTGCACTGCGTACCATATCGACATTATATTTTTACCACTCTACGTGTGTTGATGTTGCTGTGGCTATGGGCTGAGTGGTAGAGTAATCATTTAACAAACATGAAGAACTTTCATTGGAGTACCGACCCCGGCAACAGTCACTCAACTTTTGCTCTTTAGACTAAGCAGAGGGATCGTGAGGAGAATCACCTCGCACTCCTGAGACAGCCTAAACTATATCTACAACTAACTGCTCTGCGTCTAGCCCATTAGCACGGTTACTTGTGGCGGTTAACACAATGGGCACATTTTGCTCTTTTATAGATGTGACTGCTCTTGTACAATCCAATATTTCCAAGTGTCACAGACTATTTCCTGAGTGCTAGTGATTCAACCTACACTATCAGGTACGTTTGATATCTTGAATTAATAACTTTTCCCCACAGCTTCAAACAGTCGTCATACAGTCATTGGTTATTCCACAGTCTAGTATAATATAAATTATTTATGAGGAAGAACGAATGGGAAACTAAGGGCGAAGACTAATGTGGAATTCTACAACGTTTTGCACTTAAGAGGGCCAACGGTAAACACACAGACTGTACGAACCTGCTTTCAGTCAAAAAAATATCAATAAGGGTTACATTTAAGATTTAATCTCTATAGAACATCAACGAAAAGAGGTCACGCTTAATTGACAAGAAAGACGACAACATTTCGGTTTAATATCCAGTTTTTGAAGACATTCATCATTTCAATCCTTCAAGATATATTTTTTTAGAATGGAATTTCCAAATGCTTCCGAATAATTCTCCTCAATTTTCACGTCTAATAGTGTGCTTGCCAGCTTCGTCAAAATTTTATTTTGATAGAGATATTCCTTGTTTTGTGTTTTCAAGGGCCATTTTTTTCTTAAAAAGAAACAAAAGCCCCATTCGAACAAAATCCAAGGCTTAAAGGTGTTTCTACCGTGTTAATGGTTCTCCACCATTAATATTGTTGCAGCTTGATAGCTTTTGGTAAGACCCATACAGTAGTAGATCCGGGTTGCTGAACAATCGGTTAACCGAGTGTGACATTAACTATCCAGTACATGTACATCGGTGTTAACCAGAAGTCATTGTCAATTCCGAACCAATATTTCTTATAGACGAGCAAAAGCCAACTGCCTTTGGATATCACACCAATATATTTTCCATTTTCCTTTCCACGAAAGTGGAGACAGTTGTGTGTGTGTTTTTTTTTAGAACGATACAAACAATGAAATCGACATCCAGTCCTATTTTTGGATTTTGTTTTGTCTCTTCAATCATAAAAGTATTTAATTTTCACCCCTTTGTATATAATCAGGTAAACGAACGAGAACCTTTTCCCTGAAATTTCTAGGCTTTGGACAAGGGTCCGAAAGATCAGATCTGGACATTCGTTTCATAACCAGAAATTGACTTTGTGCAAAACCAACAGTTAGAACGTTTGTGAAAAAAATCATTTAGAAATAAGGAGAACCATCCTTTATCTGTAAATCTTTTCATTGTATGGATTCCCTTACTGTACTGTAAACCTTGGTAATTTTTATTTATCTATTTTGTTTTTACAGCCTGTGGCTATAGACTTTTCTCTATGACCCACTGCATTGTACAAATCGGTGCATTGCCATCTCAAACATCCCCGTGAACTAAATATTATGGAGTCTTGTAGGAGACACTCCACCCTCCTGCGGGCAATTGCTCTGTCTTGGAGCGTCATCTGCATAAATGTTTTTATCACATCAGCTGAGTGGCACGGAGACCTGTCAGACTATGAGTTGGCCAGCTTTGACAATCCTGATATTTTGGGTGAAAACGAAAGACGGGCATCAAAGTTCAACCATTTTGCCTTGAGTGATCATGGTGATGTCTATGTTGGAGCTGTCAATTGGTTGTACAGGTTGGACGGTAGTTTGGAAGAGTTACAGATTGTTTCAACCTGTGATGCCAGCAGGCCAGATAGTGTGATGCCCTGTCACCTTACAAATAACTACAACAAGATACTGGTAGTTGACAGTACTCGACCAAACAGTTTGATAACCTGTGGTGGTGTGTATGATGGTATTTGTCAGTTACGACAGTTACAGGATATAAGTAACGTGCTGGTGGAATCGGTTCCCAACGTTGCAGGGTTCGAGGATGCATCTACTGTTAGTCTGATGGCTCCAGGAAGAGGTGGGCGAGACATGCTTTATGCGGCTGTTACTTATACTGGGGAAAACGTTGATATTCGAGGACGTTTTCCACCAATTACGGGAAGAAGCCTGGAAAGCAATTCCTTTTTATCAGTATCACAGGAAGCGGATTCGGTTTTTTTTAATAACTGGGCCATAACGAACTCTTATACCATAAAGTATGTTGTAGCATTTGAAGATGAAGGTTTCACATATTTTGTTGCCTCACAGAGAGAGGATTTGAGTTCTATGCAGTTTGTTTCAAAGATCAACAGAGTCTGTCAAGGCGTTCCAAACCTAGACGCTTACACAGAAATTACCTTGCAGTGCAGTGGATCAGATGGCAGTGTGTACAGCTTGGTACAAGCAGCTCACTTTGGACCAGCAGGACCTGATCTAGCGGCATCATTGGGTCTCCATCCAGACAAGCAGGTGCTGTATGCTGTGTTTGCCAAGAACCAACGAGCTCCGAGTACCAGTGATGTACCCATCGATCACTCAGCATTGTGTGTGTACAGGATGAGGGATATCTTGGATGCCTTCAAAGCAGCAGTCACAGGCTGTATAAAGAATGGAAATACCTACTCTGTTGACTATTTGGAGGGTTCTTTTTGCAGTAGTTTCGGGGTGAGTACAGAAGCATATTTGAAATGATGTTGGCATTTCTGTAATGAAATTCAACGATGAATTCCCCGTGCTGTTTTCGAGTTTCACCTCGAAAAGTGGATTTGTTTTTCCCAATTTTATTTTCCTAGCAATATAATGTGTGTCACTTTTAAATGACACATTTTAACTTAAAAATCCACCAACGTTTAGATGCTCCTTTTTGTTCTCACATGATTCTATTTTCATGTAACATCCTTATACTTATGGTACACTTTATGGGAACAACTGGAGATGAAACACGATGAGTAGCTTAATTACTCGTGATAAAATACGGAAATGTTAAATCGTTTATATCCTTGAAGATATGGTAAAAGAACTCAAATCATGAAAAATAAAGGAACGTGAGTCATTGAATATGCCTCAGATTCAAAAATAAAAAGCAATTATTTGGCTGGTAAGTCATTCCAGCACGAGACCCAAAACCCCTTTAAATAAGTTTAAACGTACCACAAAGTATGGAGCAATTATCATACTGAGGAAAATAATTGGTCCAATCAGCAGTTCTAACGAATGACAAGAGCACTGAGAAGCATTATGACTATGAATAGTGAGGATGTTATAACACAAATATACCTTTTCTACCGGGAAACGAAAGCCCAAATACTTCAACTACAATGTGTTTGTCAATTATCAAACTGATTTACTTTTCAACTGAGGATCAATAATAATAAAACAGATCAATTTCTTGACTTTTATTGGAGAAAGGGGAGTTATGTCGGATTTTCTATGGACACTTGAGACTCAACTGCATGGGGCTCCAAAATTCATGGTGGTGCGAAAAGAAGGGAAACCCAATTTTGACAGGAATTTTGACTTTTACTTATTTGAACTGGTTTTTTTTTATAATGTAGCATAAAGTATAGCTCTTCAACCATACAAGGTGAAAAAAATCATTTAAAAATCGCAAGAATAGTGTTATTGTGCTAACTTGAATACAAGTCACCAAAATCACCGTTGTCACGTGTAGGTCTAGTGTAGTGGGTTTTTTGTCTTTAATCAAGTTTCGGAACTCAGTCAAGCGGATGCATTGGAATAAAGCCGTCCGTAGACAAACAGGTTTTGCACATACAATTTTTAAACTACCCTATCTCAGAGACAAAATATGCATGGGCAATACATTTTTTGCGCACTTACGTTTAAAGATCAACATTTTAATGCCATTAAATTGAATTTTTGAAATATGCTCAACAAGTAGGTGAAAATTGCTGTCAAAAGTGGGTTTCCTTCTTTTTGCACCACCCTGTAGTACGTAGCCTCGCTATATACAGTAGGCCTATATGCAGCGAGCGATATTTTGAAATATGGAGCGAGCAACATATGTTTTATAAAAAAAAATCTAATTCGGTCACGTTCTTTTTGACTCGCCCTGTATGTATTACAAATAAGCCGTTATTGCAATTTGACAATATTACTTTATTTTGTATTTTCACGTACTCTAAGCTGCACATTCTGAAATTAAAGTAAAATTGAGTCCAGATTTTTAGAATTGTTTTCACAGATATATTTTTAAACCAACGATTCGGAAGACGAAGACCTATGAAATTTAAAATTTATAAACACGTCAGGTTGAAAAAGTTGATGGAGAATTTCCATTTTACTTGTCCAAAACGTGACCGTGCAAGTGAAAATTGCATATATGCGTGCATTGGAAGGCCCAAATTCAAACTTCGATAATTTCTGTGAAATAGAAAAATGTGAATCACTAAATGCCACATTTTGCTCATCATTCGTGTAGGGAATGGGCCTTCATTATCAACCAAAATAGCGCGTCCAGACAGAATGGTTTTGTTGGGGATTTTACACTTTTTGTGACTTATATACCATTCATAATTGTATTGACCGCATGCAGTGTGTTAGTAATTGAAAGAAAGGTCCGGATAATCTGACCCTTATTCTCAACGAGTTGCAGAATGTTATAAAAGTCACAGCTTTCCAATCGTTGTTACTTTGGAGGCCCCTAAATGTGTTCAAAAAATACATAGCAAACCTGTTATGTCAAGTCAAGCCCCTTTCGTCCCGAAACTCCACCTCATTTTAAGGCTGAACCTTTAAAAAAAAAATTGCAGAATATATGCAACTGTAACGGACAGTCTATGCACATTTTTGTTGTCATTGCTTTCTAGCGCTGGTGCTCCGGCGGAGGGGCTCCGGCGGCGCAAGCCTGACCTGGTTTTGGGTCTGGCTGGCGCGCGCTCCGGAAATAGGCTCCGGAAATAGGTTGCTTAAGTGGGTTTCTTTTATTGGGGGACGCGGGAAAGGTTTGGCAAGATGCCGGGGTCATTGCAAGTTGTTACAATTGTATACATTTGTTCAGACTGTGTGTATTTCTATGCTGGGAATCAGCAGTCGTGGTACTGGTAGCAGTGTGGCAGGTTGACCACAGAGTTGTTGTGCTGAATTAATGAGATGTTCTTCAGAAGTTGGAAATCCTGTGTGTTTGTCCCCTTTTCTTGCGTTTGGCCGGACTCGGAGGACAAGAACCCAATTAGGTCGCGTTACAATTGGTGGCAGCGGTGGGATTCTCAAAGGATTTTCTACAGGATTTTCGGGGAAGAGAAATGGCAAGCTACACGGAGTCGGCACGGAGTATCACTGAAGCCATCGGCGACATTTCCAGGGAAATCGATCGGCTGCAGCGATCCCTGCTGGACAGTTTATGCAGAAATACGACCGGGTCCACGACCGGACATCAGCCTTGGCATGTTGTGCCAGTGACGCCGAACCTATCGACTAGGGACGATACCGGTAGGCGGAGAAAGTCGTGCAGTGTAGTGGGTGATCTTCAGGCACAGTGGCGGGCGGCGTGCATCGAGTCGGACAGCGAAGGTGAGCACCGCCCTGACGTTAGTTGCCGTCGATCCACGAAGAGTCCTACCGGGGCACGCAGCGGTTGCGAGCCTCGTCATGCGGGCAGGCACACAGCAGTGCACACTGACACCGCTGCTAGCGGATCCAGTGTTGCTCATGCGGTTGTTCAGCACGCTGACGTGGAACGTACCGGAGCGGCGCCGCGTGTCAGAGCTCGGGAGTACGATGGGTCATCGTACATTGAGGATTACTTGGTGCATTTTGATGGGAGAAAGCCCTCGACCCTCGATGAAACAGTGGAAATCACGGCCGAAGAAGAGGCGTGGTGCAAGGCAGAACAAGTTGGGCGGTCGCGTGCAGTCTTTCCTTGTCCCAAAAAGGAGGAAACCCTTAGTTCCACAGCCACTGACCAGATACTGTCGATTCTGCGGGAGCTCTTGGAGTTGCAGCGCCACAGCCTGGTGGAGAGAAAACCCAAGGAATGGAAGGCAGGTTGCTGGAAGTGCGGGAGTCTGGAGCATCTCCGAGCACGGTGCCCACTGAAGACCAGCATGAGGCAGGCAGCCTCCCCGCCGGTGCAGGCAGTCCCGCCACCGGTACGGACAGCCTCGCCGCCGGCGCGGGCAGTCTCGCCGACGGCGCGGGCAGTCTCGCCGACGGCGCGGGCAGCCTCGCCGCAGGAGCAGGCAGTCCCGCCAAGGTCTGGCTTGAGGAAACGACCTGCTTCATCTCAAGAGTTGGGACTTTACATCCGAGGGGAAATAATGGACACGGCAGTTAGTTTCTTGATTGACACTGAAACCACAGAGACTTTTGTTTCCACTCGACTGTATGACAGGACAGACACGAAGTTACGACCCGTGCTCGTCGATGCAGATCGCAGGTTCCGCCAAGCGGGTGGGAGTGAGCTGCGCATCGCTGGACGTGCGAAGATGCCGATGAAGACTGGGGGAAGCGAGGTGCTACACAGCGTTTGGGTCGCAGACATCAGCGTAGATGCCATTCTGGGACTGGACTTTTTGCGACAGCATCAATGCCAGCTGATGTGGGACGAAGAATGCTTTGTTGTCGGTAAGCACAGAGTTCCGCTACAAAGGAATGCCGAACCAACAGTACGGGAATCCCCACTGTCGGTGCCTGTGACCGAGTTACAGGGTTCGGTAGATTCCCGGGCATTGCCAAGGGCCACTCAGCCGGCGGTTACTGCGGAACCAGCGCTGGGGCCAATACGCCAGTCAAGGACAGACAATCAGGTTGGAACAGGTAGTCCCGCCGCCGGAGTGGGCAGTCCCACTGCCGCCGTTGGACACCACACGACACAAGGCACCAGTTCGCCCCGCAACCGCCGTGGCAGGGCGGTCCGAAGACGGGGATGTTTGCGACAAGTCAGCGGGGGTGAGACGAAAGACAGTCAGCCAGTTCAAGGCAAGGCGACGTACACATGCAGGGTCTGCGGTCAGCAGTATGTCTCCTCGTTTACTCGGAGGCGGCATGAAAAAGCAGCGCATGAAGAACGGAGTTACCAGTGCCGGGAATGCCCGAAGTCCTACGGACGGTTGGACTACTTGACCCGGCACATGAGGGCCCAGCATCGGGGACCTACGAGTTGTGGATAGTCCTCGCCGATTGTTGTGTTTTTTGTTTGATTTAGGAACCAAAGTGGGGCCTAAATCATCATTAACCACCATTCTTGAGGACATCCCAAAAAAAAAAATTAATAAAATCACAGACAGTTGAACTCTTGTGATTCTTTTTCCAGAAAATAAAGTCATGTAAAACCAATGCAAAGTAAATTCTTTTTGATAACCTTTTTGAATCTTGTAAACATCACTTGATAAAAAAAAGAGAAGTTTCTTTGTTTTCTAAAAGTGACAGTGTTAGTCATGTAAACCCTGTTAAAAAAAAATACAAATGAGTGTTTTGTTCTCTACATAATATATGGGGAAAAAAGAGGTTTTGGAAAATTGTGAATATCAGTTAATGTAAAATTTGTTGTACTTGTGCCCCCTATTCAGGAGAATAGGCCCAGTTTAAGGAGGGGGTAGTGTAACGGACAGTCTATGCACATTTTTGTTGTCATTGCTTTCTAGCGCTGGTGCTCCGGCGGAGGGGCTCCGGCGGCGCAAGCCTGACCTGGTTTTGGGTCTGGCTGGCGCGCGCTCCGGAAATAGGCTCCGGAAATAGGTTGCTTAAGTGGGTTTCTTTTATTGGGGGACGCGGGAAAGGTTTGGCAAGATGCCGGGGTCATTGCAAGTTGTTACAATTGTATACATTTGTTCAGACTGTGTGTATTTCTATGCTGGGAATCAGCAGTCGTGGTACTGGTAGCAGTGTGGCAGGTTGACCACAGAGTTGTTGTGCTGAATAAATGAGAGTTTCTTCAGAAGTTGGAAATCCTGTGTGTTTGTCCCCTTTTCTTGCGTTTGGCCGGACTCGGAGGACAAGAACCCAATAAGGTCCCGTTACACAACTATAACAATTTAAATGGATTGAGTTGTGTGTTAGGTTGAACAAGAAAACCTTGTTTGCAATCCTCTAGCTGATATACATCAATGTGATATAAACACACTAAAGCACTCATTCTCGTTTCATCAACGACTCTCCTTGAACTCCCCGGATTTGTGTGTCGTTGATAATTGCAAATTACCCCCGTTGAACCAAGCTATTGCTTAACTGAGACATCGAGTAGAGGTCTGTTTAATGATTCTTCTTGTTTCTACTTTCGTTATAGATTGACATTCTGGGTCGCTATTTCTGCATACCCACGACCAGTGATAATAATACGCCATTATTCAAGAACGCCAAGGGCATAACCCCCGTTCCATCCACGGCAATTCTAGAGCTGCCTGGTACCCTCATGTCATCCATCATAACCACAATAGAAGTCAACCACACCATCGCTTTAATCGGGACATCGAGTGGAGATCTACTCAAGGTAAATTACCCCTACTCGATTAAGAAGTATGCATGACTGATGTCGTCGTAGAGCCTAATAAGCTGGACTGTGCAGCAGCAATTTTATTTTCAAACATTTTGTTTACATCACTTGCACTCAAGTATTTGGTTTATACTGTTACGATGCATATCACGATTCTCGAAAGTTATTGTTTTTAAAATGAAATAAAGATATCGGCTAGTTTTGGTCTCTCTTAATAAATCGGCTTGCGTGAACGGCGGTGCTTAAACAAACACTCAAGGCAAGCAGTGCCTGGTTGCCCATGTAATTTCCCCAAATCCGTGTCAAATCTTCTTAACTCTCTATTTAGGTGTAAATATATGTATTTAGGTCGTATTTGTCATCTTGTTATAAGGTTCATATGGAAAGTAACACTGTCAGCCGACTTTATGAACACATTAGTGTTGATACCAGTCCAGTTCTGCCAGATGTCAAGGTTAATGAGACAGCACGTGTACTATTTCTCTTGACGGAACAAAAGGTAAGCGCATACCTAACCTGCCGAGGACTGCTGTTAACTGAATAATTGCTATCTCTGCTCCATTAAGCTTCGCCCGTGTGCTTCGCATTAGCAGAAAAGTTGACAGATTTGTCAACAGAAAAGTCAAAAGCTAAGCTGACAAGCAAATTTGTTTTTTTTAACAGCAACTAGTAGATTTCCAGTCATTTATGAAAAGCCACAGAAACACGGTGCTTTGTGTATTATTAATAACAACGAAAAGCATAGCAAATTTGGCCAAATTCACAAAATAAACATTGTTCCTTTGCTTCGTAAACTAAAAACCAGATTCAAGATGGTAAGGAAAAAAAACATGTTTCCTGATGAAATCAAATACTTTTTTTTCTCAACATTAAGATTGTAAAAAAAAATGGATTTACACTTTAGTTGATGAAGCTTTGCGTGGAGAATTGTAGCCAGTACACTACATGCCAAACGTGTATTGGGACTGATGCAGGGAATGATGGAGACCCATATTGTGGATGGTGCACTCTGGAACGAAGGTAAGTCACACGGGATGTCTCCAAAGTGTGTGAGTGTGTCGTTCGAGAAGTTGTAAGAACGGTAGTCTATCACCACTCAGACGGGGTGCAACAACCCCCAACAATTAGATCTGATCCATTAAAAAAAAATAATAATGTTGGTAATATTATAGGTTGTGCACTCTGGAATGGATTGAAGTAATTTATTGGGAGAGTTCATACAGCTGGTCAGTTTAGTTGTTGATTGCGTCAGTGAAAGAACTTCCTTTTTATTTATATAACTAATATAGAGTTCAAGGAGCTTATTCATTGCATGGGTGTCCAATGTTATTTGTACGTGAAAGAAACTTCGTATGATTCATCAAATTCTATGGTGACTTAACGATGTTTCTCAATAAAATCTAGAAAGTAGAGCATTTCATGTTTTTCAATTTTGATGTAGCATATTGAAATTGCAATCGCCGACGACTTTTTCTGTCTGAGACCTCCATGGTTTTACAAATTCTCTCCCTGCCGATCGGATGTTTTATTTACAAATTTAAAACCGGATCTATTGCTACTACGGCAGCGCTACACAACACAAGGCTTCTTGAAATATGAAATGTTCATGCGATTTGTTAATATTGACAAAGTAAATCCTATTTTTTTATATAAAACATTGAGGAACTACTAAAAATGGTTAAACATCAGAAAGCATCAATCTTGGAACAATTTATACATTGTAAACATAATCTAAAATTGGAAAACAGAAGAAACTTTACAGGAGCAAGAGTATCAATCATTGAAACAAATAAAACAAAATTTCTTATAATTTTAAACACTTCTGCTAAAAAAAAATCAGGGGAAAGTGGCAGGGAATCGCCTCAGATTGCACCACTGAGCATCTAGAGTCCAAAATGTTTCGGGGCCCTTAAGCGGGCCCCGGACCCCACGCCGTAAGGGCTTCGCGCTCCGCGCTCCGCGCTCGCATTAGTCGTCGAACCAAAATTACCCCTACGCAATAATTTCACCCTGGCTAGAACCCTAATCCTGATCATGTGATAACATTGCATTCCTCCTTAGATGTACGAGATATTCAGACTGTCCATCACCTGATGTATCTACTCGATGGTTGGCCTACAATGCTGCTCAGTGCATTAATATTACCGATGTAGCTCCTTATGATAACCTACCAATCACAGTCACTGAGCAACAGGTGAGCTAGAGCCAGATGCATTGAAATTACATCTAATACTCACATCCTTATAGGAACAAAACTGAAACATGCTTAAACTTAAACACTTAGGCCTACTTCAAAGTGCAGATTTGTTATGGACATATCCAGATAGGCCTATAGGTACGCGGAAATATTTCATCAATGGGACGCCTATACATGTATAGTTCAAGCGACGCCTATAGTTCAATCATATAAGACATAATCATTTTGCCTCCTTAATTGAGATTAGTAAATATTGTATGCATCTGATTTTCTGTATTCTTAATGCATTTTGGCTTTGTACAGAGACCTGATGTGTATTTGATGTCAAACATCTTTATTATTTTTTAAAATTTGTGACTCTCTAAGAAAATATTTTGGAGCTCACCAATGTATTTCAACTTTGTCTATAGTATCCCTGATTAATGGAGCTAGCTCGTGGAGTTCATTGAATATTAATGAAATTAATATTAGTATTTAAAAATATATTTGTTACTTTCACTTTTAGATCACCCTGACTGTGCAGCAGTTACCTGATCTAGGGACAGGCCAGAGTTATGAATGTCATTTTGGGTCATTCAAATCTCCAGCTACGAAGAATGGTGAAGTACTAGAGTGTACGTCACCTCCTAGTGATGGGATACCTACCATAGAGCAAGGAGGCAAGTGCAATAAGAGACATCCATATGAATTCATTCAGGGCAAAAATATACAGAGCAAACATTCAAAAAGTTGAACAGTAGTTTCCGTCTTGTCCATTCTAGAATGAACTGATGCTTGTGAACCAGCGTGTCAGTTTTCATTCAATCGCATAATTGGGCTAATAAGGATATCAACAGGAAAATGTGTTCATAGGCAGTACAATATGGTACAATGACATGCTGTATGTTAGCATGAAAATGATATCTGCATTTGGTTCCCACAAAAATCGATTTAAAATACACGCTAATTTTTGTGATTGTCTGTTTCAACTCATAAACGAGGTGATTTTGTTCTTATTTTTTTGCTTAGATGATGCAGTACACGTAGATTTGGGTGTCGAATTATCTGAAACTTCAGTTCAATTCATAGACACCGACTTCTACTTCTATGAGTGTTCAACGCACACTTCGTGAGTATTCGCGTATGCCCTATTAATCAGCTGTGTTTAAAATTCAATAGTTTGTTTTAATGCATATCCCCCCAGTACATTTGCCTGTGATATTTTGAATCGATGAATAATGAAATTTTTTTGGGTTGTTTCCGTAGCTGTGTATCCTGCGTTGGTAGTCGCTGGGCCTGCGATTGGTGCGTGTTTGAGAACAGATGTACTCATGAAAGCTCCACATGCACACGACTTAATGAAATCATCATTACTGGAGATAACGTGAGAACAAAAAAATAAGAGCTCAGCCGATACAAATTTTGAAAAGAAAAAGAACTATTAATTTGCTTAAATCTCTTGATTGTAGAATCCTATATGTCGACTTTCGGTAAATACCTATTCTTTGCATTTTTTAAATTGAAAACGACACTAATTGTCATGTACCCCTCCCATTAGGCACACGTGGAAGTATCTGAAATTATACTTTTACTTTGGAAATAAGAAAATTCCTATCAGATTTCTCTTGATCATTAGTTTTAGATTGAAGCTGATGTATATGTTTGGGGAGGCAATGACATACTTTCTTGTTTGTTGGCGTTTATCCACAGAATCCAACCGCTTCTGCAGTCAAAGGACCTGATTTTTGCCCTCAGCTGCTGAACCAGACTGCTGAAGTTCTGCTTCCTAATGACATTATGAGGAGCATCACTGTCAGGACTACAAACCTACCGGACGAAGCTGAGGTTAGTTTATCAATGGCTTAGAAAAAAGCACAAACAAAAACAATGTCAGTCTGTAACCGATGTACACGTTAAGCCCCGTCATTATGCATGTCTACTCTATATCGGTTAACCTTTATTGGATTTGCTGAATAACTGCATTAAAAATGTTGGCGTCGCATTGTCAAGTATTGAGCTTTTAAAGAACGCTGTTTACTTTATAAGACCTTCACTGGAGTCTGTGAAACGCAGGTATGATGGGGATAATACTGCCGAGTACTTCTTAGTTTTACTCTTTCCATACTCACTTAACTTTGCAGAACAATATTGGTCGTTACACCCTTCGTTTGTTTTCCATGTGCAGATTTCTAGCTATAAGTGCAGCTTAGATGTAGATGGATCACCTCAGGCTGTTAATGCAGAACGCAATGGAGATATGATCACATGCCAAGATAAGGCTGTAAGTTAAATTCCAACTTATTTTGTGACTTAGATTGCTATGTGGTTTTTTTATAAGAATGAAAGTTATCACTTATTATGCATACTGGCCAGACACAATGTTGATGTTTTGAGCTTCATGTATTAACAGGTGATTGTTTGCTTGCCTTCAACAGTACACCTACCTATCTAATGTTGAACCAGAGATGGAAGTGGGACTGTCTGTTTCATGGACTGACACAAGCGGTGCTTCGCACATCCTAGATGACACACATGGATTTGATGGTAAGGAATAAGGACCGATTGATAATAATTTGAGGAGATTTACGATTTCGTCAGTCTAAAATGTTCATACATAATTATATTATTATCCAATGAAATCGTCTTCTGTCACAATTCAATTCACAATTCTGCTGATGAGTGCCTTATGGTACAAAACAGTCTGTCCAGAAGAGAGATCTGCCAAAGTTTGATTAGCTCGTATTCGGATTTTTTTGCATAATTATATTATTATATATAATATGAGATTATTTCCAAAACGTGATATACGTCAGTTTGCGAATAATTTCTCACCTAAGAGAATGGTTCTGAAAAGAACCAGAGGTATAAACTCGACGTTCCGGTCAGTATGCTCTGACCGTCTTCATGAGAGTGTCCATGAGTGTTCATGAGAGTGTCTCATGAAGACGGTCAGAGCATACTGACCGGAACGTCGAGTTTATACCTCTTGTTCTTTTCAGAACCATTCTCTTAGGTGAGAAATTATTCGCACATGGTGTTTCCGCAAACCTTTCATTATTTAGTATCTTCACCATGCAAAGCCTCAAATCTTACTTATACGTCAGTTTGTTACCTTTTAGAATCACACCCACTCCTTGCTGCCCAAAGTGAGTATCGAATTTAAGAATACAATAAAGCGAAAATGATGTTGGTTTTCATATTCTTTAAAGTTCAGAACCGTGCAAATTGCCTTTTTTTGAAATGGGTATATCGCGTTTTTAAAATAAACTCTTCATATGCTTTTCATTGTTTGTTATCAACAGTTTTGCATTGGAGTTTGTTCTTTAAAATGTTGAGTTGAAAGCCATGAGATTATCTTGTATTCTGCTCATATCAAACAGTTACATTGTACAAGTGTAAAGTCCAGAAGCCAGACTGCAGCCGTTGTGTTACAGCCCGCTCAGCCCTCGATTGTGTTTGGTGTGGTGCCATGCCGAGCGAGTCTGGTGTTTGCAAACTGAATGAAGTTTGCAGTGAAAATGAGGTGACTTTGGATAACGGATTGAACTGCCCTGATCCGGTTCTGAGTGAGGTACGTTATACAACTCTCCAGTTGAATATTATTCGCTTCGAAGTATCTTGAATATTTTCCCATTAATATTCCAGGCTTGGATACTTGTCAACATGTTTGTAATCATCCATAGTTCTAACAAAGTATCAAAGATTACTGTCACCAAATGAAGCACATCTCATATCCATTTGACGTGCCTTTTTGACAAAATGAAAAAAAGGAATTTCGTTCCCGTGCAAGACCATTTTAATGACTGCATAAACAAAGGCGTTATACCCACTATATAAAGTAGGTCGATATGGATGACTGCATATAAGCTGCTAAGTTGAACAAATTATCTTTCAAGAGCATTTACCAATGCATCTTTACTAATAATGAGTTGTATTGAAATACATTATTCCGTGATATTTGTACTTTTGTGTGTTATGTTATTATTGTTTCCAAAATCACGCATTAGGTATTTCCCTTGACTGGGCCCATTGAAGGCAACACAGTCATAGATGTGATGGGAACTGATATCGGTCGGAGATTTGAGGATGTCGTGTCAGTGATGGTTGGCAATCAGCCCTGTGATCTGGATGGATTAAGCTTAGACTACCAAAATGGAGCAAGGTAGGGTCAAATCATACTTCATGCAAGGACATTACCTTGTTCTTTTTATTCAAGCTTTGACTTATGTTCAGCTATTCAGTTTTTTGTCTTTTTGTTCACATTTTTAAAATCTTTCTATTGAACAATTTCATCGACATATTGCTCTCTGTCAGTAATAATACGTTTTTTTCTCTATATTTGTAGGCAATGTTGGTATGCCCTGCTTAAAAATTATTCGAATTTCTAATCAAATGTTTATTGTATTTTTGTCCCTACAGAATTCTCAATTCACAATCTAGTTAACATCGGAATGTGTGCCATGTTGTTGAACATTGTCATATCTTAAAAGTATACATTTTGTGCTTAACATGTTAACGTTATTATTTTCCAGAGTCGATGAAGTTCAGGAGTTTTGCTCAACCTCCATATATTTAAAATTCATATATCATTTTACGTTTCAGTGTCAGCTGCAGAACGAGAGCAGAGAGTGAAGGAGTTGAGTTGGTTACTTTGACTGTCACGGGTGCAGACGGTACAATGCAACACAGCTCAGGAACAGTCAACTTTAGCTTCACAGTAAGTCACGTCCTGCATCAGTTTTCCTTATACATTGAGATAACCCCTTAGAAATCTGCCTGACATTGGAACAAGCGTCCAGGAAAATGTTCACATTTACTGTTATCATACAATATCTACTGTTTTTATGCAATGTTTTTCGTTACCAGGACCCAACGATTACAGTATTCCAACCCAGCCTCGGCCCAGAAGCCGGTGGGACGGCAGTTAGTGTGAATGGCACAGCTCTCAACACAGGACGCAATATTGAAGCGTTCATCGGCGACAATCCTTGCAACATAACAGGGTATACACATCATTATTCAAATTGTTGCGCATACGGCAAAAATCGAAGCATTGTCTAATTTTCCCCTCTGGAATGAAATTTATTGAAGCATTCATTGAAAACAAATAACAGTGTGTTGTACGATCATTATTAATTCAGGAAAAAGAGGTATCTCCCCAACATTGGTACAATTTCTAGTTTCAACAAAATCATTTGGACTTCTATCAAGCTTCAGTTGCTTAGATTTTGTTAAAAAGGTTTTCCTTTCCCACCTTTGTGGAACGGCTTTTGTTAGTTATATATTTTATTATAAAAATCTACTTTATCCTGTTCTGTTGAATTGCTCTAAATTCGTCCAATTTCCAATTACCTTGAAAATAATTGCTATACATCCATCCAGTATTAAAAAAATACTTGACACAGAGGCCAAAAATACTTGACACAAAGGAGCATCATACACAGAGATGAATCCACCTTTAAGTCTCTGCAGAAAACTCTGCATGGCCTCTGTGTCAAGTATTTTTTTCTTTCCCAAAAGGTTCAGCCAACCAGATGAATCCATGCTAGAATGCACAACTACTGCTGGCCAAGTTGGATATAAAGATGTTGTGAAACTCTCCTTCGATGGAGCCATGAGAACCTCATCAGATATGTACACGTACACTGAGAATCCTACCATTATTGATGTGTCTCCTCTGCAAAGCATCAATTCGTGAGTGTACATGATTTATTTTCTTCATCTGTTGTACCATGATGGGCTATTTTGTAAAGCTATTTTGGTATAGCTTTTTTGGTATATACTTCAATTTGTATCGACCACATTATTTCTACCTAATTTGTATTGCAGCCTGTATTGTCCAATGAAAATGTCTGTGTTTTAAATATGTTTTAAACACCAACAACAAAATGAGGGTAATAGTGAAATGTTATGTTTCTGTTGTTAGATACGCTGTCAAGTAGCAAGCTTGCAACCAAGTTTATGCATGGCTGTTTTCAGAAGCACACTAATACAAATCTTCTTATTACTGAAGAATACTGTTATTTGAATGAACAGTGAAATGTTATGGCTGATTCTAAACTTTAAAATGGCATTTGCTGAAGGTGAACACGTGCGTGCATTTCTAAATTGTTTAAATTAATGTTACACCAACCAGTATCTTTCAGTGTAGAATGTTTTTCCAGTATTTGTTATCGGTGTTTTAATTGTCAGGGGTGGTCGAAATTTGACGGTTACTGGGACTTTTCTAACCACAAGTAGAAACCGTCAAATCGTTGTCACTAATGGAAACGGTAATCGTAAAGTGGAGGTGAGAAATGTGTTTTGATCTCTGCATAAATGATTTTATATTTGCCCTATCCCTGCTCAACCTCCCCTTAACCACCGATCTCTATCTACTTGCTCCACTATTGCAACATATATATAATTAGGAAGCTTTTTAAATCCTTTAGATTTTAAATTTCGTTCAGTTACTGCGAACGACCACTTTTAATTAGGAAATGGCAATAAGTGTACTATGTAAAGTGTGACAGCCATTACATCATGAAACACTCACATTTCTGTTTTGAAGTAGAAACAAAGAGAGGTGCCATATTGTCAACCAGAGCTAATGCTGACCAGAATTGTAAACTGATGACCATGGGCGTCGCGAGGGGGGGGGGGGGGCAAGGGGGGGCACTTGCCCCCCCCCCTGGAAAAAAAAAAAAAAAAAAAAAAAAAGACGCAAAAAAAGAAAAAAAAGAAAAGAAAAGAAAAAGAGGCGCGAAGACAAAGTGGTGTAAATTTAATGAGTTGGGGGGGGGGGCAAAATGTCCCTGCCCCC
This sequence comes from Patiria miniata, assembly GCF_015706575.1. NCBI lineage: Eukaryota > Metazoa > Echinodermata > Asteroidea > Valvatida > Asterinidae > Patiria > Patiria miniata. Next base: position 7,302,002 of record NW_024037069.1, on the reverse strand, counting down.
TCTAAAACTGATAAATCGAAAATGTGTTGAAAAAAAACAAGCATTTTTGGTCAAAATTTTTTTTTGCCCCCCTCTAGAAAAAATCCTGGCGACGCCCATGCTGATGACGTCTTTATTTTGCAGGAATGTGAAGTTAAATCTGCAACAGACATGTTGCAGATTACTGGAGTACTTTGAGGACCCAGTGATCCTAAAAAGGAAACTTTTTAAAACTTCTATATTGCTGAGTTACCGCGAACGACCACTTTAAATGTGAAAATGGCAAAAAGGGTACTATGTTAAGTGTGGCAGCCATTACATCATTAAAAACATTTCTGTTTTTAAAGTAGAAACAAAGAGAGGTGCCATTGTCAACCGGAGCTAATGCTGGACAGAATTGTCAACTGACGGATGTGGGTCTTTATTTTGCAGGAATGTCAAGGTGAATCTGCAACAGAGATGTGGTGCCAATCTCCTAACATAACAGACCTCGACATGAGCAATGATAACTTGACCTTTGGCTTCATCATGGATGGGGTCACTCAACTGTTGACATGGTCTCAGGATAACGATGCCGACTTGGAGTACTTTGAGGATCCAGTGTATGATGAATTTGAAGGTGGTATGAAGGACAAAGAAGGAGAAAACCTGAAAATCACGGTTGGTATGCGTGTCTTATGTTTTGTGCCTATCCTTTTCATTGTTGTGTTCTTTTCTATCTGTAGATATGGGGCCTGTCGGTAAATTGCACGAAGCACACTTATACAGTGCTTTGCATGTCACCTCTCATGTGTGACTAGACTAGGCATAAATTCAAGTTTGATGTCTCTTCCTCCTGAGTGGATATTCCCCAAAAAACAGTAGGCTTAACTTGGTAACTCTTGCTGAGTTACAAAACTTCATATCAAACTCAGATCAGTCATTGCAAAGCAAATCTAGATGTGATGTGAAATAAAAATTAAGGTTTTTTTTTTTTTTTTTTTTACCTCAGTCCTCACTCGGTGTGTATAGGAGTACATGTACATGAACAACGACAGAAAGTCTTACGTGTGACATAGTTTATGACCTTTCTATTTAGAAGTAAAACAAGTGTTGCACATTTTGTCACAACCGAAAAGACTAAACTCTTCCGAAATATACCAATCCAGATACCAATAGTTTTCCAACAATTTAGCTGAAATTACCTATGGATGCTTTGACAGGGCGAGCGGATTGACAGCGCCATCACAGCTGAAGAAATCAATGTGACGATCGGCGTAGAGAGCTGTCCCGTTATCCTGATCAGTGACAAATCACTCGTATGTAAATTGCCCGATGAGGCACCAGCAGCCGGTGACTACATGGGAAAAGATACCGATGAAGGTCTGCCTGTGGTATGGGTAAGTTAGGGGCCGATTCATGTATGAATCAGAGGGTGGGGTGGGGGGTTAGCTGTCAAGTGTTTTTTTCTTTCAAGGTTTTTCCTTCTTTTGCGGTCCCAAGGGGAACAAGTTTATCCTTTTTTTTTTCATTGTTGTGAGTACAAAATTGTGGGTCATTTTTCTGATATTGTCCTTAAAAACTTCTCAAAGAAATAAAGTTTTTCTGAAGCTTTTCAACAAAATTTTAAGTACAACTTTGTAAATGTAATGTTCCTTCTCACTTTTTGTTCAATTGTTTCGACATGATGAATAGTTAACCAATTAGAAAATTGGAATCAGTATTTCTCCGGTCAAAGAATTTCATAATATTCGGTCATTACACTCCCGAAATCTGAAGAGAAGACCCCTCTGGCTGTAAATTGACCACGAAAAGCGGCTCATCTCGGATTGAATATTATTAAGCTAGGTTTAAACATTGTTCCTCAGATGGATTGAACATCTGTTATACTCAATCCGAAAGGTTCAAAAACACCCAACATTCGGCCAGTTCTCCCCAAAACGTAATTACACTACTTTGTCATTGTTGATTGTTTCTTCAAACTTCAAGTGATTATTATACCGTCGATATTAACAAACTGGTTAAGTCTATGTCAGTTGTATTGAATCGTTTATTCAAGTCTATGTTGAATCGTTTATTATTTTATTTGTGTTATTCCATAGGTTCGCCACAATAACCTACAATCGAGGTTGGGCTATTTGGTCTATCCCAGTACGGTGCCACTTGTTGCTATACTTGTACCGAGTTTGGTCATTCCACTCTCCATGGCGATACTGCTCACTGCTACCTTTGTGTACTTCAAACAGTTGCAAAGGAAGCGCACCCACGACCGAAGACTATTGGGCAGGATAGTGGCGATTCATCTCGGTAAGTGCTGGTGGCAAGAGATGACTGCAGTTTACTCGAATATTTAATTCCTAAGTGCTAGAAACAGCTGCACAAAACTGCGGTGAAGAGAGAGTATCATCTCAGTCTATATGAGTATGCTTTTGTAAGTTAAAATCATAAAAGGTTTGCGGAAACACCATGTGCGAATAATTTCTCAACTAAGAGAATGGTTCTGAAAAGAACCAGAGGTATAAACTCGACGTTCCGGTCAGTATGCTCTGACCGTCTTCAGGAGAGTGCCTAAACTGTGGTCCCATGGCCCGGACACACTTCAAGACTTCCTCCAGCATCAGCTTCACCATGGAACAAGAACAGCATGCCACCATTCCTTTCCTGGACGTCAAGAACTCCAGGAATCCAGATGGCACCCTGGGACATAGCGTCTACAGGAAACCAACCCACACCGACCGCTATCTCCACCAGCGGTCGTTTCATCACCCCAGCATCAAGTCATCGGTCAACCGCACCCTAGTACAGAGAGCCTTTGAGGTCTGCGACCAAGACAACCTCAAGCGTGAACTCAAGCACATCCAGGCGTCACTACAACGGAACGGCTACAAACCCAACCGCATCACGATCAGCAAACCTGACCAACGGGTCTCCTATACCCAAGGTCCTTCCACTGTATCTCCCTCAGTCACTCTTCCTTACATAGGTCCAGCTTCTCATCATCTGCAACGCATCCTCCGACAAGCCGGCGTCAAGGTGTACCACTCATCTGGCAACAAGCTCCAAGGCAGCCTCCATACTCAAAAGGACAAGCAGGACTCCTCTTTCAAGGCGGGAGTCTACCGCATTCCATGTGAATGCGGCAAAGTCTACATCGGCGAAACCGGTCGGAACCTTCCCGCTCAAGGAACACAGAGCACATGGACGGCGAGGGGATTTTGACAAATCGGCCAATGTCAAACATTCCCACATCAACGACCACAAAGTTGATTGGGATGCGGCCGAACTCTTCGCACCGATCCAGTTCTGGCATCCTAGACGCATACGGGAAGCCATCGAGATCCGCAAGCACAACACAGTTCCGCAAGACATCGGGTTTCAACTCAACGACATCTGGCTCCCACTTCTCCAGACTGATGGGTCTCCTATACCCTAGGTCCTCAGCTACCACCTTAGACTGATGGGTCTCCTATACTCTAGGTCCTCCCTCTACTGACACTGCAACCCTACTGTTCCACTTCAGTGGACACCAAGCTTGTTCTAAGATCCTGTCTACTTGGCATCCTCACAGGATGCAAACTTCTCACTTCATTGACTTCGCCTTTTGCTACTTTCTGTATTCACTTTCTTAGAGTTTAGGCACTCTCCTGAAGACGGTCAGAGCATACTGACCGGAACGTCGAGTTTTTACCTCTGGTTCTTTTCAGAACCATTCTCTTAGTTGAGAAATTATTCGCACATGGTGTTTCCGCAAACCTTTCATTATTAAATTAAAATCACTTGATCGCAAGACGGCAAAATGGTAAACAACACGAAACCCTTTCAAATTTCAAAGCCAATTATCCTTCATCTCTTGTGTCTACCGGCTACTTATCAATTCCTAATTTTCAAATATAATTATGATAGTTTAGAAAAAAATTAAACAGTACTTAGCTGCACATCTTCGTATTAAACTATATTCTACTTCTAAAAAAACTCTCAAGATGGCTGCTAACGGGCAGCCAGTTTTTGATGGTAAAATACATGGCAAAAGAATTCAAATGGCGTGCTCCTCATTTGACTGTAAATTGTCAAGTTGTAGACAGGATGAAACAAATTTCTCCACACAAAAACAAAAATAAATATAGAACTCTTTTGTCAAGATTGTGTTTACCATTTTAGACAACTTGTGAATCTTGTGTAGCATGCAAAGGTTGTTTTGTCTGTTGATTTGTAAGCCTGAACGTGCTCGTAAACTTATCACTATATTACGTTATTTACTGTTAATGCGACATTGTATCTCTTTTCCTCAGAAATTGACTCCCACGTCAAAAGACGCAGGTGGTATAGATCCCAGAAACAGTCGGAATCTGCTCAGCCAAAACAAAAGCGCATTGTCCTGAACAACAAGGTCAGCTTCGTTCCCGACGACATTCATATCGACTTCAGCCAACTGGAATTGGGGGAAACTCTCGGACAAGGTAGTAACTTTGTACGAGGAAACAATGAACACTTTATGAGTTCAAAGTGTAAGCTGTTATTATACCTGAGAAGAAGAGGCCTACATAAAGGGGCTGTGTGTGCAAACCGTTATTTACGTGATTGAAAAACATTTTCACGTTTCGACCTTTACGAAATTATTTAGACTTGGCCAGTCGCTGGGTCTGTTAGTAAGTCGGTAGGTCGGTAGGTCGGTTGGTCTGCCATCTGGCTAGTTCTTCGGTACCAGCAAAAGATAATCAGCAAAGATGAGTATATAACACTTGAATAAATTTTACAGGTGCATTTGGGCGTGTACTGAAAGCTGTTCTACACGATACGTCAGGTGAAGATCAAATTGTGGCCGTAAAGACAGTGCAAGGTTGGTGATGAGAATGTCGGCCATTTGTGAGAGATGTTTTCTATGACAGTATCATGGATTCAAAACAAAGCATTGAAAAGTTGTTCCTCGGTTAAAAAAGGGCCCATTTCAGAATGGTATGCATTTTGGTCTTGATTATACTTGTTGCTGATTAGAGTTACAAAAGAGGTGTTGGATGACCTTATACCGAGAAAGAGGAACTAAACAACATTAATCATTGTGCGTCTTGAATGAAAGAGCCGAAAGAGTCTTTTCATTCAGAATTGCGAATTGTAGGTTGTAAAATGATCTTGAACTGAATCGAATGTGTCTCTGGGTTATTGCATTTCTCTGGTGATGAATATAAGTTGAAATACAAGTTCCGGTTTTTGTGTAGTAGCTTGACCAAATGTAAGTTGGGCGTGCCAGTTATCACATATAAATGCCTTACTTTTGCATGTATAGACACCTCGGACCCGAGAAATGTGGTGAAGTTCCTGGAGGAAGGCCTGATCATGAAAACCTTCGACCATGTCAACGTACTGGGGCTTCTGGGGTTGACCTTTGACGCGGACAAAAACCCCTTGGTGGTGATACCCTTCATGGCCAACGGTGACCTCAAGACATATCTGGTCAAGAAGAAACAGGTATGTAGTCAAGAGCGATCAATGTCGATAATAAGTAGTGGAAGGTTTGATAAAAGAAATGGTGATGAGTGGCATGAGTTTGAAACTCACTTAATGGTGATTTTGGTAGATGTTGTTACGTTTAATAATTAATAGTTCACTCACGAGATTTATGAAACAAAATGCTGTCCCAGTTCTGAGTGTGGTATTTGTTTATTCATTGGAGGTTTTTACTTTCAATTTAGACCTTGGCGACATCTCTGCTGATGAGGTTTGCCTTACATGCCGCACTCGGTATGAGTTACTTGGCTCAGCACAAGTTTGTCCACAGAGACCTTGCTGCCAGAAATTGCATGTAAGTGTATCCTCTCTTCTATATCATCCGGGGCTTTTACACATGTCTTTGTATGTGTGTTTGTGAGTAAAAGCAAAATGAATGTTACGAAAAATCGGTCAGCTGTTTCATCAAAAATAATTTTAATGCACCAGAGATACCGAGGGACATGCATTCATTGAATTAACTCCAGAGTTCGAATTAATGGCATTGCAGTTCTTAAATGATGTGACCCCAAAGTAAGATAAACTTTTGACAACCTCATTAGGGCGAACAGTGATCTTCTGGTGAAGATAGCGGATTTTGGACTATCCCGTGACATGCACGAATCGGATTACTACACAAGCGGCGATGCCCAGGCTAAGCTGCCTATCAAATGGATGGCTCCCGAGTCCATGGAACGTCGAGTGTACAACGCCAGGACTGACGTGGTACGCAATTAAATCCATCGTTGATTGGAATGTTAGATGATGTTTAGATAAAGATCTTAACGGAAAAAAAAACAAGACACATCTCTTTGCGTTCTGTGGAACTATCCTTCGAAGAGAAACTACATGAACTTCGATGCCCGGTCATGAAACGTCAGTTTATTGATAATTTACATCGGGTATGTTTTCAAGGCGCCTGACCCTCATTAGCTGGAGTATTTCGTCTTAAGACGCCCACCTCGAACTGATTTCTAAGTTAACTTAGTAATAAACGTTTTATTTCAATTTGACACAAGATCTCATTAAACAGTTCAATAAAGACTCAAATACAATGTAGCTTGTATCTTGGCTACTCTTTCTAGCTTGCTCATGTCAACTGTTTGATAGCTCAATTGAACAGGCATCATTAGAATGGTCTCTTACATTGAAAAAAATATTTGTCTTCTTTGGTTTTCTACAGTGGTCATACGGTGTGCTCCTGTGGGAGATTTTCAGTAAGGGTGCAAAACCGTATCCAGGAATTCCCAACCAAGATGTGTATGATTTCTTGAAGAGAGGTCAACGCATTGATGCTCCCAAGAACTGCCCGCCAGAAATGTATGTTCAAACAGCGGTCTCCATTACCTTTAAATAATAACACATCTAATGCCGTTTTAACTTCTGTAAAAGTATGCATGATTCTTTTTATATATTTTACTCAAATTTTTCTGAAGGTGAAGGGATCTTAATGCATCTTCTTTACTCTCAAAGGTTTTACATAATTGAAAGTAGGTATAACACTCTCTAGTTGTGAGAAACAGTGAAGAGTGTTTTGTTTGGGGTTTTAAATGAAAAAAGGGAAACTCAATTCTCAAACATTTTTCTCAAAAAAGTAGGGTTAATGTGCTCGAGTAATCAGTAATAATGGAAAGTGTATTGTCGGGGGTTTCAAGTAAAAGCGCAGACACAATTTGATATACGATCAAGCATGCAACATCTAATGATTCTTGTTACATTTGCTGACTGATACAGCTACGGCATTATGGTACGTTGCTGGCAGGACAACCCCAAATCACGTTGCACCTTCGTCCAAGTTGCTAACGAGCTGGAAGAACTGTTGGAAGGAGACCGCAACTACGTAACAGCTCCTAGTGCGAGTGTGGTTGGTATGCGACCCATCGAACATCGCGAAGAACCTGGTGTCACAGACGACAGCTATCTGGTCCCGATGCAGCAGGAGACCGCCTTTGGTGCTGACGGCCCGTGTAGTGACGGAGAAACCAGCCGGAGCCATGCGACCGCCGCCCATGATCCCTTGGATTATGTCAATAAAATTGTCATTAGATAAAGTGTCCTGCAAATTCCCAGATAAGAAATATCCGAAAAGAAAATGGTTTGAAGAAAAAGTCTGTTTCAAGTGGCCAATATATTAAAATCTTAGCTTATCAAGATGGATCTATAGGACACACTCCTTGCTCACTTTCATTCATAAGAAAAAAGATTTAACCTTTCTAGCGTTTTGTCTCTGTGTGTTGGAATAAAATCATTTACAATATATAGAAGGTGGCAAGCTAGACTTATAGCTAAATCATTTGTTTTTTTAAGCGTCACAACCAATGCCAGAGGCCGTTTTTGTTTTTCGATTGAAGTTTTTGTGGTATTTAGTAATCTGAGGTATTACTGTCGTTCACCATCATTGAATCAAACGTTCATGGATCCTTTTTTTTTATTGCTTGAGTAATATTCGGATTTCCCGCAAATGAGTGTAAGATCGGTTTTTTTTAAATTGCATACATGTTATAATAATACCTGCGTCATTTAATCTAATACATGTACATATAATCTTCCAGTATTGTTTTCATTGACAATGCCTAGCTAGGCAAATTGCAACATTTTAAAACATGATCCTAAGTTATCTGCAAGTAATAAGTTGCCGATTGGGAACTTTTGCAGAGATTCCTACACGCTGGACAAAACATTTATATAAAAATGGTTGAAGTTATCAGGAAATTAACGACTAGGCCTATATAGGCACCGTAAAGGAAACAAAAAAATAACAGCACTGTAATTTTATTTAACGTATTGTTAATTTGTCCAGCATTTAATTATTAAGATAAATAGTGTATTACATAATTGACATTTTATATTTTGAATACATGTAAAGGCCTATATTCTTAGCTTACTAAGTATATCTGTTCTAACGCCATCGCGTGTGCGCAGGTTTTCTTCTTATAGTAACAACATTGATCACATGTGTTAAACCGAGGCGTGTACAGTTGAGTCGCATGAAAATGCAATCCCTTTGGATTGGTATTCAATGGGGATTCGTACATTCTTACCAACTAGTCTGTGGAGACAGATGCCACGTGCACATGTATTGTTCTCAAAAATACATACGAAATATAGCTCCTTTTATTAAAAAATTATATCTTGTTTACCTAAAATACATACATTTGTGTGTGTTATAGGAGAGTCTTCTGTCGAAGGTGTTGCTAGAAATTAGCGTTTTTGTAAAGAGGTTTTTTATGCAAGGTATAAAACGCTGCTCAATGGTTGCCTAGTAAATGTAGAAAAATGCCCTGACTTAACAGGTAAAAAAACAAAACAAGAAACAGTTGGTAAATGCGTGCGAAAATGTATTTTTAAAGTCGTACAATGAGGAGATCGAACAATGATTGTAGTTAGCACCGAGTGCTGTACAAATGCTCATATTCGATATTCAATTGACTTTATATAATCTTGCTGTTATAGGTCATTTATTCATTTGATACACAGATACATATTTAATCACTTTTTTTTATTCAGATTATCAGAATAGCATAGTAACTGGTAAATTATTAACATATCCAAACTGAATTTCTGTTAGAGTCAAGATTTTTTTATTATTAAATGCTCCCCCTGCATATATTTTATTACATAATTGACATGTTACATTTGCAATACAGGCCTATATTCTTAACTGACTAAGTACATGTATCTGTTCTAAGGCAATCGCATGTGCACAGATTTTCTCCTTAAAAAAGTAAAGACATTGATCGAGGGATATTCCATTATCAACACAAATGTACCGTTTCACTCGTATGAAAAAAAATGGAATGCCTTTGGATCGGTATTTAATGGAGATTCGTACATTCTTACAAGCTGGTTTGTGCAGATGCCACGTGCACAATGCATTTTCCTGCCAAATTTATATGCATTCTACGCAACTTGATATGCAAATAGCTGCATTTACACAAGAAATTGACATCGTTGTCTTATGTGTGAACGATTAGTCAAATTAACACAGATTTGTAAAAGTGGTTCTTAATAATAAGGTATGAAAAGCCGCTCACCTGGTGCCTCGATAATGCACGCAAACAACATGACCTAATTTTTTTTTTCAAAAACTAAACATTGGTATATGTCCGCGAAAAATGAATTTTATAAAGTAAAATTTTGCCATCATGATTGTCATGAGGATCAAGCACTGTTATTTTCATATTCGAAATCATTTGGCTTTGTATAATCTTGCTTTTTGGATCATGTATATTCATTTGATACACGGATACATTACAATTTCGAATATTGAATTTCCGTTTAAATAGTCAAGACATTGACGCTCTGTGTTTGAAATGCGTAGCAGTCTTTGCTTATTGTCAGTATAGGATTTCAACCTTATTCCAACGGGTAACAACATATTAAAATAGATTTTCAGTTGAATAAAAAGGAACATTTAACACCTGGCCATTCAATTTAATCCGAAAATTAAATTATCCTTGATATCAGTAGGGTCAGGTCATCATCCATTAACATCTTCTGACAGCAAGTACAAATTATTGTTCAGAGATCTGTCAAACGATGACAAAATTAAATGTTATGATAAATTGTATCATGTGTAAAAGCAACTTTTATATGCGATATATTCGATGTAATTTTATACGCTTAGTTGACTACGTATATCTGAATATAACATCATACTGCGCTTTTTAGCATATTCAAGCGCATTCATTTAGGCCCTACATTATTTTGTGTATATATTATGGTTACAGACATGAAAGTTATGTGAAAGCATGTCCTCACCATATTTTGGCAGGAGTGATACTATCCGGTTCGTAAGTGACTGCGTCATATACACGCGCGCGCCCCACTGATCACTAGCGCCCATTGGCTAAGCACTCCAGATGCACTTACTTCCGGTTCCACTTGGTTCAAATGCTACACCGTGTGCAGAACACATGGTTAAGTTGAAATGACATCAAACTTACAAACCGTATGAAGAGAAATGAAATACAACCAATCGATGAGAGAAGTCCGTGTTTTCACGCAATATTACAGAAATGTGAATAAAGCATAGAATACAACTCACATCGTGGGAACAGGCCAGCGTCTTATTTTCAGTGTTAATTGGTTAGCACGACTAAGTTCATCCAACCGTAAACTCCTGAAAACGCATTAAGTAATGTAGCGCGTAGACATCTTAGAGAAATCCAGGAAAGCAGATAAGAACACCCAATCCTGTCTACGACGCCATTTTGTAGCGGGACGGCAAAAGAACACTCGTCCTCTTTAAATAGAGGGCCGGCCTCCTTTTGCCGTCCCGCTACAGTAATATATGGCAAACTGCCCATTATTGACTTTTAAATTATGAGATTCGGGGGAAAATTCAGGAGACTGGAATAAAAGAGGTGGTAGTTGCAACATTGATGCAAAAGACAATAAACAGGTGAAAACTTCGGCGAATCTAAACAATGCAACAAGCAGATAAAACCGTCCAGTGGATTTTCATTTTGAACTGTAGGCCTAAACACCTCCGGTTGGCTCAGGGTTATAGGTGAATACTGCCCGATGTAGTGTCGTATGTATTACACTTCAAACGATGCTGAGGGGAACTGTAGAGAAGGTAGTTCAAGGTTTGCAAGATGTACCTCCTGCTCGCATTCCTTGTAATCAGTGTTGAGACTGCACGGCAATGAAAATGTTCCTCCTAGCAGCGGTGGATTGGAGTTTTTTTTAAATGAAGTGGGCGGGGCACTCAGTGAAGACCACACATACCTCAGATTCCCGGCAGAATATACTTGAAAAGGGAGGAGGACAAATAGATTCGTGTGTACGCACGTTGACGTCTCGATTAGTTTATCGGTTTAAAAGAAAAATTGATTTGATAAGGATCCAATGTTTCTCGTCCGCTCTCCTGTCGCTTATGCCACGTTCGTTCGAATGTCGCGATTCATTTAATATCGAACAATATTTCAGATAAATCGTCAGAGTTTGACGAACTAACGAATCTGTCCAGAACTGACCTTATACGCAATTTAGGATTGTTAGATATTCTAACATATTTATGATTGTCTTCAAGGTGATCCACTAAAAATCAAGACAAATACATTCGCCGTTTGTTAATTACGCTATAGTTACACAAAACGGCGAGTTTGTGGATACTCGTTTTTTTGTGCTTTTGATTAAGTGACGTATTCCGATTCCTTAACAATTACAGAGCACAATATTTCAAAAAGAGTTGACCAAAATCCAAAGCTATATCTGAAAAAGGAGGATGCCTTTCCAGCCTGCGCTCTCTGCTAGTCATGCGCACAATAATAACGCCATACACCGTGTCGCACCGTCTGCTAATTACAAGCTGGAGTATTTTGCAGTCAGACCTAACTAGACTAACTATACGTTTGAGTAAGCGTGAGACGGAAATTTACAAGTACAAAAAAATATGTAACTTCCATGAAAATGACAGGTGAAACGAAACAATCTATCCTTGCCAATTTGACAAGTATCACCTGTGGATGGGATAAACCCTAACGTATGCACCAGGAAACTAAAGTCGGTTCCCATCGTTTCAAAGAACCTCTCAGGGAAGTAGTTCAACCAAACCTTTGTTAAACTTGACACCGTCTTTGTAGTGCTTCTGTAATATAGTCAGTGTTTACTTCATCGAAACCAATGTATGTTAATAGTTAACAATATGTTAATAGCGTCAGTTTAATTACGGAAACGACTTGTGGTAATTCGTAGCTGGAGTCGCTCTCGTAATGATGACATACCTTAGCAATTATATATGCTTCGAGCTAAACAACCGTGACTTCACCTGTACATAATAAGTCATGTTTTGTAGAATTGTACACTCCGATAGACTTCTCTTGCTACTGCATGTGGAGTTGAACATTTTGGGTTTTGCGAGTGTAGGCTCAGCCGTTCTTACGGTCACTCTTCTGTTGGTTGTCTCCAGTTATTCCTGCCCACCTCTTTTTGGCCGAGTAGACAACTCGTTGTATCATGACTTATCTAGACATGCTGGGTTTATTGCCAGAAAACTTTTTGGCTGTCTTGTAATTTTGGCATTATAAAAAAGAAAAAGAAGGGAAAAAAAACAGAACCGAGGCATAACTGAAAATGAACGGTGTTGCTGTTGAAACCCCTCACTTTTGAACCCCAAACCAATCCCAACTTATACCGAAGTTAAACACCAAAGTCTCAATTCTAACTCAAGTTATCATCCGCAAACTAAGCTGCCCGGACGGACGGGAGGACGCCGTAGGCGATGACAATACCCCTCCACTGAGCCTCTAGGCTGAGGTGTAACAAGTAAAATGAGAGGGTATTGCGTGTCACGACGAAGCTTTTAAATACTGAATTTCTGTGGTTCCATAAGTTGTATCATGGAATTTTGACGGTGGGAAAAGATATGACTACACCCCCTGTGAAGGAATTGGATTCGGATATAAAAGGAAAACAGTAAAAGGCAAAACTGATATTTTGTTTTTTTTAATAATAGTCAACACTCTGTACGGGAAAATTCAATGTGAATTGGATTTTTTTCTTCACAACTACATTTCTTGTGAGTCTCAAGAACTATATAAACCAGTCGGTATTTTTTGTTATATTTTGTTCGCCACAGTAACAACCACAGTAACGTTGAGTGGCACTTTCAAGTGAGCAAGCCTTTTTCAAAAATACCTTGAGTTTTAACACCTGGAAACGAAACCCCACAAACTTGAACAAGTTCTTGGAAAAAACTCCGCTACGGCAACTAAACAAATGATGATTGTTGGCCCATGAGGAAACCTTTTTTTATTTTCTATTTGTGCAATATGTACTTTGTTGCATTGTGTACCCTATCGACATGGGATTTTTGCAGCTCTACGTGTGTGTTTGTGTGGTCGTGGCTGTGTTCAATGTGCTGAGTGGTAGAGCGATTGAAAGGGAATGTCCAAACCGTATGAAAAACTCATTGCAGTACCGACCCCAGCATCAGTCACTGAACTATTTGCTCTTTTCACTAAGTAGAGGGATTGATATGTTGAGGAGAATCATGTCGCACACCTGAGACTGCCTAAACTCTCTACAACTAACCGTTCTGCGTCTAGCCCATTTAGCATGATTACTTGTGGCAGTTAACGCAATTGTCACACGTCAAGCTCTGTTATAGATGTGACTGCTACCAATATTTCCTAGCGCCACAGACTATTTCCTGAGTGCTAGTGATTCGGCCTACATTACCAGGTATGTTTAATATCTTGAATTAATAACGTTTCCCCGGACTTTCAAACAGTCGTTAGTCGTCGGTTTTTCCACATTTGTAGAATACAATTTATAATTTTGAGCAAGAATGAATGGGGAATCGCAGGCGTAGACTAAGTGTGAAATACTACAACGTTTAGCACTTAAGAGGGCCAGCGGTGAACAGATGTACGGGTACGAAACTGCTTCCAGTCGAATAGATGTCCATAAGGGTTACATCTAATCGTTAATCTGTGTGGGATATCAATGAAAAGAGGTAAAAAAAAAGGACGGCAAAATTTCGATTAAATTTCCGGATATCATCTCAAGTCTGCAAGATATTGTGTGTTTTAGTTTTTAACTGGAATTTCCAAATACTTCGGGAAAATTCTTCATATTTTCACGCATACATGTAAACAACAAAATCCAATCCTTAAAGTGCTGCTTCCGTGTTATGGTCTTCACCATTAATAAAAACTGTGTAGTAAAGGGTGAGCCAAAAAAAAAAGTGACCTTGATCAATGATATTTTTGTTCTTAAAAAGGAATCAAATTTGACACATCAAGTAAGTATGTCTTAAAAGAACATGTTTTTCCACTCATCTGAAAAAAAAGGAAAAACGGCCTACTAGAAATTCATCCATGCTATCAGAAGTTCTGCATGTTTTACAGAAATAGCCTATTTGTGATATATTTCAATGGAATGGCATTGAACGTTGGGTTGAGTGGGCATTACAGATTACACGCAGGCATTCAAATACAAAATGAGATTTTAATCATTGAGTCAAACCTGAAACACTATTTTAAATGTCAGATTTTGTATTTTGAATATGAGGAACAAGTAAACTTTTTTTTTCTCTGAAATATTGATGGCGATTTTTGTCATAACTTGGGAATGGAATATGCAAATTACGTGAAATTTCCACAGTTACTAGTCAATAGCATGTAGGCCTACTTTATCTTTTTGCTATTGTTGTGAAATGGAGCGAGCCACACATTTTAAAAATATTTTGTTCCGATTAGGCCACTTTCTTTTTAACTCACCTTGTTGAACCGTGTTTCCGAAGAATTGGAGAACCGAGTATGACATCGGCTACCCGTTTCCATGTCATCGGTGTTAACCAGAAATCATTGCGAATTCCCAACCAATATTTCTTATAGACGAGCAACAGTCAACTGCATTTGTGTGTCCTACCGAACATTTTTCCCTTTTCTGCGTAAGTGGAAAGGGTATTTTTCAAAAAGATAAAAGCAATGAAATCGACGGTCCAGTCCCAGTTTTTTGCAATTTTATTTTGTCTCTCTGAGACATGAAACAGTAAATTGAGAACAGATCACAAAAGTATTATATTTTCACACTCTTTGTATGTTTTTCAGGTAATTGAACAAATTTTTTTTCTAGAACATTCTGTGCTTTAGGCACGTGCCCCAAAGAATCGAAGATCCGATAGTGGCGTGCAGTGGTAAGTTTTTACTTCAATAACCAGAAATTGACTTTGTGCAAAACCAATATTTAGAAAGTTTGTTAAAAACAATTCCTTTAGGAAAAAAATTAATAATACTTCATCTGTAAAACTTTTTATTGTATGAATTTTTTTACAGCCTGTGACTATAGACTTTTCCTAAAGGGCTGCATTTCCATCTCATACATCCTCCGTGAACTGAAGATCATGGAGTTTTGTCGGAGACACTACGCACTCTTGTGGGCAATCGCTCTGTCTTGGAGTATCATCTGCGTAAGCGTTTTTGCCACATCAGCTGAGCGGCAGGGAGACCTGTCAGACTATGAGTTGGCCAGCTTTGGCAATCCTGATATTTTGGATGAACTCAAAAGACGCGCATCAAAGTTCAACCATTTAACCTTGAGTGACCATGGCGATGTGTATGTTGGAGCTGTCAATTGGTTGTACAGGTTGGACAGTATATTGGAAGAGATACAGATTGTTTCAACCTGTGATGACAGCAGGCCAGATAGTGTGATGCCCTGTCACCTTACAAACAACTACAACAAGATACTGGTAGTTGACAGTACTCGGCCAAACAGTTTGATAACCTGTGGTGGTGTGTATGATGGTATTTGTCAGTTACGACAGTTACAAGATATAAGTAACGTGTTGGTGGAATCGGTTCCCAACGTTGCAGGGTTTGAGGATGCATCTACTGTTAGTCTGATGGCTCCAGGAAGAGGTGGGCAAAACATGCTTTATGCGGCTGTTACTTATACTGGGGAAAACGTTGTTATTCGAGGACGTTTTCCACCAATTACGGGAAGAAGCCTGGAAAGCAATTTCTTTTTATCAGTATCAGAGGAAGCGGATATGGTCTCTTTCAATTACTTGGCAATAACGAACTCTTATACCATAAAGTATGTTGCAGCATTTGAAGATGAAGGTTTCACATACTTTGTTGCCTCTCAGAAAGAGGATTTGAATTCTGCGCAGTTTGTTTCCAAGATCAACAGAGTCTGTCAAGGCGGTCCAAACCTAGATGCATACACAGAAATTACCCTACAGTGCAGTGGATCAGATGGCAGTGTGTACAGCTTGGTGCAAGCAGCTCACTTTGGACCAGCAGGACCTGATCTAGCGGCATCATTCGGTCTCACTGCAGACGAGCAGGTGCTGTATGCTGTGTTTGCCAAGAACCAAGGAGCTCCGGGTACCAGTGATGTACCCATCGATCACTCAGCGTTGTGTGTGTACAGGATGACGGATATCTTGGCTGCCTTCAAAGAAGCAGTGCGGGGATGTATTCAGGATGGAAATACGTACTCCGTTGACTATTTGGAGGGTTCTTTTTGCAAAAGTTTCAGGGTGAGTACAGAAGCGTATTTAGAATGATGTTGTCATTTCTCTAATGAGATTCAAAGATGAATTCCCCGTGCCGTTTTCGAGTTACACCTCGATTTTTTTTTAAATTTCTATTTGCCCAGCAATATAAAATCTATTCACTTTTAAATGAGACAATTTACTCAAAAATCCACCAGTGTTTAGTTATTGAATTATATCTTTACAAATTTCGAATTATCGGCTGCCAGACAACAATTCCGTCTCTCGCAGAGCGGGTTATTTGTGCATTAAAATGAAATGAAAAAATATAAAAACTAAACAAATCCACTTCTTGAAGAGCAAAATGTATGCACCTGTAAATTGCACGTCTTCGAATAAAAAGCCAGATTACCTGTACTTTTGTGGCGTAAGTCCAACCCGACTTACATCAACCCAACCCAAATGCACAGGTTGCCTAACCTAAAATGCATAAAATGAAATGAAAAAAAATATACAAACTAAACAAAATCCACTTTTTGAAGAGCAAAAGGTATGCATCTGTAAATTGCACGCTTGCGAATCAAAGGTGCGTTACCTGTACTTTTGTGGCGTAAACCCAATCCAACCCAATTACCCAACCCAACCCAAATGCACAGGTTGCCTAACCTAAAATAAAATGTGTCATCTTAGTCATCGTAAAACAAGCACTATAGCCTACGTGCAAAATATGCTCCTATTTCAAAACAACGAGCGGGAATATATTGAATAGCGAAGTGGAGAAACTGCAAAATGATGGTAAAAAGGATAAAATGTAACATTTTGACAATATATCGACGCCTCCATCTTTCCAGATGGGGACCAGGTCCAGTGTGCGCTTCTTTGCCATTGCTTCTCTGTTCTTGATGTCTGTTACTCTGTAGGCCCTAAATATGCCCCCCCCCCTAAATGCATAGCAAACCTGTCGTGTAAAGTCAAGCCCTCTGTCCCGCTTCTCCATTTCATTTCAAAGCTGATAGGTTCAAATTGTTTCTTTCTGCAATAATGGTGCAAACTATAGGTAATTGAACCATAGATCATCGTAAAAAACAAGGCAGCTTTCTTTGTAGTCCCCTGGCTGATGCATCAATGTGGTAGCATAAACACGCTAAAGCACTCATTCTTTTTTCTGATATAGGATCGGTAATGCGTGAATTTGGGTATGATAATTTGTTATGATAACATAGAAATCGAAATTTCTATTTTCAACTGAGCTTATTTTATTAACAACCGTAATTTCATCAGCACGAATGTTGCTTTATTGTTTACTTAGAAAATAAATTATATATTCTATGTGTGTCCTTATATTGCTATTCTATTTGACATCTTATTCATTTTATTCTTAATTGATAGCTATTAATTTGTTATGACGATTCATTTTTTGAATGAAGTAATTCAAATGTTTTGTTATATTTGTACTTGATTGTATATCATCCACAATTCAGCCTTTGGGCTGCGACGAATCGATAATAAAACCCTTAAATTGAATTGAATTGGAATTCTCGTTTCATCAACGACTCTCCTCGAACTGACTGGATTCATGTGTCTAATTGATAATTTCCAATCCCGAACCAAGATATTGCTTTTACTGGTTAATCATTGTTTTCTTGTATCTACTAAATTCGTTATAGATTCCCATTCTGGATCGCTATTTCTGCATAACATTGACCGCTGATTCAAATAAAACGCCATTATTCAAGTACGCCAAGGGCATAGCCCCCGTTCCATCCACGGCAATTCTAGAGCTGCCTGGTACTCTCATGTCATCCATCATAACCATTACTGAAGTCAACTACACAATCGCTTTAATCGGGACATCGAGTGGAGATCTACTCAAGGTAAATAAACCCTAATCGGTTGAAATGTATGACTGAAGGCGACGTAGAGACTAAATTGGACAGTTTAGAAGCAGTTTTATTTCAAACCATTTAGTTTACACCCCTTGCACTCGAGACTTTAGTTTTAAGCACGACGCATTGATTCTGGAAAGTTATTGATTTTTTTAAAATGAGAAATAATAAGCTATATTTTTGGTCTCTCTTAATAAATTGGCTTGCATGAACGACGCTGCTTAAGCATACACTCAAGGCAAGCAGTGCATGCAGGGGTGACCTTGATTATCCATAAATCCATGTGAAATTTCTTAACTCTCTATGTACAATGTATGTGTAAACAAATGTATTAAGGTCCTTTGTGTCATCTTGTCATTAGGTTCATATGGAAAGTAACACTGCCAGCCGACTTTATGAACGCATTAGCGTTGATACCAGTCCAGTTCTGCCAGATGTCAAGGTTAATGACACAACACAAGTACTTTTTCTCTTGACGGAACGAAAGGTAAGCACATACCTCACCTGCCGAGGCGGACTGCTAAATAATGACTTTCTCCACTCCATTTAGCTTCGCCCATGGGCTTCGCATTAGCAGAAAAGTTGACAGATTTGGCAGGAAAAAAATCAAAAGCTAAACTGACGTGGTTTTTTTTTTAGAGCAACTAGATTTTCAGTTATTTATGGAAAGCCAGAGAAAACATGAGTTACTTTGAATATTATCATAACAACAAAGAGCTTAGCAAGTTGACCAAATGATACGAGCATCAAGAAAAAAAACCCCAACTTTTTGCTGAAATCAAATACTATTTTTCAACATTAAGATAATAGTGTACAATAAAATTGTAAGAAAGTTACAATATAATTTACCTTTTAGTTGGTGAAGCTTCGCGTTGAGAATTGTGGCCAATACACTACATGCGAAACGTGTATTGGGACTGATGCAGGGAATGATGGAGACCCATATTGTGGATGGTGCACTCTGGAACGAAGGTACAGTCATTTGGTTGCGAAGGGCGATTTCTAAAGGTTACGTAATACTTCATTTTGAATAAACTACATGGGCACACACATGTTCACCGTTGGCGGGCGAAATCTTTGAAAATTAATTTCTCCCGTTTGGGAGACCGTATCTTCCCATAATTTACTTTCCTCATAATGATCCAAGTATGTGCTAAAAATCGTTGTGATGTGTTCATTACTTTAATTGAATCGGAAAAATAGGTCTGGCTACGTGCATCATTGACGTTTGCAATAGCTGTCAATCTTTTCAAGCCTCGCGAATAATAATAAGGTTCCTATCCTTTATGGTGTGCAGTAAAAATTTTGAGAAAAGCCTCCTTCACGAGTTATTAATTGATAAATATCATCCTTTTTGCCGGCTTCCATTGATCGATACCGGGACCCACGCCAAAACACGCCGAGTGACGCTAATGAATAGCTGATCTACAATACGTATGATATTGTGTGGCTTGGCCGAAATAGGTCAACCGTAGCGCCTAAGGCGCTTTGCTGAACAATGCATGTGACTTGGGTTGGCAGAAATCATCGTCGAAATTTTCCATGGGGATGGTTCAAATTGTAGCACTAGCGTTTGCAACAACATATTAAGCTGAAATTCGGAATATACTTAGATGATATCAGCGTTCAATTACTCGTGAAATAACAAATTTTGAGAAATTCCTAGAAATAGATATAAATACAGAGATTTGGGGAAGTTTTCGAACGATTTCTTCCAGACTTAAAGGTCAGCTTTACCAGTAACCAGTATTGGCGTTTCGGCATCGATGACGGCGATTTTTACACTGACATGAAGCTAAGAATTTCTTCTTCCGTTATAATTTAACTTTTCAATCATACTGTACATATTTTCTGAGAAACACAACGTTCAAAAGGCCATGTTTTTTTGTGGTGCTTGAATTTCACTGCTCTGCTATAGCGTCTAAGTACGTAAACGGATTAGCTTTGCCCAACAACGGCAGACGCTTTGCCTTAGCAACCACATGACTGGGCAAGTCACACGGGATGCCACCCGAGTACATTGATGGGTAATTAAAGAAGTTGTATAGAACGGTAGTCTATCACCACTCATACGGGGTGCAACATGTATTGCACTGCATCTGATGTAGGTAAAACATAGGTTGTGCACTCTGGAATAGAAGTAATTTATTGGGAAAGTTCCTACAGCTGGTCAGTTTAGTTGATTGTGTCAGTGAAAAAAAACTTCTTTTCTATTTATATGATAAATACAGAGTTCAAGGAGCTTATTCATTGTATTTGTCCGATGTCATTTGTACGTAAAAGAACATTCAAATTCAGTGGTGACGTAACGATGTTCTCCAATGAAATCTAGAAAGTAGAGCATGTCATGTTCTTCCGTTTTGGTTTTTGCTTTGGATGACTGTCGACTACCAAGCTATCCTGATCATATGATAACATTGAATTCTTGCCTAGATGTACGAGATATTCAGACTGTCCATCACCTGATGTATCTACTCGATGGTTGGCCTACAATGCTGATCAGTGCATTAATATTACCGATGTAGCTCCCTATGATAACCTACCAATCACAGTCACTGAGCAACTGGTGAGATACGGATGCATTTAAATCACATCTTAATTGTATCCTTACAGTAAAAAGCAATGAAATTTGCTTTAAAAAATTAAACACTCACTTCAAAGTGCAGATTTGTAATGGATTGATCCAGATATATTTACCATATATAAATATGATATGAAGAAGTTAGCGTCAATGCGACGCCTATCGTACAGACGACATATAAGGTCTAATCACTTTAATTTTGCTTCCCTTGGATCTCCATCCTTTAAATAATTTTTTTTATCTGTGTATAATTACACAAATTGTTTCTCGCACTTTGCCTTCTTAATTTTTAGGAGTAACAATTGCATGCATTTTATTTTATGTAGGCCTACTCTTAATGAATCTTGGCTTTGTACAGAGACCTGTATATTTGATGTCACGCCATTTTTATTATGTTTTGAATTTCGTGAATCTCAAAGAAAATATTTATCGTGCGTCGGAGTCATTTGAGCTCACCAAATGTTATTTTAACTCTGTCTATAGTATCCCTGACCAGTGGAGCTAACTCTTGGAGTTCATTCAATATTAATAAAATACATATTAGTATTTAAATATAATTTTTTTTCTTTCACTTTTTAGATCAACCTGACTGTGCAAAAGTTCCCCGATCTAGGGACCGGCCAGAGTTATGGATGTCATTTTGGGTCATTCGAATCTCCAGCTACGAAGAATGGTGAAGTACTAGAGTGTACGTCACCTCCTAGTGATGGGATACCTGCCATTCCGCAAGGAGGCAAGTGCAATAAGAGACATCCATAGGATGTTATTTATGGCAAAATATACAGAGCAAGCATTCAAAAAGTCAACTTGTAGTTTCCTTCTTATCCATTCTAGAATGAAAATGATGCTTGTAAATCAATCGCATTATAACAACAGAGGAACGTGATCAGAGGCAGTAAAATATGGTACACTGACGTACTTACTGTTAGCATTAAAATGATGTCTACATTTGGTACCCACAAAAATCGATTTGAACTCGTAGTAATTTAAAAATACACGCTCATTTTCGAAATGTCTATTGCAACTCATAAACGAGGTGGTTTTGTTCTTATCTGTTGCTAAGATGATGCAGTACACGTAGATTTGAGTGTTGAGTCATCTGAAACTTCAGTTCAATTCATAGACACCGACTTCTACTTCTATGAGTGTTCAACGCACACCTCGTGAGTACTAATCAGTTGTATTTGAAATTCAATTTGTTTTCCTTTAGGTTGCTTAAATGCATATTTTTTTCCCAGTACGTTTGCCTGATGATTTTCTTTAATCTCTAAATAATTCAGTTCTCTTTGGTTGTTTACGTAGCTGTGTATCCTGCGTTGGTAGTCGCTGGGCCTGTGATTGGTGCGTGTTTGAGAACAGATGTACTCATGAAAACTCCACATGCACACGTGCTAATGAAATCATCATTACTGGAGATAACGTGAGAACAAAATACAAGAGCTAAGCCGATATTTTTGTAAGAAAAAAAAATATTATTTTGCTTAAATCTCTTGATTGTATAATCCTATATGTCGACTATTCGGTAAATATGTATTTTGTGCATTACTAGTTATTGAAAACGAAACTATATAATTGTCATGTACTCCTATATTTTTATTTTAGAATTTAGCTAATCTTTATCAGATGTCTGTTGATCATGAGTTAAAAATTGAAGCCGATGTATATTTTGGGGAGGCAATGACATATACTTTGTTGTTTGTTGGCGTTTACCTACAGAATCCGACTGCTTCTGCAGTCAAAGGACCTGAGTTTTGCCCTCAGCTGCTGAACCAGACTGCTGAAGTTCTGCTTCCTAATGACATTATGAGGAGCATAACTGTCATGACTTCAAACTTGCCAGACGAAGCTGAGGTTTGTTTATTAACACAACTAACACAAACAACGACAATCCGTAACTGATGTCAACGTTAACCCCCGTCTATATTCCCCTATCAGTGCCTGATAGTGACATTTTCAAGATTTCGCTGAGTCCAGTTAACACCTTGCTTAATTCATCCCCTGGTAGGAGAAAATACAATTTTTAATACTCTTTCCCTTTCTTTCTGCATGTGCAGATTTCTAGCTATCAGTGCAGCTTAGACATTGAGGGATCGCCACAGGCTGTTAATGCAGATCGCAATGGAGATAGGATCACATGCCAAGAGAAGGCTGTAAGTTACCCTGAAACTGGTATTTTAGCCTTGGATTGCTAATTTCTTTAATAAAAATGAAAGCTATCACTTATTTTGCATACTGGCCTTACACAATGTTGATGTTGTAGCTTCAGGTATTAAAAGGTAAAGTTGCTTGCTTGCTTCAACAGTACACCTACCTATCTAATGTTGAACCAGAGATGGAAGTGGGACTGTCTGTTTCATGGACTGACACAAGCGGTGCTGCGCACATCCTAGATGACATACATGGATTTGATGGTAAGGAATAAAGACTGATTAATAATAAGTTGAGGAGATTTACTCTTTCGTCAGTCTAAAATTTTTATATAAAAGAGATTATTTCCAAAACGTGATAAACGTCAATTTGTTACCTATAAGAGTCATACCCACTCCTGACTGCCCAAAGTCAGTATCGAATTTAAGAATACAACAAAACGCAAATGATGTTTGTTTAATATTCTTTAAAGTTCAGAACCGTGCAAATTCCTTTTTTTTTAAATGGGTATATCGCGTTTTTAAAATAAACTCTTCATATGCTTTTCTTCGTTTGTTATCAACAGTTTTGCATTGGAATTTGGTCTTTAAAATATTGTTGAAAGACATGAGATGATCTAGTATTCTGCTCATATCAAACAGTAACGTTGTACAAGTGTGAGGTCCAGAAGCCAGACTGCAGCCGTTGTGTTACAGCCCGCCCAGTGCTCGAATGTGTTTGGTGTGGTGCCATGCCGAGCGAGTCTGGTGTTTGCAAACTGAATGAAGTTTGCAGTGAAAATAGAGTGACTTTGGATAACGGATTGAACTGCCCTGATCCAGTTCTGAGTAAGGTAGGTTATACAACTCTTCAGTTGAATATTATTCGCTTGAATTATTGTTATCAATATTCTAAGTGAGGGTACTTGTCAACATGTTTTTAATAATACATATTTATCACAAAGTATGAAAGACTACTGCCTCCAATTGAAGCACACCTTGTATCCATTTGACTTGACTTTGTGACAGAATAAAAAAGAGAGGAAATTTTGTCTTGCGCAAGATGAAAAACAAAATCATTTTTATGACTGCTTAAGCGAAGGTGTAGGGCCTATCATATAAACTAGGCCTATAAAATTATGGATGACTGCACATAAGCCACCAAGCTGAAGGATTTGTCTTTCAAGAGCATTTACCAATGCATCTTTGCTAATAATGTGTTGTATTTAAATGCATCATGATTTCATGTTACATGTACGTGTTTGTGTGTGTTATGTTACTATTGTTTCCAAAATCACGCGTTAGGTATTTCCCTTGACCGGGCCGATTGGAGGCAACACAGTCATAGATGTGATGGGAACTGATATCGGTCTGAGATTTAGTGATGTTGTGAGTATGATGGTTGGCGATCAACCATGTGATCTGGCTGGATTAAGCTCAGACTACCAACTTGGATCAAGGTAGGGTCAAATCATACTGCATGTAAGGACATTACCTTTTTATCCAAGTTTTGACTAATGGCCATCTATTCAGTTTTTCGTATTTTTGTTAACATATTAAAAAAACAACTTTCTAACGGAAGTATTTTGTTCTCTGTCAGTTATAATACTTTTTTCCATCGTTTACAGGCGATGCAGTATGCTGTGCATAAAAATTGTTTGGATTTCTAATCATTTTCCCTTTAGAATTCTCAATTCACAATCACATGTGCCGTGCTGTGGAACATTGTAAAATCTAAAAGGAGACATTTTGTGCTTAACAAATATGTTATTTACTTAATAGGCCATGTATTAGTTCCAGAGTGGATGAGGTTGAGGAGGTTTGCTCAACTTCCTTGTCTTAATGTCACGTATTACGTTATGTTTCAGTGTCAGCTGCAGAACGAGAGCAGAAAGTGAAGGAGCCGAGTTGGTTACTTTGACAGTCGTGGGTGCAGACGGTACCATGCAACACAGCTCAGGAACGGTCAACTTTAACTTCAAAGTAAGTCACGTCCTGCACGCACTCGTTTACACTGACTCAGCCACTGAGGAACCTGCTTGGAAAATGAACAAGCGTCCAAGATTTTTTTTTTACACTGAAATAGTAATCACGGAATGTATGATCACGAAAGAGGTCTGTTCACGAATGTTCTTTTCTTAGCAGTGCGGCACCGCATTATGTCAGCTGGAGCAATGATAAGATATACTTTAGCTGAATTAGTTGATAATTTTACACCCAAAATTTTATGTTTGAGTTGAGGATATTTGGAAAAATCCCAGGCATTTGAGTGAATTTCCTCAAACGTATCTCAGATTTACGTTTGAAGTGTCAAAATACTTAAAATCAATAATACTTGAGTATTCTATGCACGATTATCTAGCAAATACTTACTTCAACAATGATATAATATAAAAACAATATACTTGTTGTGCAAATTGTGTGAGAGACAAACACAGTTCTAGAAATGTTTTCATCAGATGTTTTTTGTTAACAGGACCCAGCTATTACACATGTCCAACCCCGCCTTGGCCCAGAAGACGGTGGGACGGAAGTTAGTGTGAATGGTACAGCCCTCAACACAGGACGCGATATTGAAGCCTTCATCGGCGACAATCCTTGCAACATAACAGGGTATTGTGTCTCTTTCCTGATACACGTGATTATTCAAATTGTTGCCCATACGGCAAAAATCGGAGCATTGTCTTATTCTCCCCTCTGGAATGACATTTATTGAAGCATTCATTGGAAACAAATAACAGTGTTTTGTACGATCATTATTAATTCAGGAAAAAGAGGGATCTCCCCAACGTTGGTACAATTTCTAGTTTCAACAAAATCATTTAGACTTCTATCAAGCTTCAGTTGTTAAATTTTCCTTTCCCACCTTTGTGGAACGGCTTTTGTTAGTTATATATTTTATTACAAAAATCTACTTTGTTCTGTTCTGTAGAATTGCTCTAAATTCGTCAGATTTCCAATTGCCTTGAACAATAATTGCTATACATCCATTCAGTATTAAGGAGCATCATACACAGAGATGAATTCACGTTTACGTCTCTGCAGAAAACTCTGCATGGCCTCTGTCTCAAGTGATTTGTTTCTTTCCCAAATTGTAAAGCAAACCGGTTGAATCCATGCTAGAATGCACAACCACTGCTGGCCAAGTTGGATATCAAGGTGTTGTGAGAGTCTCCTTCGATGGGGCCACGAGAACCTCATCAGATATGTACACGTACACTGAGAATCCCACCATTACTGAGGTGTCTCCTCTGAAAAGCATCGTTTCGTGAGTTTTTAGATTTTTTGTCTTCATCTTTTTTACCATGATGGGCTTTTTGGTATAGCTTTTTTGGTATATACTTCAATTTGTATCGACCACATTATTTCTACCTAATTTGTATTACAGTCTGTATTGTCCAATGAAAATGTCTGCGTTTTAAATATTTTTAAACACAAACAACAAAATGAGGGTAAAAAGGGACTTTTGGTCCTGATATTAGTGAAATGTTATGTTTCTATTGTGAGATACGTTGTCAAGTAGCAAGTTTGCAGCCAAGTTTATGCATGGCTGTTTAAGAAGCAAACTAACACAACTCTTTTTATTTCTGAAGACTACTGTTAACTGAGTGAACAGTGAAATGTTATGGCTGATTAATAACTTCAAAATGTCATTTGCTGAAAATGCCTGAAAGTGAACATGTGCGTGCAATTCTACATTGTTTAAATTGGTGTTACACCAGCCAATATCTTTCAGTGTGTAAAATGTATTTTTAGTATTTGCCATCGTGTTTCTAATTGTCAGGGGTGGTCGAATTTTGACGGTTACTGGCACTTTTCTACACACAAGTAGAAACCGTCAAATCGTTGTCATCAATGCAAATGAGGTGAGAAATGTTTTTCATTTAATTTATTATTTCACACGAATAAAAAAAAACTTATACAAATATATAAGGATATACATGTGTAAACAAGTAACTACAATTATGGTAATGAGATGGACAATTAAGTGAGTAGAAAAATAGGTGCACCCCTGCAAGATCACTAATTTGGTATCTGTATAAAGGATTTTATATCTTTCCAATCCCTGCTCAACTTCCCCTTAACCAACAATCTCAATATATCTATTTGCTCCACTCTTCCAACATACATATAATATGGAAACTATTTAAAACTTCTATTTTTCTCTAACCACAAACGAAACTGGCAAAAAGTGTACTACGTGAAGTGTGACAGCCATTGCATCATTAAAAACCTGTCTGTTTTAAAATAGAAACAAAGAAGGGTGCCTTGTCAACCGGAGCTAATACTGACCAGAATTGTCAACTTAAGAATGTGGGTCTTTATTTTGCAGGAATGTCAAGGTGAATCTGCAACAGAGATGCGGTGCCCGTCTCCGAACATAACAGACCTCGACATAAGCAATAAAAACTTGACCTTCGGCTTCATCATGGATGGGGTCTCTCAACTGTTGACATGGTCTGAGGATAACGATGCCAACTTGGAGTACTTTGATGATCCAATGTATAACAAATTTGAAGGTGGTATGAAGGAAAAAGAAGGAGAAACCTTGACAATCACGGTTGGTGTACGCGTGTCTTATTCTATGCGCCTATCCTTTCATTGTTTTTTCTATCTGTATAAAGATATGTGGCCTGTCGGTAAACGTGCACGAAGCACACTTATACAGTGCTTTGTAAAGTGAAACACCTCTCATATGTGACTCAAGATAAATTTAAGTTGATATCTCTTCCTCCTGAATCAAGTGGATCTTCCCAAAATACAGTAGGCCTATCTTTGTAACTCTTGCTGAGTTACAAAACGTCATATCAAACTCAGATCAGTCATTGCAAAAGCAAATGTAAATGTGATGTGAAATAAAAGTTAAGGTTTTTTTTTTACCTCAGTCCTCACACGGTGTGTAGAAGTACATGTACATGAAAAACGACAGAAATTCTTACGTGTGATACAGCCATATGACCTTCGTATTTAGAAATAAATAAAAGTGTTGAGCATTTATTGTCACAACCGAAAAGACTAAACGCTTTCGAAATATACCAATGCAGATACCAATACATTTCCTTTAAACCAATTTAACTTAAATTACCTGTGGATGTTTCAACAGGGCGAGCGGATTGACAGCGCCATCACAGAGGGAGAAATCATCGTGACGATCGGCGTAGAGAGCTGTCCCGTTAGCCTGATCACTGATTCAGCACTCATATGTGAATTGCCCGATGAGGCACCAGCAGCCGGTGACTACATGGGAGAAGATACCGGGAAAGGTCTGCCTGTGGTATGGGTAAGTAAGGGGCGGATCCATCTTTGAATTGAGGGGGGGGGTAGTTCTTTTCTTTCGAGATTTTTCCTTCTTGTGCGGCCCCAAAGGGGAGGTTTATCCCCTTACCCTCCCCGTATAGATCGGCCACTGTCCGCCCTTACAGACTTGCGGGTAATTTTTTATTGTGCTAATTTGATATTATCCTTAAAAACATCTCAAATAAATGAAGTTTTTCTGAAGCTTTTCAACAAAATTTTAAGTACAACCTTGTAAATGTGAAGTTCTTTCTCAGTTTTTGTTCAATTGTTTCGACATTATGAATAGTAAACCAATTAGAAAATTGGAATCAGTATTTCTCCGGTCAAAGAATTTCATAATTTTCGGTCATTACACTCCCAAAATCTGAAGAGAAGACCCCTCTGGCTGTAAAATGACCAAGAAAAGCGGCTCATCTCGGATTGAATATTATTAAGCTAGGTTTAAACATTGTTCCTCAGATGGATTGAACATCTGTTATACTCAATCCGAAAGGTTAAAAAACACCCAACATTCGGCCAGTTCTCCCAAAAACGTAATTACACTACTTTGTCATTGTTGATTTTTTCTTCAAAAGTGATTATTATACCGTCGACATTAACAAATTGGTTAAGTCTATGTCAGTTATGTTGATTCGTTTATTCAAGTCTATGTTGAATTGTTTATTATTTCATTTGTGTTATTCCATAGGTTCGCCACAATAACTTAAAATTTAGGTTGGGCTATTTGGTCTATCCCAGTACGGTGCCACTTGTCGCTATACTTGTACCGAGTTTGGTCATTCCACTCTCCATGGCGATACTGCTCGCTGCTACATTCGTGTATTGCAAACAATTGCAAAGGAAGCGCACCCACGACCGAAGACTATTGGGCAGGATAGTGGCGATTCATCTCGGTAAGTGCTAGTGGCAAGAGATGACTTCAGTTTACTCGAATATTTAATTCCTGAGTGCTAGAAACAGGTGCACAAAACTGCAGTGAAGAGAGAGTATCATCTCAGTCTATATGAGTATGCCCTTGTAAGTTAAAATCACTTGATCGCAAGACGGCGAAATGGTAAACAACACGAAACCCTTTCAAATTTCAAAGCCAATTATCCTCCATCACTTGTGTTTACCGGCTACTTATCGATTCCTAATTTTCAAGCATAATTATGATAGTTTAGAAAAAAATTAAACAGTACGTAGCTGCACATCTCCGTATTAAATTATTTTCTACTTCTAATAAAACTCTGAAGATGGCTGCTAACGGGCAGCCGGTTTTAATGGTATTATTCATGGCAAAAGAATTCAAATGGCGTGCTCCTCATTTGACTGTAAATTGTCAAGTTGTAGACAGGATGAAACAAATTTCTCTACAAAAACAAAAATAAATATAGAACTCTTTTGTCAAGATTGTGTTAACCATTTGAGACAACTTGTGAATCTTGTGTAGCATGCAAAGGTTGTTTTGTCTGTTGATTTGTAAGCCTGAACGTGCTCGTAAACTTACCACTATATAACGTTATTTACTGTTAATGCGACATTGTATCTGTTTTCCTCAGAAATTGACTCCCACGTCAAAAGACGCAGGTGGTATAGATCCCAGAAACAGTCGGAATCTGCTCAGCCAAAACAAAAGCGCATTGTCCTGAACAACAAGGTCAGCTTCGTTCCCGACGACATTCATATCGACTTCAGCCAACTGGAATTGGGGGAAACTCTCGGACAAGGTAGTGACTTTGTACGAGAAAACAATGTACGTTTCATGAGTTCAAAGTGTAAGCTGTTATTTTACCTGAGAAGGAGAGGCCTACATAAAGTACAGGGGCTGTGTGTGCAAACTGTTATTGAAACGCATTTTCACGTTTCGACCTTTAGTAAATTATTTGGACTCGGCCAGTCGCTGGGTCTGTTAGTAAGTCGGTAGGTCGGTTAATTGGTCTGCCAGCTGGCTAGTTCTTCAGTACCAGCAAAAGATAATCAGCAAAGATGAGTATAAAACACTTGAATAAATTTTACAGGTGCATTTGGGCGTGTACTGAAAGCTGTTCTACACGACACGTCAGGGGAAGATCAAATTGTGGCCGTAAAGACAGTGCAAGGTTGGTGATGAGAATGTCGGCCATTTGTGAGAGATGTTTTCTATGACAGTATCATGGATTCAAAACAAAGCATTGAAAAGTTGTTCTTCGGTTAAAAAAGGGCCCATTTCAGAATGGTATGCATTTTGGTCTTGATTATACTTGTTGCTGATTAGAGTTACCGAAGAGGCGTTGGATGACCCTAGTCACCTTATACCGAGAAAGAGGAACTAAACAACATTAATCATTGTGCGTCTTGAATGAAAGAGTCTTTTCATTCAGAATTGCGAATTGTTGGTTGTAAAATGTTCTTGAACTGAAGTGAATGTTCTCCGGTGTCACTGGGTTATTGCATTTCTGTGGTGATGAAAATAAGTTGAAATACAAGTTCCTGTTTTTGTGTAGTAGCTTGGCCAAATGTAAGTTGGGCGTGCCAGTTATCACATATAAATGCCTTACTTTTGCATGTATAGACACCTCGGACCCGAAAAATGTGGTGAAGTTCCTGGAGGAAGGCCTGATCATGAAAACCTTCGACCATGTCAACGTACTGGGGCTTCTGGGGTTGACCTTTGACGCGGACAAAAACCCCTTGGTGGTGATACCCTTCATGGCCAACGGTGACCTCAAGACATATCTGGTCAAGAAGAAACAGGTGTGTAGTCAAGAGCGATCAATGTCGATAATAAGTAGTGGAAGTTTTGATAAAAGGATTGGTGATGAGTGGCATGAGTTTGGAACTCACTTAATGGTGATTTTGGTAGATGTTGTTACGTTTAATAATTAATAGTTCACTCACGAGATTTGTTAAACAAATTTGCTGTCCCATTTCGTAAACAGTATGTCGTGTTTTTGATTGTGAGTGTGGTATTTATTTATTAATTTGGAGGTTTTACTTTCAATTTAGACCTTGGCGACATCTCTGCTGTTGAGGTTTGCCTCACATGCCGCACTCGGTATGAGTTACTTGGCTCAGCACAAGTTTGTCCACAGAGATCTTGCGGCCAGAAATTGCATGTAAGTGTATCCTCTCTTCTATATCATCTGGGGCTTTTACACATGTCTTTATATGTGTGTTTGAGTAAAAGCAAAATGAATGTTACGAGAAATCGGTCAGCTGTTTCATCGAAAATAATTTGTATGCACCAGAGATACCAAGGGACATGCATTCATTGAATTAACTCCAGAGTTCGAATTAATGGTATTGCAATTCTTAAATGATGTGACCCCAAAGTAAGATCAACTTTTAACAACCTCTTTAGGGTGAACAGTGATCTTCTGGTGAAGATAGCGGATTTTGGACTATCCCGTGACATGCACGAATCGGATTACTACACAAGCGGCGATGCCCAGGCTAAGCTGCCTATCAAATGGATGGCTCCCGAGTCCATGGAACGTCGAGTGTACAACGCCAGGACTGACGTGGTACGCAATTAAATCCATCTTTGATTGCAATGTTAGATGATGTTTAGATAAAGATCTTAACGGAAAAGAAAGCAAAACACATCTCTTTGCGTTCTGTGGAACTATCCTTCGAAGAGAAACTACATGAACTTTGATGTCCGGTCATGAAACGTCAGTTTATTGATAATTTACATCGGGTATGTTTTCAAGGCGCCTGACCCTCATTAGCTGGAGTATTTCGTCTTAAGACGCCCACCTCGAACTGATTTCTAAGTTAACTTAGTAATGAACGTTTTTATTTCAATTTGACACAAGATCTCATTAAACGGTTCAATAAAGACTCAAATACAATGTAGTTTGGTCAATCTTCGTTAATCTTGGCTACTCTTTCCAGCTTGCTCATGTCAACTGTTCGGTAGCTCAATTGAACAGGCATCATTCGAATGGTCTCTAACATTGACAAATATTTGTCTTCTTTGGTTTTCTACAGTGGTCATATGGTGTGCTCCTGTGGGAGATTTTCAGTAAGGGTGCCAAACCGTATCCAGGAATACCCAACCAAGATGTGTATGATTTCTTGAAGAGTGGTCAACGCATGGATGCTCCCAAGAACTGCCCGCCAGAAATGTATGTTCAGACAGCGCTCACCATTACCTTTAACAATACATGTAACGAATTTAATGTCGTTTTAACTGCTGTAAAAGTATGCATGATTCTTATATATTTTACTCAATTCTTTCTAAAGGTGAAGGGATCTTAATGCATCTATTTTACTCTCAGGGGTTTTACACAATTGAAAGTATGTATAACACTCTCTAGTTGGTTGTGAGAAACAGTGAAGAGTGTTTTGCTCGGGGTTTCAAATAAGAAAGGGAAACCAATTCTCAAATATTTTTGTCAAAAATGTAGGGTTAATATGCTCGAGTAATCAGTAATAATGGAAAGTGTATTGTCGGGGGTTTCAAGTAAAAATGCAAACAGAATTTGATATACGATCAAGCATGCAGCATCTAATGATTCTTGTTACATTTGCTGACTGATACAGCTACGGCATAATGGTACGTTGCTGGCAGGACAACCCCAAGTCACGTTGCACCTTCGTCCAAGTTGCCAACGAGCTGGAAGAACTGTTGGAGGGAGACCGTGACTACGTAGCAGCTCCTAGTGCGGGTGTGGTTGGTCTGCGACCCATCGAACATCGCGAAGAACCTGGTGTCAAAGACGACAGCTATCTGGTCCCGATGCAGCAGGAGACCGCCTTTGGCGCTGACGGCCCGTGTAGTGACGGAGAAACCAGCGGGAGCCTTGCGACTGCCGCCCATGATCCCTTGGATTATGTCAATAAAATTATCATTAGATAAGTGACGTGCAAATTCCCAGATAAGAAATATCCGAAAAGAAAATGGTTTGAAGAAAAAAGTCTGATTCAAGTTGTCAATATATTAAAATAATTATTGATCAAGATGGATTTATAGGACACACTCCTTGCTCACTTTCATTCCTAAGAATTTTTTTTTTAACCTTTCTAGCTTTTTCTCTCCGTGTATTGGAATGAAATCGTTTACAATATATAGAAGGTGGCAGGCTAAACTAATAGCTAAAACATGGCTTTTTAAGCGTCTTAAACCAGTGCCAAATGCCATTTTTTTCTGCGATTGACATTGTTGTTTATGGACAGTGGTATATTAATCTGAGGTATTACTGTCGTTCACCATCATTGAATGAAACGTTCACAGATACGTAATTTGTATTACTTCATAATATTCTGATTTCCCGCAAATGAGTGCAAGATTGTTTTTAAAGATAAAATTGTTCACATTTTATAATAATACTTGAACCGTTTATTCTAAAATACACAGTGATTTTCCAGTATTGTATTCTATAACCATTAGCTTCGTAAAGTACATTCCTGTACAAACAGTAAAATAATAATAAGCCATACAATGTTTATTTGCAATTGATAACTTGCCGACTGGGAAATGTCCTTACAGATTCCTGCAAGTTGCACAAAACATTTATATAAAAATGGGTGAAGTTATCAATAAATTATTGACTGTCGGTATCGCTATAAAACTAAAATTTGGAGCAAACACTAATAGCAATGTTATTTTATTTAACGTATTGTACACAGTTGTTTTTCAGCATTTAATTATTAAGATAAATAGTGTATTACATAATTGACATAATTTGTATATTTGGAACACCAGTAAAGACCTATATACTTAGACAGATGACACGTGCATATGCATTCTTCTGCGAAATATACGAGAAATGTAGCTCATTTCATTGAGATGATATCTTGTTTACCTTTAAAAGTGTTTTAAAAAATGGTGAAAGGAGAGTGTTCTGTCGAAGGTGCAAAAAAATAGCAATTTTGAAAAGAAGTTCTTTAAGCAAGGTAACGGAGGCTGCTCAATGGTTGCCAGTTAATGTAGAAAAACAAACTGACTTAACAGGTTAACAAAATACCAGAATAAGTTGGTAAATGACTTCGAAAGATTTATTTTAAAAAGTTGCAGAGTTGGAGATTTAACAATGATTGTAGTTAGCACCGAGTGCTGTATAAATGCTCATACATGTATTCGATTTTCATTTGATTCGATTTAATCTTGCTTTTGGATCATGATTCATTCGATACACAGATACATATTTAATCACCTTTTTTATTCAGATTATTAGCATTACAATGGTATATTGCTAACTTATAGCCAACATTGAATTTCTGTTTAAAATGTTAAGACAAATTTTAGTTCAGATGTGTTGAATCACATACATTTCACAGACAGATCGATTTATCCGATGACTTTCTTCTTATACTTGATATGCATTTTGTAGAGTATTTTTGGGGAGCAGGGTTGTTTGATTTGAATTATTTTATTTTAATCATTAATCTAAATCCTGGTTTAAATCAATACAAAAACGACTAAAATCGGCATTTTTAATTTGAATGCTCCACCTGCATATATTCTATTACATAATTGACATTACTGTTATATTTTCAATACATGTACACGGAGGCCTGCTAGCTGACTAAATATCTGTTCTAACGTAATCGCGTGTGCACAGGGGTTCGCCTTAGTACAGACATTGATTGAGGGATATTCCATTGTCAACACAACTGTACCGTTAGACTCTCATGAAAAAAATGGAATCCCTTTGAATTGATATTCAGTGGAGATTCATCTATTCCTACAAACAAGTCTGTGAAGACAGATGCCACCTGCATATTATGCATTATTTTGCCAAATTAATATGCGTTCTTCCTTATGTAAAAGTGCTGTATTTACATAATTTGCGTCGTGTTTTTTATGTGTGAAAGGAGAGTCATCTATCCAAGCTGTTGCGAGAGATAAACACACCTTTGTAAAAGTACTTCTTAATGTAAGGTAAGAATAGCCGCTCACCTGGTGCATCGATAATGCAGAAACACAACATGACTTAATTGCAACTTTTATATGCGATATATTCGATATAATTCTGTACGCTTAGTTGACTACGTATATCTGAATATAATATCATACTGCGTAATTTTGCATATTTAAGGCATTCGAATCGAACTTTGTATTTGTAGGCCTTACATGATTTTTTTGTACTGTATTAGAAGAAATGAAAGTTATGTGAAAGCATGTCCTCACCATATTTTGGCAGGAGTGATACTATCCGGTTCGTAAGTGACTGCGTCATATACACGCGCGCGCACCACTGATCACTAGCGCCCATTGGCTAAGCACTCCAGATGCACTTACTTCCGGTTCCATTGGTTCAAATGCTACACTATGTGCAGAAGCATGGTCAAGTTGAAATGACGTCACACTTACACACCGGATGAGAAATGAAGAGAAATGAAATACACTGCAGTGTTTTGACTCAGTATTACAGAACTGTGAGTAAAGCATAGAATACAACTCACATCTTTGGAAAAGGCCAGCGCCAGTCTGATTTTCATGCAGTGTTAATTGGTTTGTACGACTAAGTTAATCCCACCGTAAACACCTGAAATGCATCGAGTAATAGCAAACTACACTATTATTGACTTTTGTATAATGAGATTTTTGGAAAATCCGGGAGACTCAAATAAAATAGGTTGTAGTCACAACATTGATACCAAAGACAGCAAATGCAGGTGAAAACGAATCTAAACAATGCAACAACCAGATAAAACTGTCCAGTGGATATTGACCTGTAAACACCGCCGGTTGGCTCAGGATTATACACGAATATTTTCCCAATGTATTTCAAGTATTACATTAGAAGTGTCGCTTGTATGATACTTCTAACGATGCAGGTGAACTTAAAAAAAGGTACTTTAAGGTTTGCAAGATGTACCTCATGCTCGCCTTCCTTCTCATCAGTGTTGAGACTGCATGGCAATGAAAGCGTTCCTCCTAGCAGCGGTGGATTGGAGTTTTTAACAAAGTGGGCGGGGCACTCAGAAAAGACGCCTCAGTTTCCCCGTGGGATATACTTGAAAACGGAGGATGACAAATATATTTGTTTGTATGCACGTTGACGTCTAAAATTTGTTCATCAGTTTAAAAAATTGATTTGATGAGGATCCAATGTTTCTCGTCCTCTCTCCTGTCACTTATACAATGTTCGTTCAAATTCGATTCGATTCATTATCGAACAATATTTCAGATAAATCGTCAGAGTTTGACGAACTGACGAATCTGTCCAGAACCGATCTTTCAAACAATTTAGTATTGTTAAATATTCTAACATATTTATGATTGTCTTCATGATGATCTGCTAAAAATCAAGACAAATACATTCGCCGTTTGTTAACTACGCTATAGTTACACAAAATGGCGAGTTTGTGGATACTCGTTTTTTGTGCTTTTGATTAAGTGACGTATCCCGATTCCTCATCAGTTCTAGAACACAATATTTTAAAAAGACTTGACCAAAATCCAAAGCTATATCTGAAAAAGTAGGATGCCTTTCCAGCCTGCGCTCTCTGCTAGTCATGCGCACAATAATAACGCCATACACCGTGTCGCACCGTCTGCTAATTACAAGCTGGAGTATTTTGCAGTCGGACCTAACTAGACTAACTACACGTTTGAATAAGTGTGAGACGGAAATTATCAGTACAAAAATTGTGTAAAATCCATGAAAATGACATGTGAAACGAAACAATCTATCCTTGCCAAGTTGACCAGTATCACCTGTGGATGGGATAAACACTAACGTATGCACCAGGAAACTAAAGTCGGTTCCCATCGTGTCAAAGTACCTCTCAAGGAAGTAGTTCAACCAAACCTTTGTAGTGCTTCTACAATACAGTCAGTGTTTATTTCATCGAAACCAATGTAGGTTAGTATTTGTCCAGGAATTGAATACACGTATTGTTAATATCGCCAGTTTGCTCCCGGAAGCGATATTTATTTGCCCTGCAGTTGAATATGCGTAATGGTAATAGCGTCAGTTTACTCACGGAAACCACTTGTGGTAATTCGTAGCTGGAGACGCTCCCATCATGATGACATACCTTAGCAATTTTATATGCTTCGAGCTAAACAACCGTGACTTCACCTGTACATAATAAGTCATATGTTTTGTAGAATTGTACACTCCGATCGACTTCTCTTTCTACTGCATGTGGAGTTGAACATTTTGGGTTTTGCGAGTGTAGGCTCGGCCGTTCATCACGGCCACTCCTCTGTTGGTTGTCTCCAATTATTCCTGCCCATTTCTTTTCGGCCGAGTAGACAACTCGTAGTATCATGACTTATCTAGAAATGCTCGGTTTATTGCCAGAAAACTTTTTGGCTGTCTTGTAATGTTGGCATTAAAAAAAAACCCAGAACCGAAGCATGAACGGCGTTGCTGTTGAAACCCCTCACTTTTGAACCCCAAACCAATCCCAACTTGCCTGTGCCCAAGGGCAACCCCCTATACCGAAGTTAAACACCAAAGTCTCATTTCTAACTCAAGTTATCATCCGCAAACTAAGCTGCCCGGACGGACCGTACGGAAGGACTCCGTAGGCGATGACAATACCCCTCCACTGAGCCTCTCGGCTGAGGAGTAAAATGTAAACTGAGAGGGTATTGCGTGTCACGATGAAGCCTTGAAATACTGAATTTTTCTGGTTCCATAAGTTGTGTCATGGAATTTTGACGGTGAGAAAAATATGACTACACCCCCTGTAAATGAATTGGATTCGGACAAAAAAAAGGAGAACAGTAAAAGGCAAAACTGATTATTTTTTTTTTTAATAATAGTCAACACTGTGTAAGGGAAAATTCAATGTGAATTGAATTTTTTTCGTCACAACTACATTTCTTGTGAGTCTCAAGAACTATATAAACCATGGCAGTATTTTTAAAAATATTTTGTTCGAGTGAGCGAGTCTTCACCAAAAAGACCTTGAGTTTTAACACCCGGAAACGAAACCCCACAAACTTGAACAAGGCTTTGGTAAAAACTACGCTACGGCAACTGAACAAATGATGATTGCTGGCCCATAAAGAAACCTTTCTATTTTCTGTTTGTGCAATATGTACTCTGCTGCATTGTGTACCCTATCGACATGGGATTTTTGCAGCTCTACGTGTGTGTTCGTGTGGTCGTGGCTGTGCTCAATGTGCAGAGAGGTTGAGTGATTGAAAGGGAATGTACAAACATATGAAGATTAAGCAGAGGGATGTTGAGGAGAATCACGTCGCACTCCTGAGACCGCCTAAACTCTCTACAACTAACTGCTCTGCGTCTAGCCCATTAGCACGGCTACTTGTGGCGGTTAACGCAATGGGCACAACTTACTCTTTTATAGATGTGACTGCTCTTGTACAATCCAATATTTCCAAGTGTCACAGACTATTTCCTGAGTGCTAGTGATTCAACCTACACTATCAGGTACGTTTGATATCTTGAATTAATAACTTTTCCCCACAGCTTCAAACAGTCGTCATACAGTCATTGGTTATTCCACAGTCTAGTATAATATAAATTATTTATGAGGAAGAACGAATGGGGAACTAAGGGCGAAGACTAATGTGGGATTCTACAACGTTTTGCACTTAAGAGGGCCAGCGGTAAACAGATGGACTGTGCGGACCTGCTTTCAGTAAAAAGATATCAATAAGGGTTACATTTGGGTCATTCCATGTCAGACCAACGCACTTTTTTACCTCATGTCTTCCGATTTTAATAAAAATTGCTGTGCTTGTAGGTCCTAATGAGCAATGAATACACACCAATTTTTAGCCCGATCCGACCTACCATGTGGTCAGGGCAGAAGCCACAAAAAAATGGCATTTTTAGAGTAAAATACCACCCTTTTGGTATAAATATGTCAAAACTATGGCAATTTTCATCGAATATATGTGAATTTGGTTTTAAAATAATGAGGATTGCATGCTCAAATCACTTCTTTTGTCAAAATTAAATTTTGTGAAATTAGGTCACGTGACCTTTAATATGCTATCGTGACCTTTGACCCAATTTTTGTAATAATGTATCATTCCGAAAATCAACGAAATAAAAATAACTTGCTAGAGCATGTCTTCCTCTATCAGAATCTACTAAAAATCAGTTGGGGTCTTCAAAATTTACAACTTTATGACTACTTTTGTACAGTTGGTAGGTTACAAATGAGTCAATTTATAGACTTTACATAAGAAATACACCAACACAACTTACTATTCTGTTTCTTAAGTTACTAAAATTAATCTAGATTGTTATGTATAAAGTACAAAGCCAGGAAAAACAAACTTCTACCTTCTGATTCCAAAGAAACTGTCTAATCAGAATATCTGGACTCGGAAGTGTGCTAACCACTAACAGTAACCAGGCCTTCACCCAGTACAGCGGACTCACGTCCAGGTGAAATTCATCTCAAAGGAACAAAATGCCAAGTCTGTGAGAGTCATTAAAGTCCAAGAAGCACAGTGACGAATGAGTAAAGGTAACTTTGATTGTAATATTAAGTATTATCTTCAAGCAAACTTGAATCCTAGACCCTGATTAGTCCATCTATAGCAACAACTGTGTGATTGTATATAATATTGCACAGCTATATTGCACCCCAGATATTAAAAATGTACGTGTACATATGTTGTGTTATTTCCTGCAGAACGGACCAATACACTACATGTATGCACGTACATCTTCACCGCGTGTACGTATTTGATATCAAGTTTGCTTGAAGATAAATTGGTTATAAATCTCACTTGCGCTCGTGGAACACGGAATTATGTAGTGCATCGAGTGGCATATGGGTCACAGCAGCATTGCATTATTTCATATTCCAAGCGCGCTCGTGGGATAACTAATTATCAGTGGCACCCAGGAGGGGGGGGGGGGCTTGAACCCACCCCCAACATTGTCAATTTGTTTGTTTGATTTTAGGCAAGTTTTTGTTGGTCCAATCTTTTACAGAAATTTGAACAAAAAACGATTTATGACCCTCCCCGCCCCCCCCCCCCCCCACCAAAAGCCAAATCCTGGGTGCGCCACTGCTGATAATTTACACTATGAGTCTGGTAAGACCTCATCAGCCCTCAGAATGAGAAATTCCAAACCAAGATATATTTTAGTAACTTTAGAAACAGAATAGTAAGTTGTGTTGGTGTATTTCTTATGTAAAGTCTATAAATTGACTCATTTGTAACCTACCAACTGTACAAAAATAGTCATAAAGTTGTAAATTTTGAAGACCCCAGTTGATTTTTAGTAGATTCTAATAGAGGAAGACATGCTCTAGCAAGTTATTTTTATTTCGTTGATTTTCGGAATGATACATTATTACAAAAAATGGGTCAAAGGTCACGATAGCATATTAAAGGTCATGTGACCTACTTTTCACAAAATTTAATTTTGACAAAAGAAGTGATTTGAGCATGCAATCCTCATTATTTTAATAACAAATTCACATATGTTCGATGAAAATTGCTATAGTTTTGACATATTTATACCAAAAGGGTGGTATTTTACTCTAAAAATGCCAATTTTTTGTGGCTTCAGCCCTGACCAGATAATAGGTCGGATCGGGCTAAAAATGGGTGTGTATTCATTGCTCATTAGGACCTACAAGCACAGCAATTTTTATCAAAATCGGAAGACATGAGGTAAAAAAGTGCGTTGGTCTGACATGGAATGACCCATTTAAGATTTAATCTGTATAGAACATCATCGAAAAGAGGTCACGCTTAATTGACAAGAAAGACGACAACATTTCGGTTTAATATCCAGCTTTAAAGACATTCATCATTTCAATCCTTCAAGATATATTTTTTTAGACTGGAATTTCCAAATGCTTCCGAATAATTCTCCTCAATTTTCACGTCTAATAGTGTGCTTGCCAGCTTCGTCAAAATTTCATTTTGATAGAGATATTCCTTGTTTTGTTTTCAAGGGCCATTTTTTTCTTAAAAAGAAACAAAAGTCCCATTCGAACAAAATCCAAGTCTTAAAGGTGCTTCTACCGTGTTAGTGGTTCTCCACCATTAATATTGTTGCAGCTTGATAGCTTTTGGTAAGACCCATGCAGTATTGGATCCGGGTTGCTGAACAATCGAAGAACCGAGTATGACATTAACTATCCAGTTCATCCGTGTTAACCAGATATCATTGTGAATTCCGAACCAATATTTCTTAAAGACGAGCAACAGCCAACTGCCTTTGGGTATCACACCAAAACATTTTCCATTTTCCTTTCCACGAAAGTGGAAAAAGTTGTGTGGGTTTTTTTTCTTCAGAACGATACAAACAATGAAATCGACATCCAGTCCTATATTTGGATTTCGTTTTGTGTCTTCAATCATAAAAGTATTTAATTTTCACCCCTTTGTATATTTTTTCAGGTAAACGAACGAGAACCTTTTTCCTGAAATTTCTAGGCTTTGGACAAGGGTCCGAAAGATCAGATCTGGACATTCGTTTCATAACCAGAAATTGACTTTGCGCAAAACTAACAGTCAGAACGTTTGTGAAAAAAAAATCATTTAGAAATAAGGAGAACCATCCTTTATCTGTAAATCTTTTCATTGTATGGATTCCCTTACTGTACTGTAAACCTTGGTAATTTTTATTTATCTATTTTTTTTTACAGACTGTGGCTATAGACTTTTCTCTTAAGACCCACTGCATTGTACAAAACGGTGCATTGCCATCTCAAACATCCCCATGAACTAAATATTATGGAGTCTTGTAGGAGACACTCCACCCTCCTGTGGGCAATTGCTCTGTCTTGGAGCGTCATCTGCATAAATGTTTTTATCACATCAGCTGAGTGGCACGGAGACCTGTCAGACTATGAGTTGGCCAGCTTTGACAATCCTGATATTTTGGGTGAAAACGAAAGACGGGCATCAAAGTTCAACCATTTTGCCTTGAGTGACCATGGCGATGTGTATGTTGGGGCTGTCAATTGGTTGTACAGGTTGGACAGTAGTTTGGACGAGATACAGAATGTTTCAACCTGTGATGACAGCAGGTCGGATAGTATGATGCCCTGCCAGCTTACAAATAACTACAACAAGATACTGGTAGTTGACAGTACTCGGCCAAACAGTTTGATAACCTGTGGCGGTGTGTATGATGGTATTTGTCAGTTACGACAGTTACAGGATATCAGGAACGTGATTGTGGAGTCTGTTCCTTACGTTGCTGGGTTTGAGGAAGCATCTACTGTTAGTCTGATTGCTCCAAGAAGAAGTGGACAAGAAATGCTTTATGTGGCTGTTACATATGGTGGGAAAAACATTGATGATTCGGGAAACTTTCCAGCAATAACAAGAAGAAATCTTGAAGGGTACCCCTCTTTACCAGCACCGAATGAGGACCGTGTTATCTTAATTAGGGATGCCATACATGCCAATTACAAGATAAAATATGTTAGATCATTTGCCCACAGTGGATTCACCTACTTCGTCTCCTCTCAGAAAGAAGATTTGAATTCTGCCCAGTTTGTTTCTAAGGTGAGCAGAGTCTGTCAAGGCGGTCCAAACCTAGACGCTTATACAGAAATTACCCTACAGTGCAGTGGATCAGATGGCAGTGTGTACAGCTTGGTGCAAGCAGCTCACTTTGGATCAGCAGGACCTGATCTAGCGGCATCATTGGGTCTCACTGCAGACGAGCAGGTGCTGTATGCTGTGTTTGCCAATAACCATGGAGCTCCGGGTACCAGTGATCTACCCATCGATCAGTCAGCATTGTGTGTGTACAGGATGACGGATATCTTGGATGCCTTCAGAGAAGCAGTGCGGGGATGCATTCAGAATGGAAATACGTACTCTGTTGACTATTTGCAGGGTTCTTTTTGCAATAGCTACGGGGTGAGTACATGCAGAAGAATGTTTAGAATGATGTTGGCTTTTCTCTAATGAGATTCATTCCCCGTGCTATTTTCGAAAAGTAGATTAGTTTTTCACAGTTGCTATTTTCCTAGCAACATAAAATTTAATGACTTTTAAATGAGACGTTTAACTGAAAAATCCAACGACGTTTTGTTATTGAATTATTTCTAATTGGCTGCCAGACAACAATTCAACTCTCGCAGAGCGGGTTATTTGTGCATAAGATGAAATAAGAAAATTAATATACAAACTAAACAAAACTCACTATTTGAAGAGCATAAGGTATGCATCTATACATTGCACGTCTACGAATCAAAAGGTGGATTACTTTTGTGCCGTAAATCCAACCCAACCCAACTCAACCCAACACAAATGCACAGGTTGCCTTACCTAAAACAAATCGTCCAGATGTTGTCTTAGTCATTACTAAACAATTAAGCATACACGTGTAAAATATACATGCAGCTATTTCACAACAACGATCGAATATAGAAAAGCGAAGAGGAAACACTGCAAAATATTATAAAATGTAACATTTTCACAAATGTATCGACGCCTCCATCTTTCCAGATGGGGACCAGGTCCAGTGTGCGCTTCTTTGCCGTCGCTATTCCACTCTTAATATATGTTAATGTTACTCTGTATAGGCCCTAAATATGCCCCCAAATAGCAAACCTGTCGCGTAAAGTCAAGCCCTCTCCACTTCATTTCAAGGCACAACGGTTCAAACTGTTTCTTTCTGCAATAATTGTGCAAACTATAGGTTGATCCATGGAGGATGGTTGAACAAGGCAACAGTCCCCTGGCTAATGCATCAATATACACGCTATTAAAAACACTCATTCTCGTTTCACTCAACGACTTTCCTTGAACTTTCTGAATTAATGAGTCTTGATAATTGCCACTGCCGAACCACGATATTGCTTTAACTGTTGAATCATGTTTCTTGTTATTACTTTCGTTATAGACTCCCATTTTGGATCGCTATTTCTGCATACCTGTGACCAATGATGCTAATCGATTGCCATTATTCCAGTACGCCAAGGGCATAGACCCCGTTCCATCCACGGCAATACAAGAGCTGCCTGGTACTCTCATGTCATCCATCATAACCACTATAGAAGTCAACCACACCATCGCTTTAATCGGGACATTGAGTGGAGATCTACTCAAGGTGAATTATCTCTTATCGATGAAGTCGCCGTAGAGCCTAAGCTGGACTAGTTCAGAAACATTTTTACTTTAAACCATTTTACCCAACTTGAACTTGAAGATGTGTTCCCGTGCCATTTTCGAGTTTCATTTTTAAATTTAAATTAGATATTGTATAAATCTTCACACAATTCATAACAAAATGGCTGTACTACAGGAACGACGACGTTCCTGTAATACAGCCATAAATGCAAGCGGTGCAGGGTTGCCCACGTTAATGAAAAATCGGTTTCTCATCTTCCTAATTAAAAAAAAGGAGGTATTAATGTGTCATCTCTTCATTAGGTTCACATTGAAAGTAACACTAATGGCCGTCTGTATGAACGCATCACCATTGATACCAGTCCAGTTCTGCAAGATATCAAGGTGGATGACGAAACTCGCCTGCTTTTTTTGTTGACGGAACAAAAGGTAACATTTCTTTTTAGGCG
The DNA here is from genome assembly GCF_015706575.1 of Patiria miniata. NCBI lineage: Eukaryota > Metazoa > Echinodermata > Asteroidea > Valvatida > Asterinidae > Patiria > Patiria miniata. The sequence continues at coordinate 7,257,305 of NW_024037069.1, read as the reverse complement.
CATTTTCAAAGCTGCCATTCACGGGGAACTGCTATTCACTAGAAAGCAATACAATTAATTAAGGGAACATTTGGGTTTTTTGCGGCTTCTGTACTCTCCTTTACGCTAAAACGGCCGGGGCGGAATCCGCCCCCAACTTTTCCGCGATACCCTAGACAATTAAGTTGTCCGGACTTTAGAGTCTTGCGCATCATTTGATACAAAAACATAAAATTCGGACCTACGCGCCGTGAAAACTGAATTTACCCATAAACGTAGTGCACACAAACCAGAGTTACCATTCGTGCATATGAATAATTAATTAGCCATAATTCCAAACCCTTTGACCAATAGTGATGAAATTTCTTGATTAAGTTGTTCCATGCATGTACCAAGTTTTATAATTGTTCGTCACTCAATAGCCGAGATCTTGGGGGGGGGGCGAAATCCGCTAAGGCAAAGCGTCTGCCGTTGTTAGGCAAAGCTAATCCGATTACGTACTTAGACGATATAGCAGAGCAGTAAAATGTATGCACCACAAAAACATTGCCTTTTAAAAGTTGTGTTTCTCAAAAAATATGCACAGTATGATTGAAAAGTTAAATTATAACGGAAGAAGAAATTCTATGCTTCATGTCAGTGAAAAAAATCGCCATCTTCGATGCCGAAACGTCAATACTGGTTACCGGTTTAGCTGACCTTCTAGTCTGGAAGAAATCGTTCGAAAACTTCCCTAAATCTCTGTATTCATATTTATTTCTAGAAACTTCTCAAAATTTGTTATTTCACGAGCAGTTGAACACTTAAATCATTTAAGTATATTCCGAATTTTCCGAATTTCAGCTTAATATGTTGTTGCAAACGCTAGTGCTACAATTTGAACGATCTCCAGCAAAGCGCCTTAGGCGCTACGGTTGACCGATTTCGGCCAAGCCACACAATATTGCATAGCATATTCATTAGCGTCACTCGGCGCGTTTCGGGTGGGTCTCGGTATCGACCAATGGAAGCCGGCAAAAAGGTTGATATTTTTCAATTAATAACTCGTGAAGGAGGCTATTCTCATAATGTTTATTGCACACCATATTGGATAGGAACCTTATTAATATTCGTGAAGCTTTAAAAGATTGACAGCTATTGCAAACGTCAGTGTTACAACTTTCAATGATGCACGTAGCCAGGCCTATTTTTCCAATTTCAACGAAAGTAATACACACATCACAACGATGTTTAGCACATACTTGGATCATTATGAGGAAAGTAAACCATGAAAGTTGCATGAAGACACGGTCTTCCAAACGGGAGAAATTAATTTTCAAAGATTTCGCCCGCCAACGTGAACATGTGTGTGCACATGTAGTTTCATTCAAAATGAAGTGTTACGTAACCTTTAGAAATCGCCCTTCACAACCGTATGAATGTTTCGGGGTGAAAAAAAAATACCCAAAACCTGGTCCGTGAGCCTTCTCTTAACATAAGAGAAGTCGGGATTTGAATGGTAAACACAATATGTATTTTAGCAGTGTATTAGGGTCAACTGTTTGCAACCGAAAAGACAACCAATATAACACTATTTCTAGACATGGTTATTTAATCAGCCAAAAGCTAAGCAGACCGGCATGCGTGATAATATAGAAACTATGATTCCTGAATAAAAACATAGAAACCATGAGATACGTAGATTATTGTTTACAAGAGAGAAAGGGAAGGAGAAAGTAGGCTTTGTGAAACTAACTTTTTCAGCCTCATCAAATTGAAGCATATTTTCTGCTGCAATTAGACTTTCTATCAAGATTAAGATTACACTAGGGAAAATATGTTTTACACTTTAGTTGGTGAAGCTTCGCGTGGAGAACTGTGGCCAATACACGACATGCGAAACGTGTATTGGGACTGATGCAGGGAATGATGGAGACCCATATTGTGGATGGTTCGTTCTGGAACGAAGGTAAGTCACATGCAATGCCTCTAGACTTTGTTAGTTGGTCAGTTTGTCGGTTAGTAGTTTAGTTAATCTGTCACTTGTCTCTGAGAACCAACATGTTAGAAGTGTGTTGGGTCTGATGCATTTATGACGTGGACTACTAGCCCGGTAGGTGCACAAAGGGCTGGAAGTATAAGTCAAAGGGGATGTCTCTATTAAATGCTTCTTAGGCTGCTCAGTAAAGCTGTCGAGTTGTCACTGAAAAAGGTTGTTCGACTGCCTCTTCATTCATTATAATGTTACAGAGCAGAGTTGTATAACGAGTCACTGAATTTTGTGACTCGAGTCGAGTCATTTTCAGGATGTGACTCGAGTCGAGTCCAGTCATTAGGTCAAGAAGGTCGAGTCGAGTCGAGTGACAGTGACATGTGTTGTCGAGTCGAGTTGAATCGTGTCGAGTTGAGTGAAATTTATGCTCGAGTCAATTCGAGTTACTCAAACATCTAATAAACAACAAAATGGAAGAAGGAGATCAAAAAGACTGTACGTATGCTGCATGATACCTAATAGCCAGCTTCTGCTATCTATAGACTTTTCTACCAAAGTTTTACGTAACAGTTAAAGGGAAGATACAACATTTGCAAACATCACAAAACGAAATTATCAAATTATCACGAAATACATTACTGAATTGTTAGGGAATGACAGTCTAAAGCATCCTGTAAAATCGTGGCTCCTGGTGTGCTGTCATTTTCAAGGAAAATGAGCAAACTGGCTTTTTTTCAAAAAGTGCTCCTAATTTTTTCATAATTAGTTATTCCGTTTTCTTTGCAATTGATTACACACCTGTGAAGGGCTACGAGCCTGCTAGACTGATTCTCTGACCTTACAATCTCCCAAAGTCTATAAATTGCTCCGTTTCATCTTAATTGAGGTCAGGGAACCAGACTACAAGAACACGATTGGTTTTCATGGTTTTTCCAGCATCTACGAGCCCAAAACGTGAAACAAGTCATTTTAACAATATTTGCTATAACATAACAATCCTCCAAATCCATTTATTTTTGAAAATTGCAGCAAAAGCAAATGTTGTACATTCCCTTTAACAAGAATTGAAACTTCGGGTTTTTTTTTCTCTGATTTGGTTTCGGGTCTCAAACAATTTTTTTCACGGTTGTCAAAACCAAATTGCAACATATGAAATTGTTTGTGAATAGGCCTATATAGAAAAATATTTTTTTTTTTAAAGCAGGACGTAGATTCTGCGAGAGTTCCATCAAGGGTTGAAGAAATCGCCTGAAGCCGATGATGAAATCAGGAATTGGGAAATGCGTTTAAAGGGAAGATACAATATTTGCAAACATCACAAAACGAAATTATCAAATTATCACGAAATACCTTACTGTATTGTTAGGGAATGACAGTGTAAAGCATCCTGTAAAATCGTGGCTCCTGGTGTGCTGTCATTTTCAAGGAAAATGGGATTTTTCCAACGCTGGTCGGCCGACCAGCGTTGGAGAAAACTGGCTTTTTTTTCAAAAAGTGCTCCTAAGATCTGGTTGCTTGGTAGTAGTTTGTGTGTTGCACTATAAATGATACAAAAATTACTTTGTACCATAAGTACCGCGAATAACATTTTCCTTCAGTTTGGGACTCGAGTGTTATTAGCCTTCGACTTGAGTCGAGTCGATTCTTCTGATGAGGGACTTTAGTCGAGTCATTTGCTCGCAGTGACTTGATTTGAGTATAGAGTAAGTTACTCGTTGACACTCCAGTCTAGTCCGGTCGCCAAGAATTGTGACTCGAGTCGGACTGGAGTCGAGTAATTGACTGATTGAGTCATTGCGCGTGTGCACAATTAATTTCATTCAAAATATCTAGGAAGGATGATATTTCATGGTTTTGATTTTGGTCACTGTTTACCACTGAGCTATATTCAAGCCCAAGGTCAACTTCTAGTCTTCATAATTCTATTCTTAAAATTTAAACTCACAGTTTTCACTGTCATTTCAAGCGGTCTGGCCTCACTATCGGCTCATTCATTCTCGATTCAGCCTCCAAGGATCACAAACAACAGTCACAGTTTCACACAGGATTTTATGACAACGATAACTAGGTTTAATAACAAGTAAAGGTAAAATCATAATTGTTACAAAGTTAGATTTTTAAATCGTTTGACCGTGAGGTAAAAGACGGTTCCTAACGGCCGGTGTATATGTTTTCACTCAATATCGCCAGGATGTCGCTTCCACATGTGTAAAATTGCCCCATAATCCTTTTCGGCAGCACGCCCCGCATGGAAAACACTACTTCAGGTCAAATTACTAATAATGTCGCATGCAAAGGAAAAGGTCAAAATTAACATATATATATTAGAATGTTGGCAACCACACTAGTCATAATTATGTAATGATAACATTGAATTCTTCCCAGATGTACCAGAAATTCAGACTGTCCATCACCTGATGTATCTACTCGATGGTTGGCCTACAATGCTGCTCAGTGCATTAATATTACCGATGTAGCGCCCTATGATAACCTGCCAATTACAGTCAATGAGCAACAGGTGAGAGATCGTAATACATTTAAATTGCATCTTGATTGCATCCTTATAGGAACAAATATGAGTCCTGCTTTAAAAAAAAAAACATTTACTTCAAAGTGCAGATTTATAATGGACTTATCCAGATAGGCGGATAGGTATGTGGAAATTTTTACGTCAATGCGACGCCAATCGTACAAACGACATAGGGCATAATCATTTTATTTTTGCTTCCATGGGATCTCCAGCCTTTAACTAGCTTTTTTATCCGTATATAATTACACATATTGTTTCATGCATTTTGCCTTCTTAATTGTGATTAGAAAATATTGCATGCAATTGATTTTTCCCATGACCCCTGGAGCTATATTCTTGGAGTTCTTGGAATATTAATGAAATGAATATTAGTATTCATACTTTCCCATTTTAGATCACCCTGACTGTGCAGAAGTTACCTGATCTAGGGACCGGCCAGAGTTATGAATGTCATTTCGGGTCATTCGAATCTCCAGCTACGAAGAATGGTGAAGTACTAGAGTGCACATCACCTCCTAGTGATGGGATACCTGTCATTCCACAAGGAGGCAAGTGCAATAAGAGACACCCATATGAATTTATTCAGGGCAAAAATGTACAGAGCAAACATTCAAAAAGTCGACTTTAGTTTCCTTCTTATCCATTCTAGAATGAAATGATGCTTGTAAATCAATCGCATTATATCAACAGAGGAATGTGATCGTAGGCAGTACAATATGGTACACTGACGTGCTAACTGTCAGCATGAAAATGATGTCTACATTTTGGTACCCACAAAAATCGATTTGAACTCGTAGTAATTTAAAAATACACGCTCATTTTCGAATTGTCTGTTCCAACTCATAAACGAGATGATTTTGCTCTTATCTGTTGCTAAGATGATGCAGTACACGTAGATTTGGGTGTCGAGTCATCTGAAACTTCAGTTCAATTCATAGACACCGACTTCTACTTCTACGAGTGTTCAACGCACACCTCGTGAGTATTGATCAGTTGTATTTGAAATTCACTTTGTTTCCCTTTAGGTTGCTTTATTGCATATTTTCTCCCCTAGTACGTTTGCTTGATGATTTTGTTTAATCTCTAAATAATTCAGTTCTCTTTGGTTGTTTTCGTAGCTGTGTATCCTGCGTTGGTAGTCGTTGGGCCTGCGATTGGTGCGTGTTTGAGAACAGATGTACTCATGAAAGCTCCACATGCACACGTGCTAATGAAATCATCATTACTGGAGATAACGTGAGAACAAAAATATAAGAGCTAAGCCGATATTTTTTAAAGAAAAACATATTATTTTGCTTAAATCTCTTGATTGTAGAATCCTATATGTCGACTATTCGGTAAATATTTTGTGCATTACTTGTTATTGAAAATGACACTATATAATTGTCAGTACTCCTCCCATTAAGCACACGTGGAAGTATCTGAACTTATATTTTTATTTTAGAATTTAGCTAATTTTTATCAGATGTCTGTTGATCATGAGTTCAAATTGAAGCCGCTGTATATTTTGGGGAGGCAATGACGTATACTTTGTTGTTTGTTGGCGTTTACCTACAGAATCCAACAACTTCTGCAGTCAAAGGACCTGAGTTTTGCCCTCAACTGCTGAACCAGACTGCTGAAGTTCTGCTTCCTAATGACATTATGAGGAGCATAACTGTCATGACTTCAAACTTGCCAGACGAAGCTGAGGTTTGTTTATTAACACAACTAACACAAACAACGACAATCCGTAACTGATGTCAACGTTAACCTCCGTCTATATTCCCCTATCAGTGCCTGATAGTGACATTTTCAAGATTTCGCTGAGTCCAGTTAACACCTTGCTTAATTCATCCCCTGGTAGGAGAAAATACAATTTTTAATACTCTTTCCCTTTCTTTCTGCATGTGCAGATTTCTAGCTATCAGTGCAGCTTAGACATTGAGGGATCGCCACAGGCTGTTAATGCAGATCGCAATGGAGATAGGATCACATGCCAAGAGAAGGCTGTAAGTTACCCTGAAACTTGTATTTTAGCCTTGGATTGCTAATTTCTTTAATAAAAATGAAAGCTATCACTTATTTTGCATACTGGCCTTACACAATGTTGATGTTGTAGCTTCAGGTATTAAAAGGTAACGTTGCTTGCTTGCTTCAACAGTACACCTACCTATCTAATGTTGAACCAGAGATGGAAGTGGGACTGTTTGTTTCATGGACTGACACAAGCGGTGCTGCGCACATCCTAGATGACATACATGGATTTGATGGTAAGGAATAAAGACTGATTGATAATAAGTTGAGGAGATTTACTCTTTCGTCAGTCTAAAATATTTATATAAAAGAGATTATTTCCAAAACGTGATAAACGTCAATTTGTTACCTATAAGAGTCATACCCACTCCTGACTGCCCAAAGTCAGTATCGAATTTAAGAATACAACAAAACGCAAATGATGTTTGTTTAATATTCTTTAAAGTTCAGAACCGTGCAAATTCCTTTTTTTTTTAAATGGGTATATCGCGTTTTTAAAATAAACTCTTCATATGCTTTTCTTCGTTTAATATCAACAGTTTTGCATTGGAAGTTGGTCTTTAAAATATTGTTGAAAGCCATGAGATTATCTAGTATTCTGCTCATATCAAACAGTAACGTTGTACAAGTGTGAGGTCCAAAAGCCAGACTGCAGCCGTTGTGTTACAGCCCGCCCAGTGCTCGAATGTGTTTGGTGTGGTGCCATGCCGAGCGAGTCTGGTGTTTGCAAACTGAATGAAGTTTGCAGTGAAACTAGAGTGACTTTGGATAACGGATTGAACTGCCCTGATCCAGTTCTGAGCAAGGTAAGTAATATACAACTCTCCAGTTGAATATTATTCGCTTTGAAGTATCTTGAATATTCCAGTCGAGGATACGTCACACAAAGTATCAAAGATTGAAGTCACCAAATGAATCACATCTCGTATCCATTTGACCTGCCTTTATGACAAAATGAAAAAAGGGAATTTCGTTCTTGTGAAAGATGAAAAAACAACAACCATTCTTATGACTGCATAAACAAAGGCGTAATACCCACTAGTAGGCCGATATGGTTGACTGCATATAGGCCACTAAGTAGAACAAATTATCTTTGAAGAGTTATGCATCTTTACTAAAAATGTGTTGTATTGGAATACATTATTCCATGATATTTGTACTTGCTTTTGTGTGTTATGTTATTATTGTTTTCAAATCACGCGTTAGGTATTTCCCTTGACTGGGCCCATTGAAGGCAACACAGTCATAGATGTGATGGGAACTGATATCGGTCGGAGATTTGAGGATGTCGTGTCAGTGATGGTTGGCGATCAGCCCTGTGATCTGGCTGGATTAAGCTCAGACTACCAACTCGGAGCAAGGTAGGGTCAAATCATACTCCATGCAAGGACATTACTTCTCTTTTGTTGCCATGTTGTGGAACATTGTAAAATTGTAAAAGTGTACAGAGTGGATAAGGTTTTGCTGAACCTCCTTGTCTTAATGTCACATTATCACTTTATATTTCAGTGTCAGCTGCAGAACGAGACCAGAAAGTGTAGGAGCTGAGTTGGTTACTTTAACAGTCACGGGTGCAGATGGTACAATGCAACACAGCTCAGGAACAGTCAACTTTAACTTCAGAGTAAGTCATGTCCTGCACGCACTCGTCTACATTGACTCAGCCACTGAGGAACCTGCTTGGAAAAGGAACAAGCGTCCAAGAAAATGTGTTTACACTGAAATAGTAATCACGGAATGTAAATGAGCACGAATGAGGTCGTTTCACGAATGTTCTTTTTTTAGCAGTTCGGCACCACATTATGTCAGCTGGAGCAATGATAAGATATATTTTAGCTGAATAAGTTGATAATTTGACATCAAAAATGTTACGTTTGAGTTGAGGATATTTGAAAAAATCCGAGGCGTTTGAGTGAATTTCCTTAAACGTATCTCAGATTTACGTTTGAAACGTCAACATTTTTAAAATCAATAATACTCGAGGATTCTATGCACGATTATCTAGCAAATACTTACTTCAACAATAATATAATATACCAATAATATAATTGTTGTGCAAATTGTGTGATAGACAAACACAGTTCTAGAAATGTGTTCATAAAGATGTATGTTGTTAACAGCACCCAGCTATTACACATTTCCAACCCCACCTCGGCCCAGAAGCCGGTGGGACGGCAGTGAGTGTGAATGGTACAGCTCTCAACACAGGACGCGATATTGAAGCGTTCATCGGCGACTATCCTTGCAACATAACAGGGTATTGTGTCTCTTTCCTAATACACAGTGTTTTGTACGATAATTATTAATTCAGGAAGAAGAGGGATCTCCCCAACATTGGTGCATCTTTAGTTTCAAAAAATAATTTCGACTTCTATCAAACTTCAGTTAAAAGGATTTTCCTTTCCCACCTTTGTGGAGGGGATTTTGTTAGTTATAGATTTTATTATAAAAATCGACTTTATCCTATTCTGTGGAATTGCTCTAAATTCGTCCAATATCGAATTACCTTGAGACATTGCTATTCATCCATTCAGTATTAATATAAGGAGCATCATACACAAAGATGAATTCAAGTTTACGCCAGGCGCGGTTCTAGAGCCTATATTTTTGGGGGGCTAGCATGTGTGGATCCTGAAATTTTTGCCAGAAGGCGTGCTGAAATTTAGAACGGTTTTCATCAGGCCTCCGGGGGAGGGGGGGGGGGGTCGTACCATATTTTCTATGGGGAGCGCTGGTAAAGTCTTACAATCGGGCACACTGTATTACCAAACGGTGGACAAATGCCCCCTTCAATTTTTTCTTTGGAGGGGGGAGACAAGTTGCATGTGACGTCAAATTCCTGAATTGGTTACTGGCATTTTTTTTCAATATAATTTTTTTTTTGGGGGGGGGGGCTAGACATCATTTTTTGGGCCTAAATACTCCCCCAGCCTCCTGTAGAACCGCGCCTGGTAAACATCTCTGCAGAAAACTTAACTGTGATTTTTTATTTCTTTCCAAAATTATTCAGCCAACCAGTTAAATTCATGCTAGAATGCACAACCACTACTGGCCAACTCGGATATCAAGGTGTTGTGAAAGTCTCCTTTGATGTGGCCATGAGAACCTCATCAGATATGTACACGTACACTGAGAAACCCACCATTACTGAGGTGTCTCCTCTGAAAAGCATCGTTTCGTAAGTCTACATGATTTTTTTGTCTTCATCTGTTTAACTATGGGCTATATACTTCAATTGGTATCATCCACATTATCTGTAAACCATTACAGACTGTATTGTCCTTAGAAAATGTCGGTGTTTTAAAACTTTTTACATGCGAACAAAAAATGAGAGTAAAAAGAAATTTTTGTCTAGGTATTAGTTTTGTGAAGTGTTATGTTTCTATTGTAAGGCAGGCTTTCAAGACAGCAAGCTTGCAGCCAAATTTGTGCTTGATTGTTTTAAGAATCAGGCTACTACAAATCATCTTATCACCGAAGACTACTGATAACTGAGTGAACAGTGAAATATTACGCTTTATTCTAAACTTCAAAATGTCATTTGCTCAAAATATCTGAAGTGAACATGTGCGTATACATTTCTAAATTGTTTAAATTGATTCTTTACACCAACCAATATCTTTCAGTGTATGAAATGTATTTTCAGTATTTGCCATCGGTATTTCTAATTGTCAGGGGTGGTCGAACTTTGACGGTTACTGGCACTTTTCTAAACACAAGTGGAAACCGTAAAATCGTTGTCAGTAATGCAAATGAGGTGAGAAATGTGTTATACCGTCCTATCCCTGCTCAACTTCCACTTAACCACCGATCACAATATATCTACTTGATCCGCTCTTCCAACATATATAATTAGGAAACTGTTTACATCTTCTTTATTGCTGAGTTACCGCGAACGACCACTTTAATTGTGAAAAAGGCAATAAGGGTACTATGTAAAGAATGACAGCCATTACATCATTAAACACATTTCTGTTTTGAAGTAGAAACAAAGAGGGGTGCCATTGTCAACCAGAGCTAATGCTGAACAGAATTGTCAACTGACTGATGTGGGTCTTTATTTTGCAGGAATGTCAAAGTGAATCTGCAACAGAGATGCGGTGCCCGTCTCCTAACATAACAGACCTCGGCATAAGCAATGACAACTTGACCTTTGGCTTCATCATGGATGGGGTCACTCAACTGTTGACCTGGTCTCAGGATAACGATGTCGACTTGGAGTACTTTGTGGATCCAATGTATAACACATTTGAAGGTGGTATGAAGGAAAAAGAAGGAGAAACCTTGACAATCACGGTTGGTATACGCGTGTCTTATTCTATGCGCCTATCCTTTCATTGTTTTTTCTGTCTGTACAAAGATATGGGGCCTGTCGGTAAACGTGCACGAAGCACACTTATACAGTGCTTTGTAAAGTGAAACACCTCTCATATGTGACTAAAGATAAATTTAAGTTGATATCTCTTCCTCCTGAATCAAGTGGATCTTACCAAAATACAGTAGGCCTATCTTGGTAACTCTTGCTGAGCTACAAAACTTCATATCAAACTCAGATCAGTCATTGCAAAAGCAAATGTAAATGTGATGTGATTTTTTTGTTACCTCGGTCCTCACACGGTATGTAGGAGTACATGTACATGAAAAATGACATAAATCCGTACGTGTGATACAGCCATATGACCCAAGTATTTAGAAATAAAACAAGTGTTGAACATTAACTGTCACAACCGAAAAGACTAAATTCTTCTGAAATATACCAATGCAGATACCAATAAATTTCCTTGAAAAGTATTTAACTTAAATTACCTGTGGATGCTTTAACAGGGCAAGCGGATTAGCAGCGCCATCACAGCTGTAGAAATCAAGGTGACGATCGGCGAAGAGAGCTGTGACGTCAACTTGATCAGTGAGACATCACTCGTATGTGAATTGCCCGATGAGGCACCAGCAGCCGGGGACTTCATGGGAAAAGATACTGGGAAAGGTCTGCCTGTGGTATGGGTAAGTTAGAGGCGGATCCATGTTTGAATCAGAGGGTGGGGGTAGGGGAGGTTAGCTGTCAAGTGTTTTTTTGTTTGTTAGATTTGTTCCTTCTTTTGCGGCCCCAAGGGGGAAGTTTATCCTTTTCCTTTTCGGATTGAACATCTGTTGTACTCTATCCGAAAGGTTCAAAAACGCCCAAAATTCGGCCAGTTCTCCCCAAAACGTAATAACACTACTTTTTCATTGTTGATTGTTTCTTCAAAGGTAATTATTATAGCGTCGACATTAACGAATTGGTTAAGTCTATGTCAGTTGTTGAATTGATTATCATTTCATTTGTATTATTCCATAGGTTCGCCACAATAACTTAAAATTTAGGTTGGGCTATTTGGTCTATCCCAGTACGGTGCCACTTGTCGCTATACTTGTACCGAGTTTGGTCATTCCACTCTCCATGGCGATACTGCTCGCTGCTACCTTCGTGTATTGCAGACAATTGCGAAGGAAGCGCACCCACGACCGAAGACTATTGGGCAGGATAGTGGCGATTCATCTCGGTAAGTGCTGGTGGCAGGAGGTGACTTGAGTTAACTCGAATATTATACTCCTGAATGCCAAATAAGGTGCACAAAACTGCGGCAAAGGGATAATCTCACTCTACCTAGGAATATGCTCTTGAAATCACTCGATCTCAAAACGGCGAAATGGTAAACATCCTGAAACCCTTTAAAACTTAATATCCATTTATTCTTCATCACTTGAGTCTAACGGCTACTTATCAATTCTTTATTTTCAACATAATTATGATAGTTTAGAAAAAAATTAAACAGGACGTAGCTGCACATCTCCGTATTAAATTATGATCTACTTCTGAAAAAAAAATCATCTCAAGATGGCTGCTAACGGGCAGCCGGTTTTGAAAGTAAAATACACGGCAAAAGAATTCAAATGGCGTGCTCCTTATTTGACTGTAAATTGTCAAGTTGTAGACAGGATGAAACAAAGTTCTCTACAAAAACAAAAATAAATATAGAACTCTTTTGCCAAGATTGCGTTTAACATTTTAGACAACTTGTGAATCTTGTATAGCATGCAAAGGTTGTTTTGTCTGCCGATTTGTAAGCCTGAACGTGCTCGTAAACTTACCACTATATTACGTTATTTACTGTTAATGCGACATTGTATTTTTTTTCTTCAGAAATTGACTCCCACGTCAAAAGACGCAGGTGGTATAGATCCCAGAAACAGTCGGAATCTGCTCAGCCAAAACAAAAGCGCATTGTCCTGAACAACAAGGTCAGCTTCGTTCCCGACGACATTCATATCGACTTCAGCCAACTGGAATTGGGGGAAACTCTCGGACAAGGTAGTGACTTTGTACGACGAAACTATGAACATTTCATGAGTTCAAAGTGTAAGCTGTTATTTTGCCTGAGAAGGAGAGGCCTACATAAAGGGGCTGTGTGTGCAAACCGTTATTGGCGTGATTGAAACACATTTTCACGTTTCGACCTTTAGGAGATTATTTAGACTCAGTCGCTCGGTCTGTCAGTAAGTCGGTAGGTCGGTAGGACGGTTGGTCTGCCATCTGGCTAGTCTTCTTACCAGCAAAAGATAATCAGCAAAGATGAGTATAAAACACTTGAATAAATTTTACAGGTGCATTTGGGCGTGTACTGAAAGCTGTTCTACACGATACGTCAGGGGAAGATCAAATTGTGGCCGTAAAGACAGTGCAAGGTTGGTGATGAGAATGTCGGCCATTTGTGAGAGATGTTTTCTATGACAGTATCATGGATCCAAAACAAAGCATTGAAAAGTTGTTCCTCGGTTAAAAAGGACCCATTTCAGAATGGTATGCATTTTGGTCTTGATTATACTTGTTGCTTATAAGAGTTACAGAAGAGGTGTTTTGATGACCTTATACCGAGAAAGAGGAACGAAAAACATTAATCAATGTGCTTCTTGATTGAAAGAGCTGAAAGAGTCTTTTCATTCAGAATTGCGAATTGTGGCTTGTAAAATGTTCTTGAACTGAATTGAATGTGTCTCTGGGTTATTGCATTTCTGTGGTGATGAAAATAAGTTGAAATACAAGTTCCTGTTTTTGTGTAGTAGCTTTGCCAAATATAAGTTGGGCGTGCCAGTTATCACGTATAAATGCCCTACTTTTGCATGTATAGACACCTCGGACCCGAAAAATGTGGTGAAGTTCCTGGAGGAAGGCCTGATCATGAAAACCTTCGACCATGTCAACGTACTGGGGCTTCTGGGGTTGACCTTTGACGCGGTCAAAAACCCCTTGGTGGTGATACCCTTCATGGCCAACGGTGACCTCAAGACATATCTGGTCAAGAAGAAACAGGTATGTAGTCAAGAGCGATCAATGTCGATAACAAATAGAGGAAGGTTTGATAAAAGAATTGGTGATGAGTGGCATGAGTTTGGAACTCACTCAATGGTGATTTTGGTAGTTGTTGTTACGTTTGATAATTAATAGTTCACTCACGAGATTTATTAAACAAAATGCTGTCCCATTTCGTAAACAGTATGTCATGTGTTTTGTTATGAGTGTGTAGTATTTATTTATTCATTTGAGGTTTTTACTTTCAATTAAGACCTTGGCGACATCTCTGCTGATGAGGTTTGCCTCACATGCCGCACTCGGTATGAGTTACTTGGCTCAGCACAAGTTTGTCCACAGAGATCTTGCGGCCAGAAATTGCATGTGAGTGTATCCTCTCTTCTGTTATCATCCGGGGCTTTTACACATGTCTTTTTATGTGTGTTTGAGAAAAAGCAAATTGAATGTTACGAGAAATCGGTCCGCTGTTTCATCAAAAATAATTTTTATGCACCAGAGATACCAAGGGACATGCATTCATTGAATTAACTCCAGAGTTCGAATTACTGGTAGTGCAATTCTTAATGATGTGACCCCAAAGTAAGATCAACTTTTAACAACCTCTTTAGGGTGAACAGTGATCTTCTGGTGAAGATAGCGGATTTTGGACTATCCCGTGACATGCACGAATCGGATTACTACACAAGCGGCGATGCCCAGGCTAAGCTGCCTATCAAATGGATGGCTCCCGAGTCCATGGAACGTCGAGTGTACAACGCCAGGACTGACGTGGTACGCAATTAAATCCATCTTTGATTGGAATGTTAGATGATGTTTAGATAAAGATCTTAACGGAAAAGAAAGCAAAACACATCTCTTTGCGTTCTGTGGAACTATCCTTCGAAAAGAAACTACATAAACTTCGATGTCCGGTCATGAAACGTCAGTTTATTGATATTTACATCGGGTATGTTTTCAAGGCGCCTGACCCTCATTAGCTGGAGTATTTCGTCTTAAGACGCCCACCTCGAACTGATTTCTAAGTTAACTTAGTAATAAACGTTTTTATTTCAATTTGACACAAGATCTCATTAAACAGTTCAATAAGGACTCAAATACAATGTAGTTCGGTCAATCTTCGTTAATCTTGGCTACCCTTTCCAGCTTGCTCATGTCAACTGTTCGGTAGCTCAATTGAACAGGCATCATTAGAATGGTCCCTACATTGAAAAAAATATTTGTCTTCTTTGGTTTTCTACAGTGGTCATACGGTGTGCTCCTGTGGGAGATTTTCAGTAAGGGTGCAAAACCGTATCCAGGAATTCCCAACCAAGATGTGTATGATTTCTTGAAGAGAGGTCAACGCATGGATGCTCCCAAGAACTGCCCGCCAGAAATGTATGTTCAAACAGCGGTCACCATTACCTTTAAATAATAACACATCTAATGCCGTTTTAACTTCTGTAAAAGTATGCATGATTCTTTTTATATATTTTACTCAAATTTTTCTGAAGGTGAAGGGATCTCAATGCATCTTTTTTACTCGCAAACGTTTTACATAATTGAAAGTAGGTATAACACTCTCTAGTTGTGAGAAACAGTGTAGAGTGTTTTGTTTGGGGTTTCAAATAAAAAAAAGGGAAACTCAATTCTCGAACATTTTTCTCAAAAATGTAGGGTTAATGTGCTCGAGTAATGAGTAATAATGGAAAGTGTATTGTCAGGGGTTTCAAGTAAAAATGCAAACACAATTTGATATACGATCAAGCATGCAGCATCTAATGATTCTTGTTACTTTACCTGACTGATACAGCTACGGCATAATGGTACGTTGCTGGCAGGACAACCCCAAATCACGTTGCACCTTTGTCCAAGTTGCCAACGAGCTGGAAGAACTGTTGGAGGGAGACCGTGACTACGTAGCAGCTCCTAGTGCGGGTGTGGTTGGTAAGCGACCCATCAAACATCGCGAAGAACCTGGTGTCACAGACGACAGCTATCTGGTCCCGATGCAGCAGGAGACCGCCTTTGGTGCTGACGGCCCGTGTAGTGACGGAGAAACCAGCGGGAGCCTTGCGACTGCCGCCCATGATCCCTTGGATTATGTCAATAAAATTGTCATTAGATAAGTACTGTGCAAATTCCCCGATAAGAAAAATCCGAAAAGAAAATGGTTTGAAGAAAAAGTCTGTTTTAAGTGGCCAATATGTTAAAATCTTTACTAATCAAGATGGATCTATAGGACACGCTCCTTGCTCACTTTCATCCTACGAAAAAAAGATTGAACCTTTTGAGCTTTTTCTCTCCGTGTATTGGAATGAAACCGTTTACAATATATAGAAGGTGGCAAGATAAAATAATAGCTAAAAATCCGTCTTTTTGAGCGTCTTAAACCAATGCCAAAAGCCATTTTTATTTTCGATTGTCATTGTTGTTTATGGACAATGGTATTTTAATCTTCGGTATTACTGTTGTTTACCATCACTGAACGACACGTTCACAGATACTTAATATTTGTATTCCTTAAGTTATATTCGGATTTTCCGAAAAATATAATGCCTGTCAAATCGTTTATAAAGAGAAATGCATATGCCTACATGTTATAATAATAACATTTTAAAACGTGGTCCTATATACATTATCTAAACTTCGTAAAATACATTCCTGTGAAAACTATAAAACAATAATAAGCCGTACATGTTTGATTGCAAATGATAACTTGCTGATTTGGAAATTCCTACACAGATTCCTGCAAGCTGCACAAAGCATTGATATAATAAAGGGGTGAAGTTATCAGGAAATTAACGACTGTCGGTATCGCTATAAAACTAGAAGGAACAAACAAAAATAGCAATGTTATTGTATTTAACGTATTGTACACAGGTTTTTCTAGCATTACATAATTGACATTTTATATTTGGAATGCCTGTAAAGGAGTTATATTCTTAGTGGAAAGATGGCACGTGCATATGCATTCTTCTGCAAAATGAATATGAAAGGTAGCTCATTTTATTAAAACGATATCTTGTTTACCTTAAAATTTACATTTTGGGGGTGAAAGGACAGTCTGATGTCGAAGGTGTTGAGAGAATTTTGCTTTTTTATCAGAGGTTCGTTATATGCAAGGTATAGGAAGCTGCTCAATGGTTGCCTAGTTAATGTTCAAAAACAACTTGACATAAAAGGTTAAACAAAAAAAACCAGAACCTGTTGGTAAATTCCTGCGAAAAACTTATTTTAAAAAAAGTCGTAGATTTAGGAGATCTGACAAAGATTGTAGTTAGCACCGAGTGCTGTGTAAATGCTCATATTCGATATTCAATTGACTTAAGATAATCTTGCTTTTGGATCATTATTTCATTTATTTGATACACGGATACATATTTAATCATTTTTTTAATTCAGATTATTAGCATTGCATAGTAACTGGTGTATTGCTAACATAGCCAATATTGAGTTTCTGTTGAAAATGTCAAGACAAATTTTAGTTCAGATGTGTTGCATCACGTAAAATATTACAGGTTAAGTTTAATATCAAATTATTACGCAAAGGACAACATTTAGGTTTGGGTGAGGCAAGATTGCTTTTGAAGCCTAACCTAGGGACAGACAACAGGACAGACAGGACAAAGGACTACAACAGCAAATGAGTGTGCATGCAGGTACTAAGACATAACATTACGAGACAAATTAAACATTACAGTTATAAATATGCATCAAGAAGTTTTTTTAGTCTGTGATGGTGACTTTTTCAAAGATTCGCTAAGACTGTTCCAGTAATTTACACCACGTTGAATAAGACTGTTTTTAAACAAGGACGTTCGACTGAAACAACATTGGATATTTTTTTCTAGGAGCACTTCGAGTATTGTGTGAACGTATGTTTGATGATAAGATCAAATAGGCCTATATGAGCTGAAACAAGCAGGTAATGCATTATTCATGTGCATAAATTTACCTAAATTTAAGTAGTAAATGTCTTTAATTCGTAACAGTTTTAGATTTGCAAATAAGCTAGCAGTATGATCACAGTGGCCAGCATTAGAAATGAAGCGAACAGCTCGCTTTTGTAACTACAAAAGTTTGTCAAAATTTACTGAGGAACTACCCCAGTTTAGAACTGAAAAGTTTAAAAATGGGAGAACTTAAGAATTATAAAGCATAACTAAAATGTTGCTTGGAATGAAGAACTTTAAGCGATTCAATATACCAACGTTTTTGATATCTTGCTCTAGATATCACTGATGTGTTTTTCCATGTCAGATGTTCATCCATTGACACACCAAGAAATTTGATAATCGTGACACGATTTAAATTAATCATTTAAAACAAGTGGAACACATTGGGTTTACTTTTGTTGTCTTGAAGAAAATATCATATAGTTAGTTTAAACAGATTGATACACAATTTGTTTGCTAAAAGCCAAGTACTAATTTTTTGAAGTTCAATATTAAAAATCCGAATAGCTGTATCCACATTATTATGGTTGTACACCAAACTTGTGTCATCCGCAAACAAGCAGAATGATATGTTGTCAGATGTATAAGATATATCGTAAATATACAGAATAAATAGTAGAGGACCTAATGTAGAGCCCTGGAGATCACCACAGTGGATAGATTGCTGGTTTGAATTTACAGAGATATAAGAAACAAATTATTTTCGTTCAGATAAGTAACTTTTGAGCCAGTTTAAGGCTTCACCACGAATACCATACTTTTCCAGTTTACAAATTAAGATTTCACGATTAACTGTATCAAAAGCCTTGGAAAGGTCCCAAAAAATACCAATAAAAATGTACCATCATCTATGGCTTTGAGCAACTTATGAACAACGTACGACGTTGCTAGTTCAGTTGATCGCTTTTCTCTGAATCCGAAATGCGATTCGGACAAAAGGTTATGTTTATTTATAAAAGCATAGTATATTATGTTTTCAAAACCTTGTTGAGAATGTACATAATACTGTTTTAGGTCTATTATTACCAATATTATGTTTGTCGCCACTCGTTGGTGCGACCTTTCCTATCTTTTGACCATTTGCGAAAACACCTGTAACCAGAGACTCATTCAAGATACAAGCAAGTGGCTTTGCTAAGACATACTTAAGCCTGTCTGATAACAAAAGCACTTAAGCCATCAAAGCCAGGGGCCTTTCCATTAGGAATTTTGTTAAGAATGTCTACAATTTCTTCTTGCGTAATAGGTTTTTAAAAAAAAAGAGAGTTTACCTGTCGATCACGAAGAAAAGATTCAAATGTGACATTACATAATGGTAGATTACTTGCAAGTCCAGAGCCAACGGTAACAAAATACTCATTAAATGCATCAGCAATTTCTTTGTTACTGTCAATCGTTACACCATCTTGAACAAAATGAGAGGGGTTGTCTTTTCGCTTACCCTCATCCAAGTTCCTTTGATATTACCCTTTTTCTGGTTATTTGCTAAAATAGCTTTTCTTGGATATTTTGATTAAGTGATTTAACTTTTTTTATACAGAGTATATACAGATTTATTTTGAGAAGTCGGATTTTTGAGATTTTTTTTTTTATAGAGATAGTTTTTTTTTCCTTATTGAATTATAGATACCGTCTGAAAGCCAGGTGACTTATGTTTGTTATATCGAACTTTACCTCTTGGAGTGGAAAATGTTTATCATAAATTTCGAGAACATGATTTAAAAAAGAGTTATACATATCATGAATATCGTTCATTGATGTAATAAATGACCAATCAGTTGTACTTAATTCATTTACAAAATGTTCAATATTGTTACTATTAAAATCACGTTTTCTATTATATCTTTGTTCATCTTGTACCTTCTCTCTGAACTCGCAATAATGAAAAATACTGGTAAGTGACCAGTTACTAAAACACCAGCAGTATGGTTATGTAAGTCATTAGTTAAAATGTTATCAATCACAGTTGCACTACTTTCAGTAATTTTTGTAGGTTTATTTATAGTAGGATAAAATGATTGAGAAGATAGCATGTCAATAAAGTTATGTACTGCATTGTTTGTGTCATACTGCAATAAGTTAATATTGAAATCACCCATTATAAAACACTTTTTGTTTTCATTGCTAATATTTCTAAAAATGTCATTCATATGCTCTGAGAAATTATCACATGAAGCACTCGGCAGTTTATACACAACTCCGATTAATACATTAACAAGCTCAATGAAAGGTGATTCTATTTCAGAATTATTAACAGACAGATCGTTGCGAGTGTAATGTAGAGTGCTACCCCACCTTCCCTCCTGTTAAGTCTACTTCAATTGAGTAATCTTCAATTTGAATAAGTGGATCCTTAGTATCCTATAACCATGATTCAGATATACCAATAACTGAGAACCTGTTTTCTAAGAGGTTAGTCAGATCAATTATATTTGATATGTTCTTTTGTAAACTTCGCACATTAACATGTAACAATTTGACACTAGTGTTTTCATTAAAATCATTTTAGAATTTATCTTGATCATAATAATCAAAGCATATATCAGGGGTTTTAAAGTTTAAGTCAGGATCTATGTTGGGATTTACAGCAGTGTCATCATTTGTTAGATTCATGAGTTACAATGAACAGCATAACTGACAATTCCATACTTGATATTAATGACAAAAACACATTTAAATATGCACATACAGACACACACAGACACAGACACAATTAACATATAAGACAACAGTTGAATCATAAATACAAGTATTATCAGAATTATCTATGACGTGAGGTGATGATTCATGATCCCCCCCCCCGACGGAATGACTTGAAGGGGCCATCTCTAATTTTGTATCTGGTAATTGCTGAGACTGACCATGGTATATCGGCGAAATGCACCCGATCATCTCTCTGGATGCGCCTGAGGTGCATTTCTCTCAGCTCTTTTCGCTGTGCCCTGATTTTCGGAGTGACATCATCGGCTAAACAGCTATGAAGATGTTCTGACCCTTATATTTGTTGTTTTTGAGAAGCTTGGCGGGGTTTTTTGAGGATGTGGTGTCAATGATGCCGAACTAGAGAATATTTATGGGAAAAAAATGAATCCTGTACAAAAGAATGTTGTACACAAACTACTGTATTTATAGCTGCACTGTATTGTAAACGAATTTGAGCAATACAATTCTGGTGGTGAACTGGACAATTTTTTCAAAAACAAAATTTTTTGAAGTGCACACTGCAGCGAAAAAAAATTTAAACAAAATCGGCGCTGAATATGTATGAGGTATAGTAAAACAAATATAACATGGTTTATTTCGGGTGGACAGCCGATATTAGCTCCCCTCGGTATTGGAAGTTGACAAACTAGTTTCCAATACCTCGGGGAGCGAATATCGACTGTCCACCCTCAAACCATGTTATATTTGTATATTATACATTGGAAAAATGTATCGCCTTCACCAACCCCCGACAGTCCACCTTTTCAATTACTGATATTTTAGGCTTTGAGCTGGAAATTGAAATAACGGTACAGGTGGCATTGTTACAAATTTCAAGATCACCTTGTCTATACGGTGGTGATGGTGCTTAAAAGTGTCAGGAGGCTTTGACCTTATATTGTAGCCTGTGCATTAATTACAATCAAATATATGCACTTAAGCGTAATTTGGACAGGCAGGATTACCCCCCTTTTTAATGGGTAGATGAAGGTTTTCTAAAATTGGATGCTTTTCCTCACCTGTCGCTCACGTACCTTGTCACATGCACTGTGCTCGGAAGTTTCATGAGGCTGTGCTCAATACGGAATGGCATTTTAATAGTAAGGGTGTCCTTCACCCAATCTTACAGCTTGCAGCGGTCTTTTCACCGGGTCAGGCAGCCTTTTCAACTCTTTTTGGAATTATAATTTGTTCTAGAGTAACTTTCCTGTTAAAATGGATCATTCTCATTACACACTAGTCTCGGTTCTCGACGCATAGTCAACCCAAATGACATCCACATATGGGTGTACGCTATGGTGTTTAGGACTTATAGGGGCTAGGTAATGAAATTCCCGAAAATGTGATGTTTTGGATTGTTTACTTAGTCTATTTTAAACATCTGGTTGAAAGGAAACCAACCTAATGTCTTACCGTTCCCGAGAAAAGGCGAAAAAAAAACCCGCTTGTTTACATCGGATATGACGGAATACGAATACGTTATTCGTGCTGTTCTCCGTGTACGATATACATGTTGTGTGTCTCGGAGACAGCGCGCGGTGACCAATCACCAATGCCAAAAAAGAGATTTCTTCATCGTCCGCAAAAGGCTAACACATTTTGAATGAAATCGCAATTAGCATCCAAACAGCTCGAATTTATGGGGTCGCAAAAGTGGACCAAGAAATTCATTCTCGCACGCATAATACAGGCACAAAAATGTCCACTTTTGAAAGGATAGTTGTGTGGATGCTTATATCCTACTTTTAAATGTTATTTCCGATAAACATCATCTCGTTCAGTGAGCGCGTTTGGTAGCCTAATTGGGCTGTTCCATGACCTGTGTCCCTTTAACTTGCTAAAAACGTGAGAAGAAAATATAAAATAAGAACAAAAAAAATCATTTCGAGCATTATGAAATTCAGACTTCATTTCAAAGCCTCAGATTAGAAAAGAAAACAATTTAGGGTGCAATATGAGGGAAATAATAATAATATACCTGCGTACGTATCACAAAAGTGTCGTAGAGGGCGCTTTGGGAAATGTCGTAGAGGACGCTTTGCGGATGTCGTGTTGGGAAAAGAACATTCGCTGCCCAGACCCCAAAACCATTATCACGAACCATCGCTTGCAATCACACACCGCTATCAGCCACAATCCGCTATCACACACCGCAATCACACACGAACCACTATCACAGGAGTGTCTCGGGAAACTCGTGCAATATCACGTGACAAAAAGGCAGTGACCTCAACATGCATATTCAACAAGGGTTGCATCGGAAATACGCAAGCGCAAAAAAGCACAATTATAATACTGCATAATGAATGACATATCAGTCTGGTACAGTTCGCCTGCGTTCGTATCATATATGTGTACTATGTACTTTCGTGTACGTGTGTTGTCAAAATGCGTTCGGCATGATGCGTTTTGGTTTTTTACTTTTGCTACTGGTGGAGAGTTTTGATGAATGGCGCCATTCGTCGATCTCACTACGTGTTGCATTGATGTTGACGGACTGAAGAATGGCCACAGCAATTGATGCGGCCATACTTCTTCCAATCTACGATACATTTTGTTGTCTACACTCCTCATGCATGTCATGTGTACACAGAGAAGTTGTTTTTGCGGGGCTAGGGCTAGCTGCTGGTGAATACTTGCAAGTGTTTATTAGCAAACCCTATTGTGTCATCCACTGATCCAGTTTAGAAATTAAAATGGAGATCGCTATACATGTAGTATAATCCTTGTGTCCACACACAAAAATTCCTATGGGTGCACGCCACCACAAACCTTAAAATTAGTGCGCACGAGCTCATTAATTTTTTGTGCCCCCACAGTTACTTTTGAATAAGAGGACCTTGCGGCTTATAATTGGGATAGATTGTAGAAATATTTATGTCAATAAAGTATTTGACACTTGTGGCTTCCAACTCAGGCGATGTTATTCGAAAAAACCGGACTTGTGGGTCTATTTCGCATAGAGGCAGGAGGTTACTCTTAGACCTTGGCCCAGGGATTAATAACCTTTTTAGGGGTGTTTTTGTGGGGGGAGAGGAATATAAAAAAAATTGACCAAGTTACCACTAATAAAATTGAAGAAAAAAAATGTTCACGGGGTCGCAATTTAATTTCCAGCGAAAAAAACCTCGCCACCTTGCTCCTGAGCGTCACCAGGTGGCGCTGTCCGATTTTATGTTGTTTTCAATGAGCGCGTATTTGGTACAATGGAACCCTAGAGTGATAACTGGCATGTGTAGTTTTTTAGGGGGGGGGGGTCGAAAATAATGGGTCTTCTTGGCTAAGGTACTACATGTAGAGTATCTCTTACAGGTGACTAACTCTCGGTAACAAATTACACAACAGCGACATTTTCTTGGCCGAATGCGACCGCCAGCAGAGCCTCTGGCTCTGCTGCACGCTCCGCCATTATTGTACTTTATTCGTGATCGACCGTGTACCGTGCCGTGTACCGTACTTACCACATTGTCGATCCATTACAAAACAAGCCAATAAACATTAACTGCGTGTTCAGCAAAACAGTCGTTCATGTACTAGACTTATCACGTGTTCTCCATGCTTGATTTTTTTCGGCAAATGACCACATAACAGGGCGTCAAGTTTTGCACATGGCACGTTTTGCCCACGGGCAGTTTTACGAGTTTCCCGAGACGCTACTGTGAGGGCGTTCGTGGCTAATATAGCGGTCTGTGTGTGATAGCGCCCTCTATCAGCGATGGTTCGCGATAACGGTTTTTGGGTGGGTTGATTGTGCGCTCGTTGAATAAAAACACACGGAGCGTCGAGAACCGAGACTAATTACACACTTGACATAGAGCTCGCAAGTTTCAGGAAGCTATGATCAAGCCGAGTTGACCGAATGTTACATCGGTTGAAACACTGTACTTTTGTTATCATTACATGTCCATGTACCGTGGTAACGCTAGGTCTGGGTACCTAGCAGCTGTTAGGTCTGGGAACCTAGCAGGGGTGGGGTCTGAGTACCCATACTGGGGGTGTGGTTTGCCCCCACAATGTATAAGAATTTTTTTTCGGTGTTTCTTATTTCCCGCTCCATTCTTTTGTAGAAATGGAGTGAAAGTGTAGAAATTCGGAGCGCAAAAGAAAATAGGGTGACGTCACGGGTGGAGTTTAAAACCAAATAACACCGTTTTCTAGAATATGGATACATTTATATTCAAATGTTATCGCCAATATTTTGGAAACATTACAGTAAAATGCCCAAGCGTATAACTGGAGTTGCCGCGAATTGCAATTTAAGAAATAAAAACCTGTAGTCAGATGAATAATCAAAGTAATTCTCAAAGATTCTTTAAGCATATAACGGCCCTACATAACTGCAATTTTGTTTTGCGAAGTGCAACAATAATAAAGCAGTAGGAAATGTACTGAAACTATTCCTAGAAAAGGAACGATAACAGATTTGTTTTTAATGCAAATTGTATGTACGACAGTTAACTTTTTCTATCAAACGGAGGTCACGATACGGAACTGATTATAAAAATAAATACATGTATAACACGCAAAATAAAATAATTGTTATTTCAAGCGACACACAATTGCAGTGGATGTTTGTAGTAATAGCACGTCTGTACGATACGGAACTGATTATAAAAATAAATACATGTATAACACGCAAAATAAAACAATTGTTATTTCAAGCGAGACACAATTGCAGTGGATGTCAGGTGGGGTTCTAGAACCAATATTTGGGGGGGGGGGCTAGCACGGTGGATCCAGAATTTTTTTCAGGGAGGCGTGCTGAAATGTTGACCGGTTATTTTTTCCAGACACTTAGGCCTCCGAAAATCAATAGGGGGGGGGGGGGGGGGGGGGGGGGGCTCATGCCATATTTTCAATGGGGAGCGCCAATAAAATCCTAAAATCATTCACACTATATTAACTAATGCACCCTTGTCACGGCTATTTCTTCTTTAGGGGGAGACCGTTCGCATGTACATCACAATCCTTCTTTTTGCTAATGCAATAATTTCTTTTACGGAATTTATTTGGGGGGGGCTAGACAATTTTTTTTTGGGGGGGGGGCTACAGCCCCCCCCCTAGCCCCCCCCCCCCTCGTAGAACCGCGCCTGGTGGATGTATGTAGTAATAGCACGTCTATACGACATCTCTGACGGTAAAGGGTATACCTCTGTTCGACGGACAGAGGTATTCTATACTTGCCTTAAAAAAAATTAAATGTTTTTCTTTTTCAGAAATAGTTCTAACTGCTTCGAGTCACAGGGAGGACTCTGTGATAAATTGTACATAAAAAATGGACAATGTCGAAAGCGCTCCTCGACCTAGCTTTCACTTGCAATCATTTTCATTGGCCTTATTATGACAAACTGGTAAATGTGTTTGCAGGATGTATTGGCCTACGCAGAATTTTGTAGATTTACTGTCCTTGCTTTCTCCCGTTTCATTTCACCCAGAAAAAAAAATTGACTAAGGCCAAAAAAAAATAAGTCAGTCTCTGGTCAGCGCGCGCGTAGATTTTAATCATGCGCGTCGATCTTTCTTTTTTCAAAATGTTCCGCGGTAGCTCCAACAGCGCCCTCTATTTCCGCACCTCCTCAATTTTTTTTTACCAAAGAGCACCTAGGAATGGGAAATTGCACCAAGGCAAATGATCGAAAGCACCAAGGCAAATTATGGAGGACACCAATGTACATGAGGACACCAAAAAAGCAAAATAGTACCTACCTTGTCTATACAATCCAAGCTTGAAGAAAAAAAAAAAGCCAAAAAAAAAAAAAAAAAAAGCCGCGTGGCTGCGTCAATTCCGTAACTTTGGTCTGACCAGAGACCGAATATTTTTTTTTTTGGCCTAAAATGTTCTTTTTTTCTCTAGCAATCCAGTAGTTATTCACTTAAGAGTGAGACATCGACCGAAAAAATGGCCTATTTACTTCAGAACTTTTGATTTATTTGTGGACCGACAATAATTCAGTTCACACACTGTAGCCTGGTTCAAGTGTTGTGATACTCGTACTCAAATTTCAAAGTACTCGTACTCGACATGTCGAAATTGTACTCGATCATCAAGGTACTTGTACTCGAATAGCAGTACTCGGGGGGGGGGGGTGGTATAGCTGGACCTACCACAGCCTTATATTCTATCGATACTTTCAGTTTGAAATGGTTGATTGGCGCTTATAGAGAAATCGAAGTTTCCTGACTTTCCTCTGCGCACGTCCGGACAAACACATTTAACAGCTAGCCGTGAGTGGGTCTGTATCAACTGGTCACTGACTGGGCCTGGCCAATCACGCACAATGAACCATTTGCCGTATGTGACCGACTAAACTCTCTCCAACAAGGCTAACTGCTCTCCGTGCAGTCCATTTGGCATGGTTATGCGGCGGTTAACGCTATGCCGTGGTAATGGTTATATCAAGCTCTTGCGACTGCTATCGGACAATCCAATATCTTCAAGCGCCGCATACTTTTTCCTGAGTGCTAGTGATTCAGCCTACGTCACCAGGTATGGTTTATACGTTGTATTAATGACTTTTCCCCCAGGTTTAAAACAGTCGTAACCAGTGGCGTAGCCACACATATCTCGTGCGCACAACATAATTATCTTGTGCGCACGACATAATTATCTCCGGTGTGAACGAGATAATTATGCCGTGCGCACGAGATATATCTCGTGCGCACGAGATAATTATGTCGTGCGCACGAGATATATGTCGTGCGCACGACATATATCTCGTGCGCACGAGATAAAAACATAATATGTCCCTTTAGGGGCTCCGTATCTTCTCCATATTTCCCTCTTAAAACTTTCCTTCGAGCCGTACTAGTTTGTCTTCTACAAATTTCCCCCCTAAAAATATTCTCTTAGCGATGATGGTTTGTCTGCTCCACATTTCTCTCTTACAGGGTGCTTTCGAGCGTGTTACTCTTGCTACTCTCGAGTGCAGGAAAATGTTGCGTGTGCATTGCTCTCGTTGCAAGGGCACACTCTCGGACTGAGCGGGAGAACACTCTCGCTTACCCTCGGGTCGTACTCATGTCGTTCGTGTGCTCAAGAGTATACTCGTGTTAGCACGAGTAACAGCACCCATTGTGCGGAGGCCAATTAATTTTGGTGTGCTTCTTTACATTGTGATAATTTTTACCCTAGTATTACTTATAGTGAAATATATAGAAATTACTTTAGTTGCTCCAATTATTGGCTCCGTGCGTTAGTGAAGCGTGCCCCTTTACACGTGAATCCGTGAATGAGTTTTGACATGGTATATTGGCATTTCAGGAGTAAATAATGTCTGATTTTAGCTACAATTACATGTAATGAGGAATGTCAATATCTTTAAGTTATACTGAAAATCACTATTAATGAATCCCCTGTCAATCAAATTTTCCATTTTGGGTCAAAATGTCAAAAGTTGGCACCCTAATTTATGGAATATACCTAGTACACACGCAGTTTGGTCAGCTTCGACCATATAGAATAAAAAGACTAGATTGGCAGTGCGTACAGTACAGACGCGCGTTGTGCCATGGACGGCGCCATTTTTCAGCTCTTGGGGCCGGGGCGGGGCAAAAGTTGCGTTGCGCGCACCCTTATTACCGTAAGTTTGTATGCAAAGTGTATTTTTCTGCCTGTAGAAATAAAATGTTTGGCCTGTATTAGTTATGCCCGTAACAAAATTCAAAATGGGTTATCAAACTAAGTATTGATTTCAAGGCTTGATCAAGTTGTTTCCTCGTATTTATATATTATTTGGTTC
Source organism: Patiria miniata (assembly GCF_015706575.1). Lineage (NCBI taxonomy): Eukaryota > Metazoa > Echinodermata > Asteroidea > Valvatida > Asterinidae > Patiria > Patiria miniata. The sequence goes on along the minus strand of NW_024037069.1, from coordinate 7,229,080 downwards.
AAAATGCTGGTGCGCGTTGCTTAAAAAAACACCTTGCATCAAGCTATTTACCTTAGAATTTAACAATGTAGGCCCTCTAGCCCTCATCAAATCACAAATCGATGATCGTTTCAACAACTTTTTGTTGTTTTTATTTGTTGTGTTTGTCCTTAAAATTCACGGCACTACGGTACATTAAAGTTCATTATGCCCACACTTTGTTGAAAAATCTGTATTTGTAAGGGACAATACCCCCAAAATGTTTTCTCTCCATTGTCCCTAATGCGCTGTTGTCAGATACTGTTGGATCTCGGTAGGGTTGGGGGGGGGGGGCGGGCCGTACGTCTCCCACCCCCATATCCCCACCCAATATTATTCCAAATGAATTCGTGTTATTGTGCTCTCCTCCAGTGGCGTGTTCAACATCTCAAAATCTTCAAAAAGGCGCCACAATCTCACAATGTTGAGGAGCATATGAAGAGTATGCAGATCTAAACAAACTGAAGGAGTTAATATATTGTTTAAATCGATCGTACGAATACCAGTCTCCTTCCCCTATGCGACGCCTTGTTTTTTTTTTTCCCGTTGCAACATATCATATTCGTTCCGTTAAAATTTGTTTCACCATCATCATTTTGCTTGTATCAGCTTCCCAATTTCGCTTTTAAAGTCTCCATCTCGTTGTTGGTTGTCACACTGCATCCACCCCTCCCTCCCTCCCCGACCGCGCCACGCCACTGCTCTTATTTTTTTCTATTTAGAGGGTGTTTTTCCGTTTTTATGCTAACGCAAAGTTCCATCTGCCTGAGTAAAACTTTGATGTCATTCCGGGCAGATTAATGTTACTTGTCTATTTCAGCACAAACAATTGCTAGAATTTTGAATTTTGTGCTGTCATAAATTTCGTTTCTTTGGTGATTCTTTGTTGTAAGCAGTAAGCCAATGAGCAACACTTTTCACAAAATGTTTTCAATTAGCAAATTTTGGCTGAATAATTTGAAAGAAACCACCCGAGCTGAACAGTGTCTTCCTGAAATGACATTACAGCAACAGCACGCTCAGTATAGTCCGGAAAATCATGGATACTTTTACAAGTTTAAAGATTAAAGTGCACTTTGAAATAAGATTAACCAAAAAAAAAGGAATGTGTAGTTTTATACATTTCAGAGTAGTAGAAAGTTGCACAAAATGTATTACTGAGAAAAATTCATTGCACGGATCCTTCAATTAAGAGAGAGAGGTGAGCATTTACGGATTGAAGACATCAGATATGATTTAAGCCCAGATAATTCAGAATTTTACACGTAGGAAGTGTAAAAACATGCTTGACGAAATGTGAAATATGTTGCCCATTAATGAGAAGGAATGCCCGATCAACCCCTTAGTACTGGTTCAGACGAAATGGAATGAACATTAACAATGCGATACTTTTAATTTGAATAGACGAGTGTAGCTAAAAGACGATAGAATGTTCGGATAGTGAAAATAAATATCTTTTTGATTGTCGAATGACAATCTGCGTGATCCTTCAATTTCAGTCTAAATTGAATGAGCCAGGCGTTAAATTGAATGAAAACGTGGTGAACACGTACTGCAAGTAAATTATTCTCTCCCAACAAACTAATACAAATCTTGCAAATCCTTCATCATTTACATATATCATAATTTTAATATCAAATTATTCAAAAGGAAATTAAAGTCGTTTACTACATTCCATGTGTTTGTATTATTGTTAAAATAATTATGCAGTTTTAAACTGCATATAAAACAAAATAAATGTCATGCTTTTCTGATTAATAATCAGAAAAGCATGACATGTATTTTGAAATTTTAGCAACGCGCACCGGCATTTTGAAACGTTAACGTTTGTTGTATGGCTATGGTGGAGAAGAAGAAAAAGATTAATAGCAGTCGAAAAAAACACGAGGAAAGTATCTTTAGAAATTGTTTTCATATTCAATTTTAATACGAATATGCATGAAAACTCTGCAACTGCGCGAAGAGCGTCCATGAAGGAACGGAGAATTTTGTGCACACTCTATGGCGCGTCTGCACGCGCTGCCGATCTAGTCTTTTTATTCTATGTCTATTATGCCTTCGACCAATCCGCTCTGTTCACAAGTACCCCGTCACTGGCAAAGAAAGTACAGTTGGGGGTGACCGACCGACGCCATCTTGCCAGACTGAAATTCATTTGCCGCGAAGCACGGCCACTGCGTGTACATAGAGCAAATCCCCAGGTGTTCGTGCGTCTTCGTAAAAGGGCGCCCTCTTTGCGACGCACGGAGCCCATAGGAATACAAAAATGCGTGCAGGTCGTTTTTAAGAACACGTGCAGCATGCGCGTGAGCGTGACACCACGTAAAAGCAGATGCACAAGTAAAAGCAGATGCACAAGCACAGAACACGTGTTCACCGCACTCTTCTCCACCCCCCCCCCCCGCCTCCAGACCTCCTAAAATTGTTTGCCCATGTTTCATCCGCTAAAAAACGCGCGCTTCTATGTAATGCATTCCCAAACCTTCACACTTGATTGAATACCTGACCCCAGGTTAATCGGATCTTTTTCTACTCCTTCCATCCTCTGTATATAATATGGTATATTCGTGTGTTTTTAGCTAGCACGGCTTTGAAAAAACACGGGTACCAGGAAACAAACAGGATGTGTTTACCGGAATATGGTAACAAAAATCAACAGGGCACGGATGTCACTAGTCAACCTCGTTCCCAGTGCTTACTTTATTTCCAACCGCGTTTCCAATAGTAAACCCTGGATAGGAAACTTTCTTCCTGTATCCTGATTGGATACCGCAATTGGCTAGTAATGGATTTTATCGTGTACTTGGTGCTATTATTCACAAGGTGCAGTACGCGTTTTCGCGATCATTCGTCCACGCCTTCTCGAAAATACTAATTTCCTTTCCAATTTGCTTATATTAATATGAAATATGATACTGCATGTTGTCTCGATAAGATTGTAACAGTTTGATTTCAAAAATCGTGTTTTCGTAACTCACGCCGTGCTCGCGCTGCTACGAATTGACATTGTTTTTACCCCAGACACCGCATACCAAAACAAACGCTAATGTGTAACGTATATCCAGGCACCAGACTGTTCCTCATTTGCATACGTGTTCAAACATCTTGCACATGCAAATGATCCAATACCAGGGTGAGAGAGCAGGTAGTGGTGGGCGCGTACTGCTCGACACCCTGGGGACGAGGTTGGCCACTAGTGGACCAAGGGAACTGATCCCGGATCCGAAAACTTTGACTTTCACTCTCGACAAAGTACGTGCCTCTTTTTTTGACTCTGGCCTTGTGATTTGGCTGATATCCAGACACGTATTCGACGGATTTCAGGAACTTTCCCTTTAGAATTGCAATAAATTATTCTTAAAACACCAAACAAAACAAAATCCTTTAGTTTGAGGAAATATATACAAAATTTAGTAAATGAAACATAATAGTATTGATGCTTTCAAATTGTCATGCGTATTTTGACAAAAAGGTAATAATCATTTTTGGGAGAAGGTAACTCCGTCAGCTTTGATGTTTTTCCCCTTTAGGCCAAACAAGTCTCCGCATCGCCGTAGCTATGTAAGATGATGTCTCAAAACCGCCAAACTCACTGGTTTGACTGGAATCCTGCTGCTGCACAATTTTAACGTGTTTTAAGAGGGTGTTACGATCTAGTATAAGCTTTATGTGGCCTCTCTGGGCTCCCATATATTTTGTACTAAATTTTGTCGGGCTCAATTTGCAGACTGTGTTGTAATTTTGTAATTGTGTCTCTAGAAGCTAGACTGAGGGAGCGATGGTCGTGTATCTGGAACCTATAAACGTTTTTTAATTAGCGCAATATGTAAGGGAGCAGACAAATGATCGGCCTGGTAGCACATTGTATGATATCGATGTCGGTGTATATGCATCTGACGTTACCGTTTTCTCTGACTTTTGTCTTGACTATCCAAATTTCCCGAAGACTGTTCGTGTTGGTCGAGATCGTAAATGGGTGCAGAATTATCAAGCCTTATGGCCTTACTGAGGTCACCTCAAGCTCCACACTGAAGGATATTTTTGCTAGTTTTAAGGGGATCAAAGTGTCATCTGCAACATCAGCCGACATTTGAAGAAAACAAAAGTAGGGGGAAAAGAACGAGTACGAGTACTTACTTGTATTTCCGAATACGGCCATACGGCAAATGGTTCATTGTGCGTAATTGGCCCAGGCCCAGTCAGACCGATAACAGACCCACTCACGGCTAGCTGTTAAATGTGTTTGTCCAGACGTGCACAGAGGAAAATCAGGAAACTTCGATTTCTCTACAAGCTAATGAACCATTTCAAAATGAAATTATCGATAAAATAGGGCCGTGGTAAGTCAAGCTATACCATTTCCCCCCGAGTACTACTATTTGAGTACGAGTACTTTGATGATCGAGTACAATTTCGACATGTCAAGTACGAGTACTTTGCTGCCCGAGTACGAGTACCGTCATTTCGAGTACGAGTACTTGACGTACGAGTACGAGTACGAATATTAAAAAAAAGACTCGAGTACGATAACCGAGTACGAGTACTACAACACTGACTACATCACTGATGAGTACATTTGACGCGAAGAGTCGTTGCATCATCTGTTCGTGTCGATTTTTCATGACTTTTTCTGACAAGTGAGGGCGCTGTTGTTATCTACTGGAGGAAATACACAATACGTCCTAATTTGTTTTTACCAAAACACGCAGAAACACTACTTGATCTGAATTCAATACAAATGTAGTTCCCTAGCTATCCCTTGCAATAAGTCTAGTGAGAGTTCCTACTGCGCTGGTGTTGTGCAAATGTAAAAGTGGTGTGCATGTAAAAACAAAAACAGAATATGCTGATTTGGCTATAAAAGTGTACTAAAGATTATCATAATTATCTCTATAGCGCAATTTTACTGATTTCGATAAAGTTGGGGTCGAAAGTAGGGCATTTCAGTAGCCTTGGTCTATCTATACGATTTTCCCGCACGCGGGTCACTTGCTAATAAGCTTGATTATGCTAGTAGTCCTAAGCCTGATCGCCGCGCTCAGCTTAGGAAAGGGTTGTGAATGTTGAGCGCCTTCGATTACTTCCCCCGCGTATACTCGTGCAAGCGTGACAGCGTTCGATATACCTCTCACGAGACTTCTCGCGCTTACTCGAGCCTGGCCCAAGTGACCGACTCGCCGAGCCGGTTATTTGGGTAAGTATCCCATAAGGCCATGCAATAACAATGGCTGCCAACGTGACGTCCGGCGGACGATATTTTTTTATTACACAACTGTCTGGGGTACCTTGTGCGCTTTCCTATGGGGCATGGATCCTCCAGAGCCTCGGATCAGAAAAGAAAAAGAAACTTACTGCTATACAAGTGGTATCCGACTGAAAAATAATGTTTCTAAGATAAAACTTTGACTTGTTGAAAAAAGAGAGCAAAAGCTGCAGTGACAGAGCACAGAATCGAACTCGGGACCTCTAGTCCGGTTCACAATGTACTTAATCCAAGTTTCGTTGGGATATTTTGGGGATTAGGCAAACTATACATTCAGTTTGGAAACCTTAGGGTCTACTGAACCCCAAAACCAATGTTTCCATTTTTCCAAGGTGATCTTGGCCGCCATCTTTGAATTTCAAAATGAGGACATTTTTAGCTCTATTTCCCTAATGATTTGGCTTGTCGCATACATTGTAGAGGGAATGAAACTCACTGGAGCCTATTTTAAAGTATTTGACACAAAAAAAAGTATTTCCTCATGATTGAGGTACAAAAAGAGTCTATCTTTACGAACGTTGCCAACGGTTACCATGGCAACTGATTATAAAAAGAGCTTTTCATAATGATGTAAGGTATTAAACATCAAAATGAGATCATTTTTGCTAGACAAACAATTCGTCGCTTTGCTCACGAAGTGACAAAAACCTCGAAAATCGATAATTATTCGATTTTGAGTTTTACTAGCCATTTTATTATAGTTGTCTCAAGGAACAATTTGACCAAGTTTCAAGGCAAAATATTGTTTACTTTCTTAATTATTGTAAACAAACAATTGACAAAAAGCCTGAAATCGGTGATTTTCATTTTCACAAAGTGTAAAAAAGTGTAAAATGTTCTCACGAAGTGACAAAAAGTAACCTCGTGAGCAGGGCCAGAAATTATACAATGGTCTATACGCGGCAGGATGGAAGCATACACGCGCGCGCGAACGATGTTGAAAAAGAACAGACGCGCGCGCGCTCAACTGTCGTGACGCGCAAAAGTAACAAGTTTGTTGCGTCGAAAAAAGTACAAAATAAGTAAAGCCTCCGCGATTCATGATCCCACGAAGTGACAAGAACTGTGTACAAAGTAATTGGCAAAATATGGGAGCCAAAGTTCTGATGTTCTCACGTAGTGCAAAAAAGTTTTATTAATGAATTACTGTTTAATTACGAACTATTTTTAACAAACAACTATAAATTAACAAAGATCAAATCATATCCTATCGGACAATGCAAAAATTTCCGAATTCTGTTACTGCAAAATGGTCGAAAATGTCTTTTGAAAAAATGAATAACTTCAAATGCGATTATCTCAGAATGAACTTTTGTCAAATTTTGAGGTTTTTGTCACTTCGTGAGCAAAGCGACGAATTTATGGTCTATGCCCGGCCCAGACATGGCAAGAAGATAACTTGACAAACGATACCCCAATGGTTGTTATGGCATCCGAGTAAAAAAAAACCTTGGTTTTCATAAATTTCAGTTATTTTTATAACTTAGTATATAAAAGTATGGGGCTTTTGGCTAATCCGAAAACAAAACGTCTATGCGCAGACATGTCAAGAATTTGCTTTGAACCAAAATGATCAATTTGATCAACTGCAGTGATTATGGAAATCCAATATGGCTGCAATCGACATTAAGAAATGTTTAATTCTCATGTTTCTCTTTTTGTTTGTTTTGGTTACTATAGGTTTTCCCGGACAATTTCGGAATATGTGCGTTTGAATTTGTAAAACATAAATTCAATTTGGCGCCGAGTTTGAGAACGACGTACATCCTGGTTTCATTTTCGCAATAACTAGCATTCAATTTCATTTTGCATCAATCAAATGAATGAATGTGCATAGCGTTTCATTTAAGGGATTACAAATACGTGATTAGGTTTTCGGTTTGACGTATGAGTTGCCGATTATTACGAATGTGCAATCCAATTCGCAGAAAATCGATTGTCTATTGTGACATGGGCTGAATTGAACATTCTTTTTCATTTGTTAAAATTTAAATTCGCATTTTCTGCATTCAATTTAAATAAATTTTACAGGCCTATACAAATCATGATACAACTTTGATTAATTAATTAATCAATGTATGCCCTATTGATCATTAATGTGTTTGTTCTTATATACACAAAGGCCTATGTGAAATGTAGGCAAATGAAATGTGAAAATGATATAAATATGACCAATATGAAATCAATAAAAATAATCATGTAGCCATATTATTGAAACGGTAAAGGGACACATCACGTGCCATGTTACATAGGATCTGCATGGGGACTTTTTGTTGGTTCATTGTCTTAGTTGTATTTTAATTTCTTTATGTATTTCTTAAGGTTCTCTCTCGTTTTATCAGTTCGATTGTCTATCCTTCAATGACCTGTCCACCAAGACATCGAGGGAGATATGTCTGAGAATGGTTGTACCAGGCGGTGCATTTCGCAGGTGTCACCTCTCCAATGTTGAGTGTAGCCACCTCCTGGAGACGGAGGGATCTCCAGACTTGCAGGTTCACACCAACTTGGACTCTTGCGTCTTGGTCTCCAAATCTGTCCTGCCATTCAGGAAGCCCCAGCGTGCGCTTCACTCCCGCCTTGAAAGCTGAGTGCGCCATTTCCGTAGGATTTAAGAATGGCGAGTATGGGGGCAGCAACTTGATGGTGAAATTGCCGGCATCAGGGGGTAGTTGGGCTCGGATATGAGGACGAGCGTTGTCATATATCAGATATATGCGTTCGCCTGCCGGGAATAACATACCGCATTCTTGTACAGTCGTCGCTAAGAAATCCTCAAAAGTCGCTCTCGTCACAGTCTCTGATGATATTCTGTCCAACCTCACCAGAAATGGCAAACGTGATGTTGACATGCTTGCCTCTCTGGCCATGGACGACACGCCTTGCTGGCTCCCCACGAGGAGCGCGACCATAAGACCGACGGGTCCATATGTTATACCCAGTCTCGTCAATGTACACAGTGTGGCCAAGGACACCAACCTGAAGAAACCAATTTCCAAATATGACTCGTGCATCTAATATGCGTGGCTCATTCCTCTGTTCTGGAACATCTTCCGCTAGTTTAAGAGTTATAAGCATACCATCTAGAGTTATAGCGATGGTACTAGTGGTAACGAAGGGCTTATCGGGAAGATCAGCTCTCAGTTGAGTATTGAGTTGACGCAAAGTTAGAAGGGGGTTGTCATCTAGATATCCTTGAAGGGCATCTCTCATGTCGTCGTCAACCTTCTGGTTTATGGGTCCTCCTTTCGGCAGCTTGTTACGACGACCATCACGAAGATATACGCCAACGATTGATCTGGCCGTTGAGTGCTTGATGCCCAGCGTATCTGCTACCTGCAGATAGTCAGCGTCGTCAGCCTCAAAGGCATCGATGAGGCGATTTCGGTCAACGTCCGAGATTCGTCGGTATCTCCCTCTTGCAGCCATTATTGGATATTTAAGAACTATGTGAACTGAGACTCTTGGCTATATGATGCGATTGTGGCAAATGCTGAGCAGAAAAAGATTTTCTTAAGGTTAGGTTTTTATATAGGATTTATTACAATAGTTGGTATGTTTCAAAAGACTACACCTCTTGGTTTTAGCTCAATCATCATGAATATTCAAAAATTCAATCATTCAATCAAGCTTTCCTCAAATGTTACTTTAACACATAAATGAATTCCAATGCTTGACCAGGCATACGTTAAATAACACTGCGAGGGAAATCGGCTGCACATTTAGCGAAAAAGATTGATGACAAATTAAAAGGAAAATAGGATTGCGGATGTGCCTTCGATTTCGCGCTAAAATGAAATGTCAATACACTAAATGCAGTGCACATTCGGGAAATCGTACGCTGATTTTTTACGACTGAATGCACCTTCACGGAAAAAGAATTATCATTTGTTAAATAGAAACAGAGATTTGGAAGGTTCATTCTATTTCGCACGAAAACGAATGCTTCTTTTACAAATTCGTGTACACATTTTCCGAAATTGTCCGGGAAAACCTATATTTTGGCAGGACTTACGAGAGGTTATCCAAAGTACACTTAAGAGCAGTTTTAACAGCAATTAAGTTTGGCTCAGTAACTTTAATTATTTTCAACCAAAACACTAATAATGGTGATTTGTACCCCAAAAGTAGCTAAACTCCCTCCCCCAGTGGTAACCTTGATGTAATGTGGACATTTAGTGTTTTTAACCCGCAAAAACGAGTAGTAAAAAAATCTTAATAACACGCTTTTGTGGTGGCTACGGCATAACCAAAATGAAGTAATTTTCGCAGGGCAACTACCATTACTCCTAATTCAAACCCCTAGTGCGTCCTCAGGACTACCCTGCTAAATCCAAAAGAGTCCAACCGGAGTTTCCTGCTCAATCCACTGTGCCTTATTTTCAGTCGTCTGGTGAATCCAACGGAGTCCAACATGGTGTTATAATGCGGTTCAGTTGCCTACTGAATCTAACATGTTGCATGAGGAATGTAAACTAAGGGGTTTACTGAGCTGCACAATCCAACGGGCTCCATCGGGTATGACATAGTTGGATCCTTTTGGATTCAGCAGGGTAGGGTAGGCCCTTCGACAGGAGCAAATTACGATGGAACCAAAATGCACCCCCACTTAGGTCCCGGAAGAAACCCGAAATGTTCCGGTCTTCATAGTGTCTTGATAGGATAAGGTACCTCTTATGACTCTCATGGCCACTCTCATGCAGCATTGATCTTCCCTGAACTGGTCGCCAATTCCATGCACGATGACAGAGAATCAAGATACATGTACTGCAACTAAACAGGTGTCAATCCTCCCTCTCTTAGGTGTTGGAAAACTGTCTTAATGTCAGCCAAGTCTTCGTGAACAATTACACATTGTATAATCCGACTAAAAAAAGGACATTCAATCTGGACACTTGGACAGAACACTATACATTATTAACTTACATTAGTCTTTCAGAAATCGAAGCAGTACTGTACAGCCCCAATTAATGATTACAAATATAATCCTTTGATGACGGCGCCTTCTTCGGAGCCTCATCGTTGATAGTACTGGTGTCTTATTACAAGTTATTTAGACACTGTTGCCTGTGGCACAATTCCATCAAATGGTGCAAACTAGGTCTCAAGCAGTCCAACCAAGTCACCCTAGGTTTCCTGCCCATCTTTCAAAGCAAAGTTGCCTTAAACTTCCGGTCGCTCCTTGCAAGAATGTTACAAGACATTCCTTGCCTGGCCACCTGTCCAGCCATTATAGCAAGTCTTCAAAATTCTTTTAGTCTCCCCAGAGGACCTTCTAGCTGCACTAGACCCCCAATCTTGCTTTCCCCTCTTCGTAGATCCCCTGTGATTCGCCGTCACTTTCTACTGTGCACTCTTTTCTGGAGATGGGGGAGATGGGGAACAACGACCTGATGGGGTCCTATGTTATAAGCCATCTGATGTTAGTGCTGCAGATCGAGTATTGTGTTGGTGCATGCGACAGCGAAATGTTGTATTTAGGCCCTAGTTGTAGGCCTCCAGGATGTAGGTAGCAGCATCCCTGTACCATGGTCTCCAAAATGTGTGGTCATATTTTCTCCTGAGGGTGTTGCCCTATGTTGTATTTTCGCATACAGCCTAACCTCAGTCTATTGCAAATGAGAATCTGAGCAGTCAGTTCTGCATAATTAGCGGACCCTTAACTTCTGCCGACTCTGTTTTCTGCATGAGACTATTGCAACTCCTCCTCATCCCTGCTATGCCGGTACATCCATTCTCAGAAGCATAAACACATCCTCAAGACTGATCTCACCAGGAGCCATACTTACTGTTCTGCTTTATAATTCTGACTATCACAAGTCCTATACATATGTATCTCATTTGGTCAATTACCAATAACAACAGGTCTAACTGAAGGCCAGAAGTGTGAACTTGGTATGATAGAGGCAGTCTACAACGTAACATGTCATGATCTTTCACATGGGCTCTCTCACTCAAGGCAGATTATCAAGAACTCAGGATTGCATGGGGACACAGGACACAGGATTAAGGAGCAAGCACTCTGTAGTGATGACCTGTCCAGGCATAGCTAAGGCAATACTGGTTTGAAATGGTGCCATCTATTGTTCAGACAATCCGTCTCGGGGCAGTTACTTTGAAATAGCACCAGCTTGCACCATGCTTTCGCCATGGAAGGGGCTTCTGTGAGTGTATGGTGACCGCTCGCTATTCCGAAGGTTCAATAGTCTTAAGTTTCGTTGATCCGAAGGTTCGATAGTCCGAAGCTTCGTTAATCCGAAGGTTCATTAGTCCATTGTTGGTTAGTCCAAAAACTTGATGGGTCCTAAGTGTTCATTAGTCCGCAATTCGAAAGTTCGATAGTCCGACTGGACGATTAAGTTCGATAGCCCGAATTGACAGCATCGAACTTTATTGTCAATTTGGACAAATGAACCTGGTGTGCTTTCGGATTAATGAACCTTCGGACTAATTAACTTATCCTTTTGACTTTCGAACCTTCTGACTTTATCATCAAAATTAAATGCTTGAATTAACTAACCTTATTTCATTTTCTTACTATAATGAACCCCGGTACGGGAATTTTTCGGACTTTTTAACATTCAGACTATCGAGTGCCGGTGTAGCGTGAATATCCGACTCCATGAAATGTGGACTCATTGGTAATACTGCGCACGCTTGAATACGATACTACGCTATTTTTAGGATCGTTTCGGGAGAGTGACCTGTCACGTGCGAGGGATCAACCAATAATAGGGAAACAGGGGTCCGATTATCATAGGAGTCGGATTTTCATGTGACACCGGTACCACGAGGGTACACCGCGTACTGAAGCACTCATTATTTCAAGTGCGGGAATTCAGGCGCTGGGCCATCGTGGCCTAAGTATTCTGCTCAGTTTTGAATTTAGCTACAATATGTTAAAAAGAACCATTGTATGTGTTAATGTACATGTACATGCCCTCCTATTTGGTGTTGATTATTTTACGAAGTGTTAATTGTGTCCGTGTCCTTTAATATGTTCCTGCGCAGGCTACAAAGAACTAGTAAGGATTACTCATGTTTAACCCAATACAAGAACTGTGGAATCCCTCGCCCCGCCCCCCTGCTCCCAATATTTGTGCCTTTCAAAATGTCGTCCACAGCGTAAATGAAACTAAATATTATGCCGATGTGATATGCAACAAGGGGAAACTTTATTTTACAAAATTCGGACCTATAGTTATTGCGAAATATCAATTGCAAACGCAGGGTATCGTAAAAGTTTTTCATTGAATATGTATAGGATAAAGTGATAATTTTTTAATGTGAATTATAAACCAAGATAATTACAGAATGCTTTGTTCTATTAAACTGAGACTCTACACATGTTCTTAGCAGTGTTATCTTCACAAGAATACCAAATTGAATCAAATCTGTCATGGCACGGCCAAGATCTTAGAGTAGGGGGATGGATCCGCCCCCTTTTATTACGTCCCCACAAAATGGCCGACATAATGGCGTCGGAAAAAATAGAAACATTAGTTTTTGGATTCAGTAGGTCATAACGTTTTCAAAAATGTAAAGTTTTGCTAATCCCCATAAAACCCCAACGAAAATACATAGTGAACCTGACTAAAACACGCACATGAATTCAAAATGTCTGCGCCCGGGACGGCTTCAAAGCGTCTCCGCGCGAGCGCAGAATGAGGAGTTAGCGCTCTAGTAATTTAATATAGCTCTATGGTCAATATGCGAAGTCTACTGTGTGACTGGTGTATGGATATCCGCTATCCAGTCTAGATCAGTGCCCCCCCCCCCCCCCCCCCCAGTTTTTGATTTTACGGAGGCCAAGTGTCCGGAGAAAAAACCTGTGTACATTTTCATATTTTTTGCTGACGAACCCCCCCCCCCCCAGCGAAAATTCCTGGATCTGCCCCTGAAGTGGCGCCACTAACGTCGCTGCTACAGAAAAGGCTATGCGCCCATACCGGTGTCGCGCCGTCTGCTAAGTGCAGGGCAGAAAAAATTAGTATAAATCGATGAAAATAATATTTGAAAAGACAACTTGAAGGCATGATTGTCAATTTAAACATTACAACCAGTGAATGGGTGTGAACCCTAACGCATGCACCAGGAAATTAAAGTCGGTTCCCGTCGTGTCAAAGTACCTCCCAAGGAAGTAGTTCAACCAAACCTTTATTAAACTTGACACCGTCTTTGAAGTGCTTCTATAATACAGTCAGTGTTAACTTTATCGAAACCAATGTAGATTAGTATTTGTCCAGCAGTTGAATACACGTATCTATATATATAGAGAGAGTTTAACTCGGCCTGCCAGACGATGTTTGCTCATGAAAGGATCCGAGACCGCGGGCTCCCGCGGCGCCAAAATCGCTCCACGTCCGTGGAAAAATGCGGAGGGTGTCTTCCGCCGGGTCGGACACTTCGGGTCGTCCTGATTTTCCCGTACGGACCGGCGATCCGTTTCGTCGATTTTTCGTGATTGCGTTTTGCGCAGGAATTTGCCGTCGTGCGCGCTTTCACGTTGACTGCCTGGCGCCCCCTGTGCTGGCTTTTCTGCGTGTCTAGACTTTGCGAGGTCAGCGACGTCAACGTAGGGGTTGCCCTTACGTGTTCTACTCGGCTGTTCTACAAAAGTGTTCACCAAACGGTAGCATGGGGTGACCTTGGCAAAATATTTTTTTCTCCATGGTGCATGGCCACCAAGTGTCCCTATTCTTTCCTGTGCTTCGCTTGCCGCCCCTGCGCCGAGTGCAACGAATACTCAGGAGGACTACACATATTTAGTATGCCTTGCGCGTCTGACCAATCGAAAGTCTACACTGCGTAGTACTCCGGGCTCTGCGTAAAACCGTCGATGGCAACGCGTACTGCAGCCTGCTCCACACTCTGGAAACGAGGTTGGGTCTACGGTGCTCGCTATTTGCAGCGCAAGCATGTGACGTCGCGTGATAAAGTGCTGTTGTTTTTATAATGTTTACAGCTCCATGCTTCCACTAGCTCTATGCTTCCACCATGGCTGAGCGTTGTGAGTTCGTTGCCCGCCACGTCACGGTATAATTCAGTGTCGCGTTATAATTTCGGGGGCCTGTTTGGATCAACGAAGGATCGATGCATGCTTCAAATATCGCGATCTTGAACGCAGTCACAAAAAAACCGACAAAACGGATCGCCGGTCCGTACGGAAAAATTAGGACGACCCGAAGTGCTCGACTTAGCAGAAGAAATTCTCCGTATTTTTCTATGGACGTGGAGCCATTTTGGCGTCTCGGAGACCGCGGTCTCGGACCTCTCAGGAGCGAACATTTCTCGGAGGCCGAGTAAAACTTGCTCTTATATGATGGTTGACCAACTTGACTAAAAGTTGACGACTTTTTCCTCGCAGACGGTCTCGCAAATTGTAAGAAGTTAGTTCACGTTTGTTGAAGAGTCCAATATAGTACTGAAACTTAATTATGACCTTCCTCCGTCATTCAGACCGTTTGTAATTTTATGGTAACACTCAACATTTCATGTTTGATTGCATTATGATGTATTCACTCTGTACAATCAGCCTTCGCCTGTGTACTACGGTAACCTTTTCACTAATTTCCCACAAAGCGACTGCCTCACAAAATGCCAATTGGACAGACCAACGGGAACATTTACAGACAGTTGCCGTGGAACATATAATTATCATGTGCGTAAATCGACGGGGACAGGGGACCCCCCCCCCCCCCACACACACACACACATTTTGAAGCGGGGACATTGTTTGGTCCCCCCCCCCACTTTTTCTTCCCCGAATAAAAATTGTAGCCTACTATAATGATTCTATTGCTCAGAATACCGTGTAGCTGATTCAATTACCCCAAGCTCGAAAATGATGTTTAAAAGATGATCTTTTGCTCTAATTGGTTTTAGTGGTCAGAAATTGCCTCAGATCACACCACAAAAAATTGCTTTTCTATAACTGCATGTCTTCTCAACTAACCCCCATTTACATTTAACTCCCCACATTTTCATCTCCGACACTACGCCCTACCCGATCTATGATCGGGTAAATCAGCTTGTTGTTAATATCGCCAGTTCGCTCCCGGAAGCGATATATTTTTTTACACAACTATCTGGGGTACTTTGTGCGCTTCCTATGGGGCATGGTTTAAAATATAACTGAAAGCATAGTAAGAAACAGAGCTAGATGGCAATGCGTGTCATGACGAAGCCTTGAAAAACTGAATTTCTATGGTTCCATAAGTTCAATGTTCACTTGGTATGGAAATTAAACGGTGTGAATGAGCAGGAGTACACTCTTCACCGACTCGGGAGGTAACACACTGAGTATACAGTGTTAAAAACGTCGGTGAAGGGAAAACAAACCTTGATTTATTTCACCCCGACGCAAAAATTCCATCTTATTATAGAGTTCTTGTCAATCTCTAAAACAAGAGAAAACCAGTCAGTAATTTGTTTTAAAATATTTGGTTCACATTTCACGTGCTAGCCAGCATTGTAAAAATGTTCATGAAAGTCACGTGACATTTAATTTTTTATTTTTAACATTTTATATTTGATGGATTTTTGATATTTCACAGGCAAACTTTTCTGGGAAAAAAACACAAAAGCCCCATTCGAACAAAATCCAAGTCTTAAAGGTGTTGCCACCCTTGTTAATGGTTATCCACCATTAATATTGTTGCAGCTTGATTTTTTTGTAAGGCCCATGCAGTAGTAGATCCGGGTTAGTGAACAATCGGAGAACCGAGTATGACATTAACTATCCACTTCCATGTTAACCAGAAATTAATGTGAATTCCCAATATTTCTAAAAGACGAGCAACAGCCAACTGCCTTTGTCATTCTCCTCTCCACAAAAGTGGAAAAAGTTGTGTTTTTTTTTCTTGGAAAGATACAAATACAAACAATGAAATTGACAGTCCAGTCCTATTTTTGCATCTTTTTTTGTCTTTTCAATCATAGAAGTATTTTATTTTCACCCTTTTGTATATTTTTCAGGTTATCGAACGAAGAATCGAAGATCCGATCTGGACATTCGTTTCATATTAAACGAGAAATCGACTTTGTGCAAAACCAATAGTTACAGCGTTTGTGAAAAAAAAATCATTTAGGAATAAGGAGAACAATCTTTTATCTGTAAATCTTTTCATTTATTGTATGGATTCCCTTACTGTATGGTAAACTTTGGTATTTTTTTATTAAATTCTTTTTACAGCCTGTGACTATAGACTTTTCTCAAACATCCTACGTGAACTGAAGATCATGGACTCTTGTAGGAGACACTCCACCCTCCCGTGGGCAATTGCTCTGACTTGGAGCATCATCTGCGTAAATGCTTTTACCACATCAGCTGAGCGGCTCGGAGACCTGTCAGACTATGAGTTGGCCAGCTTTGACAATCCTGATATTTTGGATAAAACTCAAAGACGTGCATCAAAGTTCAATCATTTTGCATTGAGTGACCATGGCGATGTGTATGTGGGAGCTGTCAATTGGTTGTACAGGTTGGAAAGTAGTTTGAAAATGATACAGAATGTTTCAACCTGTGATGACAGCAGGCCAGATAGTGTGATGCCCTGTCACCTCACAAATAACTACAACAAGATACTGGTAGTTGACAGTACCCGGCCGAACAGTCTGATAACCTGTGGCGGTGTGTATGATGGTATTTGTCAGTTACGACAGTTACAGGATATTAGTAACGTGATGATGGAGTCGGTTCCTAACGTTGCAGGGTTTGAGGACGCATCTACTGTTAGTATGATTGCTCTAGGGAAAGATGGGCAAGAAATGCTTTATGTGGCTGTTACTTATACTGGTGAAAATGTTAATGATCAAGGGAATTTTCCAACAATAGCAAGAAGAACCCTTGAAATCAATCGCTATGATCAGAGTTCTCTGTTATCAGCGATACAGCGTGACGATTCCATCTTTTTTAATGACCCTGCTAAGCATACGATCTTTTCTATCAAGTATGTTGCAGCATTTGCCCACAGTGGATTCACATACTTTGTTGCATCCCAGAAGGAGGATTTGAATTCTGCCCAATTTGTTACTAAGATGAGCAGAGTATGTCAATGCGGTCCAAACCTAGACGCCTACACAGAAATTACCCTACAGTGCAGTGGATCAGATGGCAGTGTGTACAGCTTGGTGCAAGCAGCTCACTTTGGACCAGCAGGACCTGATCTAGCGGCATCATTGGGTCTCCATGCAGACGAGCAGGTGGTGTATACTGTGTTTGCCAAGAACCAAGGAGCTCCGGGTACCAGTGATGTACCCATTGATCACTCAGCTTTGTGTGTGTACAGGATGACGGATATCTTGGCTGCCTTCAGAGAGGCAGTGCGGGGATGTATTCAGGATGGAAATACGTACTCTATTAACTATTTGGAGGGTTCTTTTTGCAGTACGTTCGGGGTGAGTACAGAAGCATATTAAGAAAGATGCTGCCATTTCTCTAATAAGATTCAAAGATGAAGCATTTCTCTGCTTTCGAGTTACACGCGTCCATCTTTCCAGATGGGGACCAGGTCCAGTGTGCGCTTCTTTGCCATAGCTATTCTACTCTGTGTAGGCCCTAAATTTGCCCCAAAAATGCAAAGCAAACCTGTCGTGTAAAGCCAAGCCCTCTGTCCCGCTTCTCCACTTCATTTCAAGGCTGAACGGTTCAAACTGTTTCTTTCTGCAATAATGGTGCAAACTATAGGTTAAACCATAGAGGATGGTTGAAAAAAGGCAACAGTCCCCTGGCTGATGCATCAATAAACACGCTATTAAAAGCACTCATTTCATCAACGAATCTCCTTAAACTTCCAGGATTCATGTGTCTTGGTAATAATTGCCACTGCCGAACCACGATATTGCTTTAACTGTTTAAACATTTTTCTTGTTTTTACTTTCGCTAAAGATTCCCATTCTGGATCGCTATTTCTGCATACCCCTGACCGATGATGCTATTCAAACGCCATTATTCCAGTACGCCAAGGGCATAGCCCCCGTTCCAACCACGGCAATTATAGAGCTGCCTGGTACTCTCATGTCGTCCATCATAATCACAATAGAATTCAACCATACAATCGCTTTAATCGGGACATCGAGGGGAGATCTACTCAAGGTAAATTATCCCTAATCGATTTAAAAGTATGTGACTGAAGTCGTCGTAGAGCCTAAATTGGATTGTGTAGCAACAGTTTTATTTCAAACCATTTCGTTTACACCCCTTGCACTCGAGACTCTAGTTTTTAGCGCCATGCATTGTTTCCAGAAAGTTAGTAATTTTTTTAAAAGGAGAAATAATAAGCTATATTTTTGGTCTCTTAATAAATTGGCTTGCATGAACGACGCTGCTTAAGCATACATTCAAGGCAAGCAGTGTATGCCGGGTATACCATATGTTAATATCCACAAATCCATGTTAAACTTTTCAACTATGTACATCTAGGTGTAAACAGATGTATTTAGGTCCTATATGTCATATTGACATTAGGTTCATATGGAAAGTAGCACTGCCAGCCGACTTTATGAACGTATTGGCGTTGATACCAGTCCAGTTCTGCAAGATGTCAAGGTTAATGAATCAACACGTGTACTACTTCTCTTGACGGAACAAAAGGTAAGCACCTACCTAACCTGCCACGGAGGAGTGCTGTTAAACTAACTATCTCTGCTCCGTTAGCTTCACTTGTGGACTTTGCATTTGCAGAAAAGAAGTCATTTATGAAAATTTATGTCATTTATGAAAAGCCATAGAAACCATGAGATACTTTTATTTAGGCCTTTAACAACTAAGAGCATAGAAGTTTGGTCAAATGAACATATTAAACATTACCTTTTTTGCTTTGTAAACTGAAAACCAGATTCAAGATTGGAAGAAAAAACAACTTTTCTGCTGAAATCAAATACTTTTTTCTCTCAACGTTAAGATTGTTAAAAAAGTAACATGTTTTACATTTTAGTTGGTGAAGCTTCGTGAGGAGAATTGTGGCCAATACACTACATGCGGAACGTGTATTGGGACTGATGCAGGGAATGATGGAGACCCATATTGTGGATGGTGCACTCTGAAACGAAGGTAAGTCACACGGGGTGTCTCCAAAGTGTGTGAGTGGGTCGTTGGAGAAGTTGTAAGAACGGTAGTCTATCACCACTCAGACGGGGTGCAACATGTATGAAGTGTCTTAGATCTAATGCATTAATGATGTAGGTAAAACTACACGTTGTGCACCCTGAAATGGAAGTAATTTATTGGGAGAGTTCATACGGCTGGTAAGTTTAGTTGTGGATTATGTCAGTGAAAGAACTTTTTTTTATTTATATGACTAATATAGAGTTCAAAGAGCTTATTCATTGTATGGTTGTCCGATGTTAAAAAGTAAATGGAATTCGTACGATTCATCAAATTCATTGGTGACTTAGCGATGTTTCTCAATAAAATCTAGAAAGTAGGGCCTTTCCTGTTTTTCCGTTTGGTGTTTGCTTTGGATGACTGTCGACTACCAAGCTATGCTCACCATGTGATAACATTGAATTCTTCCCCAGATGTACGAGATATTCAGACTGTCCATCAGCTGATGTATCTACTCGATGGTTGGCCTACAATGCTGCAATTAATATTACTGATGTAGCTCCCTATGATAACCTGCCAATTACAGTCACTGAGCAACAGGTGAGAGACAGATGTATTGAAATTACATCTAACTTGCAGATTTGTTATGGAATGATCCAGAAGTAGGGGGGGATGGGGGGTACGAGACCAAACCCAATAATCTCGCCCCCTCTCTCTCTCCCTTTGGCCACGCCCCCCACCCGTCCCCTCCCAATGATCTCTGCCCCCTGGCCCGTCTCTACCCCCTCTTGCCCCCTCTCAATGATCTCCCTCCCCCTCCCAATCCAAATATATCTCTCCTCCCAATATCTCAGTCTCAGCCCCAGCCCAAAACCGGGGGCCCAATTTAAGATGTATTTTTTTTATTTTTGATCTTGTGTTAAAAAATAAAATACGACTTCTACTTTAACCTTGACTTGCACTTCCTTGCTCCATGGGGTGACGCTGAACTTTTGCACCTATTTAAATTCAATGAGTCGTGAATTGCTTTTGTTAGTTGGGGCCGCATGCATATGACTCATATCCCATACGTCAGAAGCAAACAATGGTTTAGGAATGCATGGGTGTGCATACGTCAGAGCAAACAATGTTCCTATATAAGTGAGATACCCCTTACAGCACTGCCAGAAGCATACAAGACAGAGTTTAGTGACGACAATCAACATTACACTGGCTTTATTTTCAAATATGGAGCCAACTCTATCTTTGCTAAAAGGTAAGTTTAGATCGCTGTGTATTATTTTAACATTTAGTGTGTGTACGTGAATTATGATTCAAGAATCAAACTGGCGCCGACGTGAAAACATAAGTTTAGATTATATTTGGAAGTCGTATGAAGATAGATAGTTTATGTTTAGATAGACTTGTTTGCATTGAATGGTTTTAAAAGCAGTTTGTTTATGAATAAGGTGTACGATAAATATCATTATTTATGCAAATTGTTCGATTGGGTTTACTACCCGTTGGGAGATCTCTGGTCATTTTTTAAAACTTAATTCTTGATTTGGTTTACCCCCTTTTAGAATCTATGTTGGGAATCGACAGAACGTGCTCAAGCTTTTGAAGCAGACCCAAGAAATTAAGTTAACTGTTGAAAGGTAAACTGATTTTTGACTATATTTTTAGCTTAAAGTAAGAGAGTGATAAACTCTACAGTAGGTTTTTACTCTTAAACTTATTATTTTTTAAATATATTTTGCAGAACTGAAAAAGAAGAACTCGGACAAGAGGAATTATGGCAGAGAGGACTACAGAACATCTAACAACCAACACCCTCTACACACCACCTTCAAGCACACCGGTAAGCGACGATACAGACCCCCAGATGGACGTAGAACTACAATACACCACACGAAAAAAAGCAATACACCCATGAAGAAACGCAATATACCCACCAATGGAGCAAGCACAAGATAGAAAAAATAAGAGCACATAAAAAGTATCACCAAGAAATGGTAACATTTCTTGGTGAGTTAGATGAACAAGGCCCCAGCGTATATTTATCAATACCCAAAAAACCAAAAGGAAATATTCGATCTCTATTAGATAAACAAAAACGTCTAAGCTTACTGGAAATGATCTGCATCTATATTTAATTGGTAACTTAAAAGAAGACTGTTCTCAGGAAAGCCACTATCCTTTAGGTGAATTATCTGAAGTAAAAAACCTAGAGACAGCCCGTTATTATCTTGTAGCTGCCTATGATAGAGTTGCGCGACATGAGGCCCTCACAATCCGTTTTTATCTAGACTATGGAAGAGCGCTTCATATTGCTCATGCAATTCATGCTTATGAGCAACCATTACAATCCTGGGATGACTGGGTAAAAGACAACGTAGGTATCCAGCGGTCTTACGCGAATAAGCTACGCGTGATTTCACATTTATTATGTGACTATCCCTTGTTTAGGCTATTAGGACTACCATTTTACAAACTTTACAGCATAAGAAAAGAAATTAAACTTATGTTGCAAGTCTCACATATCGCCAATATTTGGAAACAAAGTACATATAGGACTACCTGATTATACATTGCTTTGTCATGACGTTAGTCGATATGGTTTTGTTTATAACCCATCGGGTACAAAATGTGTACAAAGGCACTGGTTGTCACGATAAGGCTGATCGTTATATGAATCATCAAAGTAGTTTACATGACAAGTATTCTTTTGTATTTGGTCCTAGTATGACCATTTAACAATGGAGTGTGGTTTTTGGTAAAAGGCTGATCGTTATATGAATCATCAAAGTAGTTTACATGACAAGTATTCTTTTGTATTTGGTCCTAGTATGACCATTTAACAATGGAGTGTGGTTTTTGGTAAAAGGCTGATCGTTATATGAATCATCAAAAGTATTCTTTTGTATTCGGTCCTAGTATGACCATTTAACAATCAGAGTCTATGATCTATTAAGTGTGGTGCCTAGCAACGTGAATGCTTTTTAAAAAGACTTTGATATTGTTGTTTTAAAGTTTATCATTGTTTGTAAATCTTAGTAAAATTTTGTATAAATAAATGGTTGTAAATATAATTTGTTTCTTTAAGGTTTTTTTGTTTGTGTCTGAGTATTGTTTATCCTATAGAGGGCGCCATTTATGGGTGTGAGGGATAGCAATTATAAACAGAGGGCGGTTTTTAATTTTTATGATAAGGGGTGCTATTTATAGTCGCTAAGAGATCTGATTTTAATTTTATAAAGATAGGTGCTGTTCAATAAAAAAAACAGAGGGCGATATTTTATTTATTTAAAAATGCAATCATTTTTATTTAATTTTATTAAATAGATGTACTTTGAGACGCCACAACTTGGGGATAAGTGCGATCACCATATAATCATCGAGAATGGTTATTTAGTTTGTGAAACGTGCGGTGAAATAGTCTCGCGTTACTTTGATTTTTCGGCAGAAAATGCGCAAGAAGATCGTATCAATTGGTCAATTTTAAAAAGAAACAAAAGAAAAACTGATGAGAAACTTATTTTGTCGGTGTGTCCAGAGCAAGACTCAGAAGATGTCCAAGAAACAATCAATAAATATAACGAGCTCGTTAATTACAAAACATTGAGGGGAAATGTTGCGTCAAACGCTCGTTAATAGCCGCGAGTTTTCATCACGTCGTTGGATTAGACAAAGAACGAGTTAGAGATTTATTTAAAGTGACTCAAAATCAATTTAATAAGGCACTAAAAAAATACGATGACCACTACAATAAAGGCGGGCCGAGGGCGTAGCCCTAAGAGGTGAAATAGAGGTATAACTCGACGGATCGCTTTCATAATGTTTAGAAACCGAGAATTTGAACTTGTAAGTTTTTCGATAAGAGATTTTTTCTTTTTGCCAGCCGTTCGTCTACCCGTTTTTTAACTTCTTTTTCAAAGTCTGTATCGTTTTTAATTTTTTGAATCTTTGTGCTGGTTTCTGTTCTAATTTTCTGCTTAAGCTCGTTAAATTTTGCGAGCTCTCTCGTAATCAATAAGAACTCTTCGTGCGATATATCTCCGTCGTTGATGGCTTGAGACACGTATTCTTCAATCGTGTTAAGTTTGGTGTCTGCTAATATCTTAATCTGGTCGTGCTTTTTTAGCTTGGCGGATAATCGCTTAGACGCGATTTTAAGCAGAACATCTACACCAAAAGCGCCTATAAACGTTCCTTCTAGCACCAATCCAACGGGGGCTGATATAATACCCAATAGAGCGGGAATACCGACAGCCCCCGCTATAGCCCCCAATCCTTCTAATCCTATCTCTACGTAATTAATAGTGTCGATCACTCTCTTTATTTTTGTATAAGTGTGCTCTCGGTGGTCTCTCTCTTTCAAGATTAAAGATCGAATCTCTTCAATCTTTTTAAGTCTGTACACTTTTATTTCTTCGTTACTATTTAATCGGAGTACATCTCCAGAAATATCGGGGTATAACGCCTTACCATCTACACTCATGTTTTTAACATAAAAAGATTTTAAAATTAAAAGATCTCCAACTCTATCATGATACTCACACCCTTGTTGTTGATGATCTGTCCTTTTTCACCTATGATTGAAAATGTCAGTTTGTCGATTATACCGTTTTTAAGTTTTTTGAAATCCTCGACTCTATCAGGCTCGGGTTCGCGCGTACCCACGGATATGATTTTTAAGATGTCAGACGGTCGGCCATCAAAAAAGTTTTCACTCGTACTTAATTGCGGGCAGCGAATAAACAAAAATTTAAACGGATTAACGTCGTAAGACCCCGCATACACCACTTTGGGTATCAGTCTTCCTTTGGGTAAATTGAGTAATCGAGATACTTCTCTGTTTAAGCGCAATTTGAGATTTACGTCGGTTACCACCAACGTCACCTTTTTAGATTCTCTAATATTCGAAAACTTACACCGGGTATATAATTTAAAATGAAATCGAACCGATCGACGTCGTACCGACCCGGTGGTATGGTGACCGAACCGGTGACTCCGGCTGGTAACGGCGCTAAAAGACTCGGAGAAATGAAATCTAAATTATCACCAGACACGACAAGACTCCCCCGTATTGTCACACCCGCCTGTCTAATTACTCTCGCGCTCTAGGTTCGCTTATTGTACCTTCGATATATTCTAGCGCTATCTTTCTACCTTCTACGATGAAGCCTACTTTTTCAGATAAAGTTGTTATTATAAATATAATCGTATTGCGTTGTACGTCAGTTAGTGTTTTGTCTTGTCTTTTATTGTTTAAAGTTTCTTGTAATCTTCTTATATGCCCCATTTCCGTTCTGACCGCTATTACAGCTAGTCTATCTTCTTCGTACGCTTCTATAAGATCGTTTATAACTCTATTGAAAGTATTTTCGTCGTTAAATAAATAGTCGTAGTTTATCCCAGGTAGCAACGAGTAAATAAAATCTCTATCTGTTCTTACTGCTATATCTGAGTCAACCTGTTCGTATCTTCTACCATCATCAGGTCTTTCAGCTGGTCTCCCATCTATTTGCGTATACCAATCAATCTCCGTGGCGCTGGAAATATTAAAATATCCGGGGTTAAACATCACCCTTTTTACGCGTACAGATTTTTGGCCGTTTAGATTATTTACAACGTCTTCTAATTTAAACGTCTGCTCATTTTGAAACAAGTGAAACGAATGCATTTATTTTAAAGTCTTTTTATATTAAAACTGAAACTAAAATAATGAGTGATTTTAGTCGTTAAAAAAGCAGATACTAGCTATAGCCGATCAGGTAACGAAACAAGTAAATCAAAATGTAGCCAAGGCAAACGAGCTAAAGCATCAAGCTGCACCCCAAGCAAAGTTTTTAAACAGTACTTAACCCAGTGAACTGGAGGTCATAGTTAATATATCAACGGGTTTTTAAGCTCGTTTCCCGACTTAACCTCGGACTATAAATTGCCTCACGTTGAGACGGACGAAGATGTAGATCGTTGGAAATCACACCCCATGTCGTTTTATCAAAATCAGTTAAATTTTGCGATCTACTGCGCTACTACGGGGTGCGGTGTTGGATTCGATCTTTTAAACGCGAGCAACCGTTACGTTTGGGCCATCTTTAACTTTCATTTATATTTTACGGTTAGAAAGATCCTGTACGACTTTGCCGCTCCTTTACCGGGAGATGACGCATTTAACGCTCTAGACAACAGTTATAATCACAGAGCATTTACCGATACCTGTTTGTTGTTTGGCATAGATCAAAACAAGTCTTTTAAACAGACGAGAGACACAAAATCTAACGGTTTGGGTACCTCGTACAGCTTTAATAAGGGCAAGTTTTTGGCGGTTGGCGAATACGATAGAGCATTACCCGACAAACCCAACGTTATTTACGGCGGCTATCACGGTCTAGACAGTCCTAAAAAGAGTGGAAGCAGTTACGTTCCTTGGACGGTTATTTACATCGAACAAAATGAATCGGTACAAAAGGCTTGGTTAGATTTTATACCCGACAAAAGTTCGTTTACCCCCGCGGAAATCATAAAGATCAACGAATCGATCAGATCTTACGTGTACGCTTTACTCGGTGCGCAGGCTCAAACAAAAACGAGCGTATTAACACCGGGCACCGGATTAAACGCTCAGAGACAATTTAACGTCATCGTTGAAGATATCATCAATGCAGTAGACGACATGGAAACGAGTATCGATCAATTTCAAGACTCTTTGCAGTATGCCAGAACGCCTTTAAATTTTGTCGTGAAACCGGGGTTGTATTTAATTCCATCGGATATGAACTTGAGGGTTGGAACGCACGACGGCTATAACAACAATCTTCAAATCGCTACCCAGAGTATGAACACTGGTTTGGTGCCAGATTTAAACTCACAACCTCAACCGGACGACTCTTTTGATGACACCGATGACGTCGCGCCACCAACACCCCCAGAGCCTATGACGAACGATGTTGTATCACCAACACCAGCACCACACACCAACACAGCACAACACCAGCACCAACACCAACACCCTCACCTACAGTTTTAACCCAGGAGCCCACGAAACTACAAACTCACCAAGACGAAAAACTATCGTTGACGGTAGGAATATTAGCTATCGTTGGCATGGGTATTATGGCTTACGAGGCAACGCGATAAGTCACACTCTAATCACACACAACACAAAAAAAACCTTACCAACTTTGTGCTGGTAAGGCTTATTTTTTTTTTGTTTAAACTTGATAACTATTACTACCATCGTTTTTGCAGGTACGCAACACCAAGGCTCCCACACCCAAAAACAAAGCCCACACGTGTTCGGCCAACCACGATACGGACTTACTCAACGCGTTAAATATCCAACTGAGTACGCTGCCTATGATACCCGGCAGAGCACCCAACGCGCTCACTCCGAGTTTTTAAGAGCAGATGCAAAATTAGCGAGTTGTTTTGAAATCCACTCTTTGATACCGCCTTTTGGTGTTGGTGTTGGTGTTGGCGATGGCGCGGTTGGGGCACCCGCACCTCTCACGCTAGCGACGATGCTACTCACTATGGTGCTGATGGCTAAACTCAAAGCGGCTAAAATACTCACTACGGTCACACCTTGTTCTCTAAACAGAGTTCTAATCTTTTCTGCCAGAGTCGTGTCGCCGCCTAATATTTTATTAATCGTTTCTTTGATTCTAGCGATCTGACTTTTGAGCCCTCGTTCGTTGGCTTTTGCGGCTTCTAATCTGGCGGATCTTTCAACGTTCAAGTCGCTCAATTTATCGTTTAACTCTCGTCGTCCCTCTTCGCTGTGAGATTCGTCGCGTTCTTGCCTCGTGGCTGCTATCTCTCGGTCTATTTCTGTGAGACGCGATAAATTAAGTTCTAGGTTACCTCTTAACGTCTGAAGAGTTTTGTCTAAACCCTGGAGTTCTCTGTAATTCAATCCTTCCGTTTGAGCGTCGGTGTCGCGTTGTAAATCTTCTATAATTTCGGTTACCTCATCGGTGCCGCTTGGTAGTTCTGTCATGGGGATACTCTCGGGTTGTACTTGTTCGAGCGGGTTAAGTTTATAATCCTTAAAGCCCAATCCTTTTATAATGAAATCTCTACCTGGAAGATCTAACTTCTTTGCATTATTCTCTATACTCGGTAGACTCAAGAATTTTGTGGGTTTCTTTTATCCGTTAACCTTACTAAGGCTTTATCAGTTGCTTGGAAAAATAACCCGTCTTTATTACCGACAAAATTTTCGTATCGCGGAGCTAATGGTCCGTCACCTCTGTTAAAATTTTTGTAAAAATCATCGACGCGATCACTTGTGACCATGCTTCTTCCTCGATATAAAACCTCATCTATGTCGGTAGTTGAGATGGGTGTATCAGGAGTATCAAAAGTATCGTCCCAATCCAGATCGGTCTCTGCTACATCATCATCATTGTTATCATCTGTTCTTTCGTAGTCTGGATCGTCAAATCCTCCCTCGGCCATTTATTTAATACTCCTATTTAAATTAAGCCGTTTTCATTATACTACCCGGTAGTATACCCTGGGTCACCAACCAATTTTGCGTGGCCAGAGCTCCACTTATAATACCCGTCAATTTAGCCACATCTTCTACGCTTAGTTTGTTTAAATCCGGCGCTTTCATTTTGAGTAGTTTAGCTCCTACCATGGCGTATCCCATCGAAAGACCCGATATGACGGCTCCGTGATAAATCGTATTAGCTATTCCGTTGGTGTCAAAGTTACTCATCGTTTTTAATATAACAATTTTTAAATTGCTGGTTTATTCCATGTCTAGCGTTTTGGGGACGCTGGGTGTAGTGGGTTACGTGACTACCGGCACTGGCTGTACTACCGGCGCAGTTGCCTTACTTTTTAGTACCAGCAACCCCACTCCTATTATAGACGCTATAGCCCCCCACATGACCCAAGAGTTGTAGTCCGGTGAGCTCGTATTATCGTCCGATGTTACGTTCATTTTTGCTAATTTTAATTGCATCTGTCTATTGTGCTCGGCTAAAGCTTTACCCTGCTGAATTCGTTTAGGATTTTTAGTCTTAGTCACTCTCGTTACCGTCGGTGATGGCGTTGTTTTTATCGGTTGGGACGTCTCTGTCTCTGCTGGTTGAGCTGTGATCGCTGCTTTCTGATCTTCCATTTATTATATTAGGTTTATTAAATTTCAAATGTTTTGTTGTGATAATCGTAGCTACTAAGGGTGATAAAAGGGTTCCGTACTTGTAACAAACGTCGCTCAACATACCAGCCATACTCGCGCTTATAATAGGATCAGAACCAAGTCGTTAGTGAGTTCTTCTTCAGAATCTATAGTGACGTTATATCCTAAAACTTGTACAGGTGTAACCACAGCTAACACTCTCGAAAATAGACTTAAAGTGTATTTACCAACGGTTTGAACAATTTCATTTCCAAATTTAGTTTCGTACAGATGATACAGCTTGTCGAGTTCTTTACTGTCAAGAGCTTCGATATGTTTAACGGTGTATTCCTTTCCCAAGTACTTTCTAGAGTTTCCGGCTGCTATGACACCGCACAAACGATCTTTATGTTCTGCGTTGTGATCTTGTTCGTTTGTTAAAGTAAGTTTTAGGTCCTCCATTTAATTAGAAAGGAATTTAATTTTGTTGTAGCTTTTGTAACTTTGTTACAAAAGCAAAGGTATTCGTAGGTGTAAAACGATAGATTAATCGATATGACGATAATAGCCAAAAACTGCAAATACTCAAATATTGCTATCATTTACTAACAACAAAATGTATTTTGTTGACGTTTGTTGATTAACAAATTGTAATACATGTGTAGCTTGTTAAATAGGTTGCTACTCACCTAGGTCCTATTAGTTAAGCAGCTAGGTAATTTAACTTGAGCACCTTGCTTAATTTAGTTAAGCACCTAACTTAATTTAGTTAAGCAGTTAGGTTATTGACCTACTCAAGTAGCTCGTAACTAACTGGAGGTTCGGTGTATATCACCAATTTACTATATTTCACATCTCTCAAACGTCGTTTTATATAATCTCGTTCTTCAATCGGTACGACGTCATTTTCGTCTAACGCTTGATCAAACGATGTTTTATCCTTGCAGTAAAATAACGCCAACCAAGCCGTGTTTTCTCTATAATCTTTTAAAACGCTGTTGTACTTTTGGGTCAGTAACCAACAGCTGTGATTTACGTGTCTTCCGCTAAACGCCATCTTGCTTAGCGCGCACGTCTTTTTACGATATTTAATCTCTTGATCCGAAGAGCAATCGTCCACGATAAACAGCGTGGCAACACCTTCGAATATTTTACTGTAAAAATCGATCGCCTCGTTGAGCGTCATCTTGTACAATTCCGGATCGCAGAGGTATACCTCGGGATCTGCTTGAATCCACTTTCTTTCGATGTACGTTTTGTTTTTAAATATGGTAGGGCAAATGATGACTATCGCTTCAAATGTATTTTTATAGTCTGACTCTAACAGATCCAAAATCCATTTGGTTTTACCCGAATTTGTTTTGCCGACGATTAAAGCGCAATGCGGTTGTGTCATTTTAACTTAACAGAGATTTAAAATTCCCGTCTTCCAAGTTCAATTGAGCATCCATGACCAAAAAGACGTACATCGTGAGGTCACCTTGACTTTCGGCTTCTCTGTTAAATTGAACGTTGATGCCTCCTCCGTCTCCGAGTTTCCTACCGGATCCGTGAGCGGAATTGTCGTCGTTACTTCTAAAATCGAGCCACAGACCGTACTTGTTTTTTAGATAGTCTCCGAGGTCAAGACCCATCAAATTTAAGTCTTTGGATACTCCGCGCCCGCTTTCGGTATCGCTGTCTCCAAAGAACTTGATAATTTCGTTCCAGTGTTGATATTGAAACATGCCTTGACTGTAGAGTTTATTGGGTTTACCTTCTACAGTAACCGATGTTTTGGTTAGTTTTGGATTATAAAATCGCTGCGGGCTTTTCTCCGTGGGATCTTTAAACAAAAACAAAATACCCTTGAGACTCCTGATGGGTTGATTGACGCTGACGTTCCAAAGCGTGTCCGATTTGTTGACGGATCTAACTTCTAGCGAGTGGATTTTATCAAACAGATATTGCATTAACCCCTTGTGTTTATTTCTGATGGTGATAGCTAGGTCTCTGTTGTTCACCACTTCGTATTCAAGAGACAAGTCTGAGATAGAATACATCGCCGCCGTATCTGAACTGTTGACTACTTTATCGTGATCGTTAAACTTTATCTCGTACGTCAGAGGTTGTTTTAAACCGCTGGGGTAAAAAGGGTGATGCGAAGTCAGTATGTCAATGTCTAGGGGAATACAATATCTGTTACCATAGGCATCCGCGATAGCTTGATCTTTACCGTTGTTGGCACCCGCGTTAGCATCATTTGCCCCCGTTCTTAGTTTAGACACGTTTTTCTTTCTATGCCCGAGTACGCCATGTTTCGAGTTGCCGAGCTGTTGAGCCAATTGTCTTTAAAGTTGTGATACACGTCGGCGTTACGATAACTTATAATTTCGTGACCTTGAAGTCTGACGCTGATTTCACTGACTAAATTTCTGGCCAAATTGCCAAAAATGGTTCTATTGCCGTCGCTTCCACCTTCGAGTTCTAAACTAAAAGCTAGTTTACAAGTGCCGGGTACGATCACGTCGTCTACGCCCAATTGAGGAAACTTGACCCTCAGCGTTTGCCCCGCCGATACACTACTAGGATTGTGGGTAATGACCACCTCTTTTCTCTCACCCTTGATAGATCTGGGTACTTTTAATAGTCTGCTGGGATTGAGCTTTTTTCCGTACGCATTCATTTTATTTATACGAGTTTTAAATTTAAAGATATCTGTAAGCCAATAGGCCCACCAAAAGCGTTCCTCCCGCGTTGTAGTAACGCAACGCTCGGTTTTACGTTGAAAATGTTTCTTTAGAACATTTTGTTTTCTGATACGTTCGTTAAGAAAATCTAGATATTTCGTTCGTTCTCGTTGCCACTTATCTCTGGCGGCCGCGAGTTGTTCTATCGCTAAATCGTGTCCCTTACGCTCCTCGTCGCTCTGTTTTAGACTTGAAAAGAAAAAGTTTGAACCCGTAAAAGCTAAAGCGTTGACGATCGCACCTCCTACCATCATAGCAAGGCTAACCAAATTATTATTATAAACGTCTTTTATATTAAATAATATGCAAACATTATCTAAACTGTATTATAGCCCGAGCGGTTATTGGAGAGGTGAAAGCGCCGTCGACCATTTAAACGATAAAACAAAAATCGATAAAAAGGTAATCAGAGATTGGCTTAAAAAACAAGCGATCTGGCAAATTAATCTGCCGGGTCCTGCGTATGTACCCAGGCCTACGAGTACTTCGCGAGAGTTTGAAACACCAAACGACTTTCACCAAATGGATGTGCTATACCTACCCTGGGATAAAGTAAAACGCAAGACTTATAAATACGCTTTGACGGTTGTCGACGTTGCGAGTCGATACCACGAAGCAGAACCTTTGGTTTCTAAAACGGCGGATTCCACGCGGGATGCTATCGTCAAGATTTACGCGAGATCGCCTTTGAGTTACCCCAAAACGTTGAGAGTAGACGCCGGTACCGAATTTAAGGGCGCATTTAAAAAATGGATGGCCTCAAAAAACGTCGAGATTATCGTAGGCGAACCCGGAAACCACCGATCGCAGGGTATCTTAGAAAGATTTAATCGAACGCTAGCCGAGAGACTGTTTGGTCATCAGTACGCTCAAGAAATGTTAAATCCCGAGAGTAGAAACACGCAATGGGTCGAGCGATTACCCAGCGTGATCAAAGCTAACCCCGTTAAAACAACAGAGCAGAATTTACCGCAAGACGCCATGGTTAGATATTTATATTACCCGGGCGAGCAAGAGGGTGGAACTTCGAGAAGAGCCACGGATCCCATTTGGAGCGTAGACATCTTCAACATTGAAAAAAGAACGAGTCAATTTAAAAAGATTAACGGTAAAAAAGTCACGACGGGTCCTACTCTTTATTACCTTCAAAACGGCCCAAAAAGGAGTTTTGTGAGACAAGAGCTTCAAGTCGTACCCGAGGACACTCAGGTGACCATAAGCGAGCGTGTTTATACCGTCCGGTAAAATGTACCTCTTGGTATCCAACGGACTCAACGATAGTTTATTTTGAGATACGGTGTAAAGGATGTGATTTTCCGATCTAATGTGAGTCATGGTTTCGTAATGAGATTTCTTGTTTAAGATGCAGTCGTAATAGTGTCGGTGTTTTAATTTCTTAGAGGTGACCGATTTTGTGACACCCTTGGCTTTTTTCAGGTTGATGTCAGCGGTTAAAATGGAGTACATTTTAGGTCTTATGCAAACGACTTCTTTGATTATTTACCTCCAAACTCGTCTTTAAATTTACCGATCACTTTCTTATTGGTTGGATCGTACAAAGGATGATCCGTCGGATAATTCGAAAGGTCGTATTGTTGTCCGTTTTGCTGCATATCTTTGTATACGTCGTCAGTGTGCACTACGAGTACCAAACTGTCTGTATCTGTGTACATCAACCTGATTTTCTCTTTGTACTTGTCTTTCAAATGGTTGTAATAAAAATCGTACATCAGCGTCTTTGAGAGATCCAAGATACTCACTCCGCAATAGATCGGTTTGTTTAACACGGTTTTAGTCTTGTACATTTCGACAAATGACAACTCGCATTCTGAAAATGACGTCGTCGTTTTGTAGCTCGGTTTCTGTATAATATTTTCGTATTTATCTCGATCGTCATCGTTATTGTCTCTGAGCAGGGAACCGTCAATCCTGTTTCTGACGTTTTCCATCGTCTTACCAAACACGCTGTTATTCATCAGTTTAAAAAAGTCTTTCTCAAAATCAGAGGTCGCCTTTGTTCTGAGTTGCGTGTTTTTGTCTATGTAAGATGCCATCCAAGGAGCCTGCTTAAATTGCAGCACTCGATGCACCTTTTTAAGTTTCAAGCCGAGTTTGAGATACAACTGCAACGTGACGTAGTGTAAAACATATTTTTGTTTAGGATTAAGGGTACACGTTAATTTTTGCACGTTGCTACTAGGTTCGGTATCCAATAATTCGTTTTGATAATCAGACATCCATTCTTTTGGTATGACGATGTTTTCTGGCGCTAGGGGATAATCGTTGTGCAGGTCGTGGAGATTGTCCGGGTAATCGAGGTCTACTTCAAAGCAATAACCGGTGTTTGACGTTTTCCTGAGAGATAATATCTTGGACTCGGTAAACGTTTTTGTAGACGCCCATTTAAAGTCTTTGTACGGCAGGTATTGACTCATGGCCCAGCCGTACATATTGTTTGCATCGAGGTAGGTGATGTAACTCGACGGCTCGTTTGGATTATGGTCGGATAGGTATTTGTTATTGGCTTTGTGGTATCTCATACCACCCACGCTCGAGATACCACCTCTTTTTGCCTTTTCAAAAAATAAATGTTTGTCTACGTCTTGCAATAGTTCGAGTTTAACTTCCGAGTGTTTTACAAGGCATCCCACGACAATCCTGGTGCTGTATAGTAATTAGCCGGATCTAACGCGTAGTTTGTAATACACGTTTTCCTAAAGTTTTCAAATACGCATGCCAGTAATAACGTATCGGTAGTGACGTACAAATCGTGATATTCCCCCATGTTTTTAACTTTAAACTCGTTCCACGTCAGTTTAGCTCTGTCGTAGTCCTCTCGCGATATATTTTCGTCTTTTAGGCTGCTGTAAAATTGTTCGATGGGGGGTAGGCTGGTCTCTTGAAATCTGTCAAACGAGTCCATGTATTCATACGGATAAACTCCTTTTTGTAACAACGAGTCGATATTTTGTCGATTAAAATGTTCTCTGAGTAGTTTAAACGACTCTCTCGGACAAGCTTTAGATAATCTATCCAACGAAGACGCCATAAAATTAAACGAGTCTATAAATCGCATATTTCCGATCGAAAACGAAATATACTTTTCCGAATTTCTAGCGATAACTTGTATTTCCTTGTCATCGTACTCTGAAATACTCTGCATGATCAAGTGAGCGTCGTAATTTTGCAGATTGTGAAAGACGACCGGTATGGGGGTAAAACCTGGTTTAACTTGTAATTTTAGATTGCAGTAGGCGTGCGCGGCACCTCTATATCTACCCGTGACGTGGCAGTGATCTCTCACCTTTCTAAATTTGTTGATTTTCTTTTTGCATTCGAGGCATTTATACTCGGTAAATCCATTTTTGTTTTCGTACTGATGTTCTTTTATTTGTTTTTCTGTTTTTGGTTTTTTGGGTTTCTGGCACTGACAGTTGCTCGAGTAATTGGGATAAATTGGTTTCTCGCAAATCCAACACGTGTTTGTTTTATCATGATGTTCTTTAGCTCGCTCGTTAAATTTCATGGGTTAGGGTTTTTTAAATATGCAATTTATGTCGCTTTGTATTTTTAACATTTTTGTACAAACTTTCTTCCTCATCTATATCTGACGCAGAGCACAAACTTCTACTCCAACGGTCTCAATTTTTGTCCCGCTCCCCTGTTCTGTGAACCAGGTTCAGCTCAGCCAAGATCTCACAATCTACCGTAGAATCCGCCTGCGTGAGTTTTTCCTGTACAGTGAACCGTGTGAGCAGAGCCTTTTCGGTCAAGAGTTCATGGGTACCCCCAAGAATCGTGTGCCAGCCATAGAGACAACGTTCAAGTTATCATTCCAAGTCACTAACCGGGACAACTTCCCCCACAGGACTCATGATAATCTCCCCAGAGAGGAGCGCCTGGCTCTCAACTCTTGCGCTCTCGCACCGACATCATCATCAGCCAGCAGATAAAGGTTCAGCTGTGGTCATCATGGATCGTCAGCAGTACATTGATGAGGCCCACCGCCAGTTGGATAATCGCACTAACTATACCCGCCTTGACTCTGACCCCACAGGCACTTTCTGTCAAGATATACAACGGTACTTGACGATATGCGATCACGTACAGTGTCGAAGAAAGCTCACAACTTTCTTTCTTCCTGTGATTGTAGGACTGCCAGAATTTTACCTGCTACCCAAGATTCACAAGGCTGCAACCCCGGTAGACCCATCATCTCCGGTAATGGCTCACCCACGGACGCATCTCCCTGTTCATTGACAGTTTTTCTAACCCCTTTCCCACAGATTTCGTCATACATTCACGACAACCCCAGATTTCCTACGCAAGCTGAAGGAATCATAAACAGATCCCAGCAAGCATCATTGGGACTTTCGACGTCTCATCTCTGTACACCAACATCCACATGAGGAGGGAGTTTCGTGCTTGCCTCCTTGGCTCTGGCCAAGGCAGGACCACGACTCTCCATCAGTTGATGTGGCACCCTCATGAGACTTATACTAACGAAGAACATTTTTCCTTCCGTGGTGAACACTATCTCAGGTACCCGGCACTGCAATGGGCACTCGCATGGCCCCGTCGATGGCTTGCCTCTTCATGGGTGACCTCGAAGAACGCATTCTTGCCTCGCCCCATGTCGCCCTTGGATCTGGTGAGATATATTGATGATGTTTTCTTCATCTGGGACCAGTGATGAGGACAGTCTCTTGACCTCACTAACCACATCAATTCTTCCACAGAACCATCAAATCACATCGGAGTTCTCCGCTCACCAAACCCACTTTCTGGATGTCACCGTCCGCAAGCAAGGCAACTCACTAACCACTGACTGTATTCCAAACCCACAGACACACCACCAGTACCTCCACTCCTCCAGCTGTCACCCCAGGCACTGCAAACTGGCATAGCGTTTTTAGCCAGGCACTCAGACTCAGAAGATTTGTTCTAATGATTCCGATTTCTCCGCGCATACACAGATACTGAAGAACAACTTGGTGCCAGGGGTCACAGCTCTCGCCAAGTTCATCGTGCCATTGCCAGAGCTAATCTATCCCCAGAAATCAAGCTCTCACGGGAAAAGCCCCTGATGCATGGCCAAACCATGATTCCCTTGGTTACCACGTTTCACCCCAATCGCCCTCCCCTCCGCAAAATCACTAATGACAATCATCATATCCTCTATACCATACTCATCGCCTTGCCCGCGCATCCCAACGGCCCCACATTGGCTTACAGCGTCCTCGAAATCTACGGACTTGATTGTTCGAGCTGAATTCCCATCCTTAGATGCATCCCCTCCCACCCACATGGTACTTTCAAGTGCAGTTTGTTCCAGATGTGTTGTCTGCCAGATTCATATCCAGGAGTCTGACTCCTTTTCTGGCCACTCTTCTGTCACTACCCACAGAACATTGGTAACATCACTTGTAACACCTCTAATGTCATATATCTCATTCTTGCAGGGTCTGTGGAGTGCAGTATTAGGTGAGACTAAGAATACGCTCAAGAAGCGTTTTCTATGCCCATCGTCAACGGTCAACACCAGAACTAGACACCCCTGTTGGTCATCACTTCAACCTGCCTAACCACTCCATTTCTGATATGATTTTGCAGGGCATTGAATCTCTTGGCCATCGCAAAGAGTCAGTTCGCCTCAGCAGAGAGAGGTGTGGATGAATCGTCTTCGAACTATTTCAACCACATGGTCTCAACATCCAACTTGAAATGATTAATCCTTTTCTTTCTCCATTGTCCTCTGTTACAGATAATCCATCTGGTCTCCTGTTTGTGTTAACAACATCTCCGCCATCTTTCATCCCTTTCCACCTCTATACTGCCCCCCCCCCGCATCATCCCTTCACTCTCACACTCTTTTTGTCCGTTCCCACTCCCTGTGACCTTTGATCCTTCCCCTTTCTGGTCCCTCCCCTGTTTACACAGACCCCTTGTGGTTTGCCATCTCCTTTGTTTCTTTGTTCTCTCATCCACCCTCCCCTGCATCTTTCCACACCTTTCCTCCTAATCCTCCTTTTGTGTTTTCTCTTTCAGCCCTGCATGTTTGTGTGCACCCCTGTTTAATGTATGTATCTCTGTCATTTCTGTTTTAGCCTCTGAAGAAGAACTTGCTAAGTTCGCACGTCAGGCCACATAATTTAAGATTTATATTTCAGGTCCATCCAGTCAGTAAGCAGTTTTGCAGCAGTCTTTACTTTTTTCATATTTTAACATTTTATGTACAAACTTTTGATACAGCATCTTTACCTCTATAAGTCTCTTGATACGCATTGGTGCCGTCGCATCTAACTACTACCAACGAGTAACCGCTTGCTTTGTGAATGTTTGTCTTTTGCGTGTTGTTCTTTTTAGCGTCCGAGTTTTTTTTTCTAATATCGATTCAAAGTCGGCGTAAACTACAACGGTGCTTTGTTTAAACCTGTAGTTTTTAAATTCTATATTGGCACATCTTTTTCGTCGACTATCCACTCGTTATTACATATTTTCGCTTAGCGGTAGAAATACAATCTTTGACGGATGTGTATCTATACCGTTACAATCGTCATGTGTCTATCTAATTTTAATTGCGTTCTATAATGACACAGGCACCTTCGACAAAAAATTTTTCTTACTTTTTATGTTTTGTTACGTTGTAATCAATCTCGAAAAATTATTTATCCAGCAGTAGTGATGCTTGTCGCCCTCAGAAAACAAAAACAGATCGATAGGTCGTGACTCTGCTTTATAGTTTTTTAGACACGTATAACGATATATTTCTCCTCATAACCGTATACGTTTATCGTTAAATTTATTTTTGTCTTTCTATCTTTGGTATCTGGTCGATCGGTGTCATGAAAGTCTACGCCTTTAAATTTGAGTCCGTCGTCTTTGGTAAATACTGGTCTCTCTTCGCGAGGTCTATATTTGGGATCGTTTTTTTATGTTATGTTTTACTTTATCCGTATACAAGCCAAGAGCAGCTCTCAAACACCATCTCAAACACTCGTCGTCTTTGTTTTTGATGTTTATCATCGCCTGTTTTCTTATATGCGGTGGTAGGTCAATGTAAGAACTACCTCTCACGGGGTAAACCTGTTGATGTTGATATACAACGCCATTATCTTTTTTTAAACCCAACCCGATCCTTGATTCGTATACCTTTCATCCTTTCTAAATATCTGGTCGATGTCTTCTTTAAACCTGTTTTATTTGACTTTGATTTAAAACGACTCTCTTATCGGTATAATGTGTAGCTTCGATCGTTTCGATCGTACCATCCGGTTTGGTTTTTTCGTATTTTATTTTGATTGTGAGCTCCATTTTTAAACCTCTTAGCTCTCTCAATTCTGACTTGATTTTATTTACAATTTGATCTTGTGCGTATCAAAAAATCTGACTAAATCGTCGTTAAAAAGTCTAGGAATCATTTCCCAGTTTCTAAAGTTGTTTCTAAATCTCCTCGTCGCTCTAAACTCAGCCTCTTGAAAATCCTCGGGTTGCCTAGAGTTTTGAATCGCCGAGAGTAAATCTTTTTTCAAAAATCGACCTTTATAACCCGCGGGTTATATTCTAGATCGTTATCGTCTACAATCTGTTTGAGCTCATGTAGCGTCTTTTTCCTCAAGTTTTTAAATCGAGCTTCGTGTTTTTTATCCCGTTGATGTAGACTTTACGCGTAAGAGTAACATTTTGATTGTACGGTATATCATATCGCTGGACGTAATCGCGCAGCGTCGCTTTATTCCATCTAGAAAATCCCTTAACGATTGGCTTGATCGTAGTCACCATTTATTATATATTAATATAATATTTTATTTATTATTTTTTTTTTTGTAGATGAGTCATTATTTGGATTTATAAGCGATCAGACTCACCGGCTAGAGAGAGATCTTCAAGACGAGAGATATTGAGCCCGGTTTTGGCTTGGGCTGAGACTGAGATTTGGGAGGGAGAGATCATTGGGAGGGGGCGGTTGGGGGGCGTGGCCAAAGGGAGAGAGAGGGGGGCGAGATTATTGGGTTTGTCTCGTACCCCCCCCATCCCCCCTACTCCAGATATGCCTAGGGATGTGAAAATATTACATGTATACGTCTATGCAACGCCTTTAGTTCAATCGACATTGGGCCTAACAATTTTATTTTTGCTTCCCGGGATCTCCAGCCTTTAAATAGATTTGATATGTGTATAATTACACATTATTGTTTCATGCACTTTGCCTTCTTAATTGTTATGGGTAAATATTGTATGCAATTGTTTTTTGTACTCTTAACGAATTTTGGTTTTGTACAGAGATCTGTATATTCAATGTCACACCATCTTTATTATGTTTGGAATTTCTGACTCTTCAAGAAAATATTTTGTCATGCGTTAGAATGATACAGAATGTTGTCCTTCATGTACTATACCTGTCGCTCATTCTCAGTCATTTTGAGCTCACCAAATGTTATTTAAACTCTGTCTATAGTATCCCTTAAACACTGAGGCTAACTCTTGGAGTTCCTTGAATATTAATGAAATATATACATATATATGTTTTACTTTCACTTTAAGATCATCCTGACTGTGCAGCAGTACCCGATCTAGGGACAGGCCAGAGTTATGAATGTCATTTCGGGTCATTTGCATCTCCAGCTACGAGAATGATGAAGTGCTGGAGTGTACGTCACCTCCTAGTGATGGGATACCTACCATTCCACAAGGAGGCAAGTGCAATAAGAGACATCCATATGAATTGATTAATGGCAAAAATATACAGAGCAAACCTTCAGAAAGTTGAATTGTAGTTTCCTTCTTGTCCATTCTAGAATGAAATGATGCTTGTGAACCAGCGTGTCATTTTTCATTCAATCGCATAATTGGACCAATCATAAGGATATCAACAGAGAAATGTGTTCATAGGCAGTACAATATGGTACACTGACGTGCTTATTGTTAGCATGAAAATGATGTCTGCTTTTGGTACTCACAAAAATCGGTTTAAAATGCACGCTTGTTTTTGTAATTGTCTGTTTCAACTAATAAATGCAGAGACTTGTTCTTATTTGATGCAGTACACGTAGATTTGGGTGTCGAGTCATCTGAAACTTCAGTTCAGTTCATAGACACCGACTTCTACTTCTATGAGTGTTCAACGCACACTTCGTGAGTATTTGTGTTTATATACCCTATTAATCAGCTGTTTTTGAATTCATGTGTTTTCTATTAGGTTGTTTGTTGTATAGATTTGCCGATGATTTTTTAATCTTTGAATATATGCAATTCTCTTTGGTTGTTTCGTAGCTGTGTATCCTGTGTTGGTAGTCGCTGGGCCTGTGATTGGTGTGTGTTTGAGAACAGATGTACTCATGAAAGCTCCACATGCACACGACCTAATGAAATCATCATTACTGGAGATAACGTGAGAACAAAAACATACGAGCTAAGCAAGACAAAATTTGAAGAAAAAAAAAACGTTTTTACTTAAATTCTTGATTGTAGAATCCTATATGTAGATGAATATTGTGTATTTTGCGCAGTAGGTATTGAAAATGACACTAATTGTCATGTACACTTGGAAGTATCTGAAATCACATTTATATTTTGGACACTAGATAATTTCTATCAGCTTTCTGTAGATCATAAGTTCAAATCGAAGCAGATGTATATTTTTGGGGAGGTCATGACATAGTTTGTTGTTTGTTGGCGTTTACCTACAGAATCCAACCGCCTCTGCAGTCACAGGACCTGAGTTTTGCCTTCAGCTGCTGAACCAGACTGCTGAAGTTCTGCTTCCCTAATAACATTATGAGGAGCATCACTGTCATGACAACAAACTGCCAGACGAAGCTGAGGTTAGTTTATCAATGGCTGGGAAAAACAATGTCAGTTTGTAACTGATGTCCACGTTAAGCCCCGTCTATCAGAAAATTCCCCGTCAATGCCTGATAGTGACATTGTTCATAATTGTTCTGAGTCCAGTTAACACTTTGTTTAATTCTTCTCGAAGACAAATTACAATTTCTCCTTGGGATACTTAATAAAATAGTTTGCTATAATGCTATTAGTCTAGATATCTGACCTTCTTTATGACATTCAATGCAAAGTGAATTGCGAAGTATCATTTATTGTTTGATAAGAAGATCTTTTGGACCGTATGCACTTGAGGTGGCCCGGTGCAGTTTGCAAATGTATACATCGTAAACATTGCATGCGCTTAGATATAGGTTAATGTTGTTTGGATAATAAGCTGCAATTGTCCTTTGGTGGCAGGCAAATCATTATACATGTCTACATTATATCGGGTTAACCTTTTATTGGATTTGCTGAATAACTGCATTAAAATGTTGGCATCCGCATTGTATTGAGCTTTTAAAGAACGCTGTTTACTTTATAAGACCTTCACTGAAGTCTATGAAACGCAGATATGATG